>NC_140166.1:221407558-221549971 GCF_963971535.1 Notolepis coatsorum
TCTATTTTTGAACAGGCTACTCTAAGGCCAGCCAATAGAATAGTCTCGGACCCCTCCCATGTCTTACATGCCGAGTATGAGCTACTGCCCTCTGGGAGGGGGTTTAGAGTTCCACGCTCGAGACTAAAATAGGTTTAAAAACTCCTTTATTCCGCTCTCAGTTAAACTTTTTAATAGTGCCAGATAAAGGGCAACTATCAAAGTTGTGTATACTATAATATTATAATATTAATATTATATTATTTGTGTATACTATTCTAATGTGGTGTTGCCAGACATCCTGCTGTGCAGGTACTTTACTGTATATATTTTATATTGTGTATCTCCTCTGTTTGGAGTTTGTGTCATGTCTGTATGTATGTGTCTGTGGCTGTAGTGGGTGTAAGTCATGTCTGTCTGTATGTGTCTGTGGCTGTAGTGGGTGTAAGCCCAAGACACATTTCCCAGCTGATGGGACAATAAAGTGACTCTTGACTTGAGTAAAATGGTTGGCAATGCAATTTATTTGCCATTAAATGTCCAACCTTTCTGACAGCCTCAACCATGTTAAACGTTATCGCTGCTTTAAAGTAATTTGAAGGCTGAGCAAATATATTGATTGTTTGTATCTATCTGCCCCAACAGGATATGACAGTGACAACCAACTATACCCAGGTAGGTCCAGAGACTGTGGTAGTTTAACCAGAGACAGTCCATTATAATGATATGGATCACTGTGGTAGTTTAACCAGAGACAGTCCATATAATGAGATGGATCACTGTGGTAGTTTAACCAGAGACAGTCAATATAATGAGATAGATCACTGTGGTAGTTTAACCAGAGACAGTCAATATAATGAGATGGATCACTGTGGTAGTTTAACCAGAGACAGTCAATATAATGAGATGGATCACTGTGGTAGTTTAACCAGAGACAGTCCATATAATGAGATGGATCACTGTGGTAGTTTAACCAGAGGCAGTCCATATAATGAGATGGATCACTGTGGTAGTTTAACCAGAGGCAGTTTATATAATGAGATGGATCACTGTGGTAGTTTAACCAGAGGCAGTCCATATAATGAGATGGATCACTGTGGTAGTTTAACCAGAGACAGTCAATATAATGAGATGGATCACTGTGGTAGTTTAACCAGAGACAGTCCATATAATGAGATGGATCACTGTGGTAGTTTAACCAGAGGCAGTCCATATAATGAGATGGATCACTGTGGTAGTTTAACCAGAGGCAGTTTATATAATGAGATGGATCACTGTGGTAGTTTAACCAGAGACAGTCTATATAATGAGATGGATCACTGTGGTAGTTTAACCAGAGGCAGTCCATATAATGAGATGGATCACTGTGGTAGTTTAACCAGAGGCAGTCCATATAATGAGATGGATCACTGTGGTAGTTTAACCAGAGGCAGTTTATATAATGAGATGGATCACTGTGGTAGTTTAACCAGAGACAGTCCATATAATGAGATGGATCACTGTGGTAGTTTAACCAGAGGCAGTTTATATAATGAGATGGATCACTGTGGTAGTTTATGTGTGAAATGAATCGTTCCATCAATGTAGGCTTTGTCAATACTGAACGACTGCGGCGTGTTGTGTCTGAGTTGATGCTCCAGAGTCTTGCATACATCTCAATCTGAAACGGTTAAGCTGCCGCTCATCTGGCTCTGCAAATAGATCTAGAAGATAATGCGTTCTATGCGTACGGCCTGGGCGGCCAGAGCATCCAACTGTTCTAACAGCAATATATAATCCATTTCAGAAGCATAACACACGCAATAAGTTATAATAATAATAATAATGATAATAATAATAATAATAATAATAATAATAATAATAATAATAATAATAATAATAATAATAATAATAATAATAATAATAATAATAATAATAATAATAATAATAATAATAATAATAATAATAATAATAATAATAATAACAATAATAATAATAATAATAATAATAATAATAATAATAATAATAATAACAATAATAATTATTATTATTATTATTATTATTGACACGTTCTGGGATTTTAAAGTCATATGTAAGAGCAATTGACCAATGGTAGGCTTTCTTCTTTTTTCTTTTTTTTGGTAAGAATTTCTTATTTCGGTAAGAGTGCTCTCGACCACTTTTAGAATTTGGTCTTGCCTGAGAGAAAAACAACAATAAGAAAACATAGCTGAATCCCAGGTAAGAACAAAATAAGAGGAAATGCTAGTTGAGAACAAAATCTGTTCTTATATCGCTTCATGAATGAGGCCCAATTGTCTTTTACTCTCATTTTACTGGCCGCTACAATGCTGAGTAAAATAGTTGGCAATGCAATTTATTTGCCATTAAATGTCCAACCTTTCTGACAGCCTCAACCATGTTAAACGTTATCACTGCTTTAAAGTAATTTGAAGGCTGAGCAAATATATTGATTGTTTGTATCTATCTGCCCCAACAGGATATGACAGTGACAACCAACTATACCCAGGTAGGTCCAGAGACTGTGGTAGTTTAAGAGACAGTATATAATGAGATGGATCACTCTGGTCATTGCTTTAAAGTAATTTGAAGGCTGAGCAAATATATTGATTGTTTGTATCTATCTGCCCCAACAGGATATGACAGTGACAACCAACTATACTCAGGTAGGTCCAGAGACTGTGGTAGTTTAACCAGAGACAGTCCATATAATGAGATTGATCAATGTGGTAGTTTAACCAGAGGCAGTTTATGCAATGAGATGTATCACTGTGGTAGTTTAACCAGAAACAGTCTATATAATGGGCAGACAGAACACTGTGGTAATTTAACAGTCTGTGTTTTGAGGTACCAGCATTCATTGGCATTCATTACTAAGAGATTAACTGGAGTGCATGTTCTCATATTCTGTAACCTGAGTTACAGTAGGTCGAACAAACTCAACTCATTTTACGCAAGGTTTGGGGCGAGCCTAATCTGTCTAATCTGTTAACAAGACTGATCTGAACAGTCTAATCTGTTAACAAGGTCTGAACATTAATCTGTTAACAAGGTCTGAACAGTCTAATCTGTTAACAAGGTCTGGACAGTCTAATCTGTTAACAAGGTCTGGACAGTCTAATCTGTTAACAAGGTCTAGACAGTCTAATCTGTTAACAAGGTCTGAACAGTCTAATCTGTTAACAAGACTGGTCTGAACATTCTAATCTGTTAACGAGACTGATCTGAATAGTATAATCTGTTAACAAGACTGTTCTGAACAGTATAATCTGTTAACAAAATCTGAACAGTCTAATCTGTTAACGAGACTGATCTGAACAGTCTAATCTGTTAACGAGACTGGTCTGAACATTCTAATCTGTTAACGAGACTGATCTGAATAGTATAATCTGTTAACAAGACTGTTCTGAACAGTATAATCTGTTAACAAAATCTGAACAGTCTAATCTGTTAACGAGACTGATCTGAACAGTCTAATCTGTTAACGAGACTGGTCTGAACAGTCTGATCTGTTAACGAGACTGGTCTGAACAGTCTAATCTGTTAACGAGACTGATCTGAACAGTCTAATCTGTTAACGAGACTGATCTGAACAGTTTAATCTGTTAACGAGACTGGTCTGAACAGTCTAATCTGTTAACGAGACTGGTCTGAACAGTCTAATCTGTTAACGAGGCTGGTCTGAACAGAATAATCTGTTAACGAGACTGGTCTGAACAGAATAATCTGTTAACGAGACTGGTCTGAACAGTCTAATCTGTTAACGAGACTGATCTGAACAGTCTAATCTGTTAACGAGACTGATCTGAACAGTTTAATCTGTTAACGAGACTGGTCTGAACAGTCTAATCTGTTAACGAGACTGGTCTGAACAGTCTAATCTGTTAACAAGGCTGGTCTGAACAGAATAATCTGTTAACGAGACTGATCTGAACAGAATAATCTGTTAACGAGACTGGTCTGAACAGAATAATCTGTTAACGAGACTGGTCTGAACAGTCTAATCTGTTAACGAGACTGGTCTGAACAGAATAATCTGTTAACGAGGCTGGTCTGAACAGAATAATCTGTTAACGAGGCTGGTCTGAACAGAATAATCTGTTATATATTCGTACTTGGCTTATCGCGTCCCGCTCTTAAAGCCTATCGAGATACCCCTTATCTCATGTACCTATTGTACTCCATCACGGAAAAAACACGTACACCCACACCTGACCGGGTCCCGCCTCTATGGAGGCGCAGCCTATAAGACCGTAACCATGGTCACCAATACACCCTTCCTCTATTTTCGTTCCATCATATCGGTCGCAGTGCGCCTTATGTAACTAGTTGTTATGAAAAGATTGGAGGAATTGCGTAATGTTGAAAGCTTACCGGAGGTTTGCTTGCCCCTGGCATCTTCGAAGCATGTTTCAGCGACACATTGGGCCTGTGCTGATGTTTCCTCGTCTGACGGCAGCCAGATCAAGGGGCAGCGTACAAGGTTGGCTATCGGGCCGGGTTGTACAAAGGTAGGCCCTGTGTCATCAGGCACGGGTGTTAGTATTAGTAATGCTGGGTTGTTTTGTTACACAACCGTGTTGTGTGTCGGCGCCAGGGGCGGGATGGTTTGGTGAACGTTTCACTGCAGTGAACGGGTTCCAAACGGTCCTGAAAGCGTGCTGTTAAACAACTAATGCTAATGCTACATGCTAATACTAATGCTACATGCTAACACTACTGCTACGCTGTTCTAATGTCTCCGCCGTGAGATGTTGTCACTTCTCCCTCCTCTTGCCCGGTTCATCAATGAAGGTCAGTCGGTAGCTGTTGTGGGGGTTTTGCTGAGTCCTATTTACCTTTTTACGGGTAAATGGGTTGACAACAGGGTAGGCCGTGGCTAGGTAGCCTAGCCAGGTACGTTACCTCTGTGTTCCGGCGGGGTCTGTTGAACGGTGTCCCCATCTGGGAGCCGATGCTTGAGCTCGGCGGTGTAGCAGTAGAGCTATACTACTGCAGGATGGGACTTAACGGCGGCCAGTGTTATGGCTCAGCTGGCTAGTTCCTATCCACATTGGCGTCGGGTAGTGGGGCTATGGGTCCAGCCGACATTGTAAACATGTTGCGTGTTTGTGCGCAGGCGGTTGTTGATCTGGGTTCCACATCGCCTCACGCTAGGCTATAGTAGTGTAGTGGGCTACTGTTTTGTTCTGTCACTCTGCTATGAGAAGGTCTGTCTATGCTACAGCTTTCTCTCCTCTCAACCATTTCATGCTGACTGACGGTCAATCGGTGTCTATTGGGGGAGTATGCGGGGGGGGCTTTGTTTACCTTTTTTGGTAAATGGGCTAAGCTAGGGCTGGTGTGCTGTTGTGAATATTTTGAATGAATGCGGGACTAGTTCGCTCTGGTCCGCCTCCCCTTAACGTTGTGTATAATATATATATTATGGGCTTGCTCATTCTACAGTATTTTGTGGTGTAGTTCTTTTATTCATTTAACCCCTTCATGGTGCACACCACAGTGGAGGTTGCTGTTTGCAACCACCAATGGTGCTCCGTGTTAACATCAGTCCTTTGCTTTTGACATATTGAAACAGTGCCCCGCCCGGCCGACGCCATGGGTGGGTCGGCCTGGCGAGTGGCTGGTGGGCTGCTAAAGCCTGTACCGCCACGGTATGGAATTAATTGGCAGCGATTAGAACTGTGTTAGAATTTCTGTTTTTTCTATAAAAAAAATTGTGTCTGGTGGCGGGGCCTTGAGGGCCAGCCGACGTCGACACATCGCACGAGGTTGTTGACGTTATTAGCTTTGACCTAGCCGCAAGCTATAACCGCTCAGGGTTCCCCTCTCCGCAGGGGATTTTGGTCTTCTGCTGGAGCGCAGGCGGTATTGTCCTAGGCCCCACACCACCTCACACCGCGCAGCCAGAAGAAGAGAGAGCACGGCCTCGTCAGCGGCGATGACGAGGCCCTCGACAGGCGGCCATGTTTTCCCCCGCCAGAGGTATCCTGGGCGTTGAATCGACAGGTGTCCACAAGGCCGACAGCCTTGGCAGCCGAGGGATCGGCCATGTTGGATGGGTTCGGCTTGAACAACAAGCCGTCACCGTCCTGCCGCAAGCAGCCCGCTCTCCGATCACTCCCTCCCCCAACACCAGCGGAAAAAGTGGGCTCTGATTGTTTCCTTTGGCTGCGGGCCGCGTGCCTTCGTTGAAGTGCGGGCGGCCCCACTTTTCGCTTCTCATGGGGACAGGGGCTGACACCCAGTTGATGGCTGAGCCTGGGTCTGTCCGTGAGAATGTTGTGCTGTCAAGCGGCTCCCACACCATAAGCTGTGTTGGTTGAGCCTGGTGTTACGTCTGTCAACTATAAGTGTTGTCAGCAGGGGGGCTCGAAACCTTTTGAGGCACACAGTGCGGGCTTCCCCGGCCTCGCCTTCGCCAGGCCAGGTATCATGTTGGTGCCTCCCACTCCTGAAAGATTGGCAGTGGTCTCGCAGGCACGCGTGATTTGGGTGGTAGTAATATCACTGCAGGGCTACGGTGTGTAGGAACCCATGGGGTCCTCACACCTTGCATGTCCGGCTGCAGAACAACTCCTCAGCATGTTCTGGAGGGGTGTTCAGTGGGGGGGCTTTTTTCACCTAGAAAGCCCCCCGTATCACACCGGCCCTTTCTGGCGGGGTCCCCCCTTGGGTGCGATTGCCTCGTGGGTAGTGTCAGGGTCAGATGTCCCGACACGGAACGCTCTGCTCGCACGGTTCCAGGGTTGGCTACGCACAGCGGGTGGGACCGGGCCAACTATCTACAGTTCCTGGCGGACCTGCGCCACATGGCGGCGGGTGCGTTGGGAGTGTCATCACATATGACTACGGCAGTACCATATGTCGAGGTGGATGGAGAGAACGCTGAGGCGGGGACTTGTGTTTACACAACCCCACCCGTTTTCGGGTTTGGTACAGACCCTATTGTCAGGGTCTCCAGCAGTGACAGCTCTGGTCAACGAGATCCAATCTCTGTGGACGAAGCAAGCCATCGTCGTGGCGTTCTCCTCCCGGTGCTCTCTGGTGCCTGAGAAATCGGGAGGGGGGGGTGTCAGACCCAGGCTGGACCTGTCCCATGGGAAGGTTCAGCATTTTTTGGATCGTCTCCTACCTGTTAAACACTGTCAGGTGGGGGTCTGGTTCTCCTCCATAGACCTGTAGGATGCGTATGCGCATCTCCGATCTTCCATCCTAGGGCTTACCTACGCTTCCTTTGCAGGGTTAGCGTATGAGTACCAGAGGCTGCCGTTCGGTTTTCTCTGGCTCCCCGCATCTTCACCAAGTGCGTGGAGGCCGCACTGGGGCCTCTGCGTCGTCAGGGGTTACGGAGTGTATTCTGCCCTGACGACGTTCTGGTCCTTCGCGGTCAAGGTGGATCGTCAGGTCTCGTACCAGGCAGGTTCCTACCAGCCTGGGGTTTGCTGTAGACTGGAAGTAGAGTCCTCCTCTTCCCAGTCAACGGTTGGAGGGCTATGGGCATCCCTCTCAGAGCGTGTTGTCAACACGCTCGGGAGGTTCCGTCCTAGGACGGTTACGGCGCTGTCTCACGTCACGTTTTTCACCGGCGCCTCCCTCGCTGGTGACGCGTCGGGCCAACGCAGTAGGGGGCAGCTGGCAAACCATGCTGCCCGGTCTGCGCTACGTTCAATGTGTTGGTATTGAAAGCGGTCCTTCTGGTCCTCAAACGGTGTTGATCAGGACGGACAATACGACGTCAGTGTCGTATATCGACAGACAGGGAGGAGTACGCTCCCCCCGTCTGCACCAGGCGGCGGGCGGCTGGCTATGGGCGTCCTCCATCTGCGCGGCCTGAGGGCTCCCCACATCCCCGGCAGGGAGAATGTGGGTACAGGTGTACTGTCGCGGGGCGGTCCTCATCCTGACGGGTGGGGATTATGTCCGGACATAGCCAGGCAGGTCTGGGACCGGTGCCGTGCCGCCTGGGATTCTTCCCCATACATCTGTTAGGTCAGTTGTTGGGACGGGTACGTTGAGGGGCGCAGGTTCTTGATCCTGATGGTGATACCATCCGGAATGCGCATGCTCCCTCCACTGTCGCGATTTACGCGGGCAGATGACGTATGTTCCAAGTGTGGTGTAAGGCGGGGGGCCGGGACCCAGTCTCCTGCCCCCTGGATGCTGTCCTTAGTTACCTCCAGTCTATATAATGAGATGGATCACTGTGGTAGTTTAACCAGAGACAGTATATATAATGAGATGGATCACTGTGGTAGTTTAACCAGAGACAGTATATATATAATGAGATGGATCACTGTGGTAGTTTAACCAGAGACAGTCTATATAATGAGATGGATCACTGTGGTAGTTTAACCAGAGACAGTCTATATAATGAGATGGATCACTGTGGTAGTTTAACCAGAGACAGTATATAATGAGATGGATTACTGTGGTAGTTTAACCAGATGCAATCTATCAGATGGATGCTGAAAAATTGTTTTCTCAACATGTGACCATTTAATATTTTAATGGACCAGGAAAAATACCAGCTCTATACGTTGTCTTTCACTCTCATTTTACTGGTCGCCACAATGCGTTGTACTCTGAACTTCTACTTGAGAAATGACAATAAGTTTATTCTAATCGAATAATTTTCTTTTGGCAATGTGATTCATTGAACAATTAATGTCCATTCTTTCTGACTAAATCAAATATGTTAAATGTTATTTCTGCTTTAAAGTAGTTTGATGCCTGAGAAAATGTATTGATTACATCTATCTATCTATCTATCTATCTATCTATCTATCTATCTATCTATCTATCTATCTATCTATCTATCTATCTATCTATCTATCTATCTATCTATCTATCTATCTATCTATCTATCTATCTATCTATCTATCTATCTATCTATCTATCTGTCTGTCTGTCTGTCTGTCTGTCTGTCTGTGTGTGTGTCTGTCTGTCTGTCTGTCTGTCTGTCTGTCTGTCTGTCTGTCTGTCTGTCTGTCTGTCTGTCTGTCTGTCTGTCTGTCTGTCTGTCTGTCTGTCTGTCTGTCTGTCTGCCTGCCTGCCTGCCTGCCTGCCTGCCTGCCTGCCTGCCTGCCTGCCTGCCTGTCTGTCTGTCTGTCTGTCTGTCTGTCTGTCTGTCTGTCTGTCTGTCTGTCTGTCTGTCTGTCTGTCTGTCTGTCTGTCTATCTATCTATCTATCTATCTATCTATCTATCTATCTATCTATCTATCTATCTATCTATCTATCTATCACTGCCTTAAAGTAGTTTGATGGCTGAGGAAATTGATTGATTGTTTGTATCTATCTGCCCCAACAGATGATTTACTTAATCAGAGATTAACAGGAGTTCATGCTCTCATATTCTGTAACCTGGGTTACAGTAGGTAATTCAATTGTATTAATAAGTCAGGGATTGTAAGATGTGTGCATCTTAAAGTGTATACCACATCTATGGACCAAGATAAATAACAGCTCTATATCTTTCACTCTGATTTTACTGCCTGCTACAATGACAAGTTTAATTGTTGGCAATGCGATTCATTGGCCATTAAATGTCCAACCTTTCTGACTAAATCAAATATGTTAAACTGTATCACTGCTTTAAAGTAATTTGATGGCTGATGAAAATGTATTAATTGTTTGTATTTATCTGCCCCAACATGATCTGACCCTCAAAACGAAGACGCTTCATATGAAGACTCAGGTAGGTCCAGAGACTGTGGTAGTTTAACCAGAGACAGTATATAATGAGATGGATCACTGTGGTAGTTTAACCAGAGACAGTATATAATGAGATGGATCACTGTGGTAGTTTAACCAGAGACAGTCTATATAATGAGATGGATCACTGTGGTAGTTTAACCAGAGACAGTATACATAATGAGATGGATCACTGTGGTAGTTTAACCAGAGACAGTCAATATAATGAGATGGATCACTGTGGTAGTTTAACCAGAGACAGTCTATATAATGAGATGGATCACTGTGGTAGTTTAACCAGAGACAGTCTATATAATGAGATGGATCACTGTGGTAGTTTAACCAGAGACAGTCTATATAATGAGATGGATCACTGTGGTAGTTTATCCAGAGACAGTCTATATAATGAGATGGGTCACTGTGGTAGTTTAACCAGAGACAGTCAATATAATGAGTTGGGTCACTGTGGTAGTTTAACCAGAGACAGTATATAATGAGATGGATTACTGTGGTAGTTTAACCAGATGCAATCTATCAGATGGATGCTGAAAAATTGTTTTCTCAACATGTGACCATTTAATATTTTAATGGACCAGGAAAAATACCAGCTCTATACGTTGTCTTTCACTCTCATTTTACTGGTCGCCACAATGCGTTGTACTCTGAACTTTTACTTGAGAAATGACAATAAGTTTATTCTAATCGAATAATTTTCTTTTGGCAATGTGATTCATTGAACAATTAATGTCCATTCTTTCTGACTAAATCAAATATGTTAAATGTTATTACTGCTTTAAAGTAGTTTGATGCCTGAGAAAATGTATTGATTACATCTATCTGTCTGTCTGTCTGTCTGTCTGTCTGTCTGTCTGTCTGTCTGTCTGTCTGTCTGTCTGTCTGTCTGTCTGTCTGTCTATCTATCTATCTATCTATCTATCTATCTATCTATCTATCTATCTATCTATCTATCTATCTATCTATCTATCTATCTATCTATCTATCTATCTATCTATCTATCTATCTGTCTGTCTGTCTGTCTGTCTGTCTGTCTGTCTGTCTGTCTGTCTGTCTGTCTGTCTGTCTGTCTGTCTGTCTGTCTGTCTGTCTGTCTGTCTGTCTGTCTGTCTGTCTGTCTGTCTGTCTATCTATCTATCTATCTATCTATCTATCTATCTATCACTGCCTTAAAGTAGTTTGATGGCTGAGGAAATTGATTGATTGTTTGTATCTATCTGCCCCAACAGATGATTTACTTAATCAGAGATTAACAGGAGTTCATGCTCTCATATTCTGTAACCTGGGTTACAGTAGGTAATTAAATTGTATTAATAAGTCAGGGATTGTAAGATGTGTGCATCTTAAAGTGTATACCACATCTATGGACCAAGAGAAATAACAGCTCTATATCTTTCACTCTGATTTTACTGCCTGCTACAATGACAAGTTTAATTGTTGGCAATGCGATTCATTGGCCATTAAATGTCCAACCTTTCTGACTAAATCAAGTATGTTAAACTGTATCACTGCTTTAAAGTAATTTGATGGCTGATGAAAATGTATTAATTGTTTGTATTTATCTGCCCCAACATGATCTGACCCTCAAAACGAAGACGCTTCATCTGAAGACTCAGGTAGGTCCAGAGACTGTGGTAGTTTAACCAGAGACAGTATATAATGAGATGGATCACTGTGGTAGTTTAACCAGAGACAGTATATAATGAGATGGATCACTGTGGTAGTTTAACCAGAGACAGTCTATATAATGAGATGGATCACTGTGGTAGTTTAACCAGAGACAGTATACATAATGAGATGGATCACTGTGGTAGTTTAACCAGAGACAGTCAATATAATGAGATGGATCACTGTGGTAGTTTAACCAGAGACAGTATATATAATGAGATGGATCACTGTGGTAGTTTAACCAGAGACAGTATATATAATGAGATGGATCGCTGTGGTAGTTTAACCAGATACAGTCAATATAATGACATGGATCACTGTGGTAGTTTAACCAGAGACAGTATACATAATGAGATGGTTCACTGTGGTAGTTTAACCAGAGACAGTATATATAATGAGATGGATCACTGTGGTAGTTTAACCAGAGACAGTATATATAATGAGATGGATCGCTGTGGTAGTTTAACCAGATACAGTCAATATAATGAGATGGGTCACTGTGGTAGTTTAACCAGAGACAGTCTATATAATGAGATGGATCACTGTTGTAACTGAGGGGTACAATTCCCTGACTGTATTGATAGGTATGGTATTATTAAACCACTACCTCTTGTACTTTAACTTCTGGCCATCCAGTACATGATATAGATATGATGAACACTTTCCCACCTGATGAAACGAAGTCCACACAAATGTACAAATCGAATATTTTATATAGCAAAGGGTATATACAACGTTCACTTGATGACATTTATGATTTGAAATGCACTTGTATGGCAAATGAGTATTCGTAGGTAAATCAACATTGAATGTCCAATCTCTGGTTACGCAGGGAGTAAGTATACAACCCGGTTCTTTAGGGAACTATAGCGATGGTACTTAAATGATTATAGCTGGATACACTAAGGGGGGGGGGGGTCCCGCTGGTTGTAAGACAGTAGGAGGGGGGGGTTAGAAGAGCCGCTGGCGGTATCCCATCTGGCCGACGATTTCTTGGGAGAATTCAAAGTCTTGAACACGATGCCCACAGAACCTCGGTCCGCAGATGAATACAGCTGGACCCTCTGGTGGACGGTAGCTGCCGGTCCACAACGGAGAGACGTGAGGCGACCTCACTGGTGTAGAGCGCCGTCTCACCTGGACTCCTCTCCGGGGGGTAGTTCCAACACTCAGCAGTGTTGGCCGTTATCCATGGAATAATCAAAGCACCCAAAGCATGTAGATAATCCAAGCCGTGGAAGGCTCGCCGTCGTCCGGGTAAAGTAATCCAATGTACAGGTCCACTCGTCCTGGCCCGGAGCTCCTCGGATGCAAGCACCACAAGTGGTCTGCCCAGCCTGGTTAAGACTCCAGATAACGTCAGGAACGATGGGGGTGCTGCTCACTTTATAACTCTAACCGAACGATGCACCATACATAATAGACTATTATTAGCTTAATAGAAATACGTCCAACTCGACGGTATAGTGCCAAACTATGACAATTCAACTATTAATCCACACGATCTCTCAATGCCTATTCTGAGGCCAAGTAGGCCTTACTGCACCACACGTGCGTCGTGGGTGAGGCTTCGCGTCTGTTACTAGGTTGGAGGGTAAAGAACTAATGGACTAAAAGAAAGTTCTACTTTACTTGCGCCATATATATATGCGCTGTGAACAAATAGTACCATTCGTATTTCGCCAGACGTATTCCTACGCGGAACCGGGCTTGCCACGACATGTTGGTCGGCACGATTGAACTTGAACCTAGGGGTATGGCTGCTGGCGCCAGGTTCTCGTCCAATGGTAGAATGAAACTATTATGGGCTGTTTAGTAGACTAAAGGGATATTCAGTGCATATTGTACAAGGAATATACAGGGGATATCAAACGATATACAAATACTATTAAATATATATCCATAAATAAATATATATATTCGGTTTAATCTGATCCTTCACAACAACTGTGGTAGTTTAACCAGATACAGTCTATATAATGAGATGGATTACTGTGGTAGTTTAACCAGATGCAATCTATCAGATGGATGCTGAAAAATTGTTTTCTCAACATGTGACCATTTAATATTTTAATGGACCAGGAAAAATACCAGCTCTATACGTTGTCTTTCACTCTCATTTTACTGGTCGCCACAATGTGTTGTACTCTGAACTTTTACTTGAGAAATGACAATACATTTATTCTAATCGAATAATTTTCTTTTGGCAATGTGATTCATTGAACAATTAATGTCCATTCTTTCTGACTAAATCAAATATGTTAAATGTTATTTCTGCTTTAAAGTAGTTTGATGCCTGAGAAAATGTATTGATTATATCTATCTATCTATCTATCTATCTATCTATCTATCTATCTATCTATCTATCTATCTATCTATCTATCTATCTATCTATCTATCTATCTATCTATCTATCTATCTATCTATCTATCTATCTATCTATCTATCTGTCTGTCTGTCTGTCTGTCTGTCTGTCTGTCTGTCTGTCTGTCTGTCTGTCTGTCTGTCTGTCTGTCTGTCTGTCTGTCTTTCTGTCTGTCTGTCTGTCTGTCTATCTATCTATCTATCTATCTATCTATCTATCTATCTATCTATCTATCTATCTATCTATCTATCTATCTATCTATCTATCTATCTATCTATCTATCTATCTATCACTGCCTTAAAGTAGTTTGATGGCTGAGGAAATTGATTGATTGTTTGTATCTATCTGCCCCAACAGATGATTTACTTAATCAGAGATTAACAGGAGTTCATGCTCTCATATTCTGTAACCTGGGTTACAGTAGGTAATTAAATTGTATTAATAAGTCAGGGATTGTAAGATGTGTGCATCTTAAAGTGTATACCACATCTATGGACCAAGAGAAATAACAGCTCTATATCTTTCACTCTGATTTTACTGCCTGCTACAATGACAAGTTTAATTGTTGGCAATGCGATTCATTGGCCATTAAATGTCCAACCTTTCTGACTAAATCAAATATGTTAAACTGTATCACTGCTTTAAAGTAATTTGATGGCTGATGAAAATGTATTAATTGTTTGTATTTATCTGCCCCAACATGATCTGACCCTCAAAACGAAGACGCTTCATCTGAAGACTCAGGTGGGTCCAGAGACTGTGGTAGTTTAACCAGAGACAGTATATAATGAGATGGATCACTGTGGTAGTTTAACCAGAGACAGTATATATAATGAGATGGATCACTGTGGTAGTTTAACCAGAGACAGTATACATAATGCGATGGATCACTGTGGTAGTTTAACCAGAGACAGTCAATATAATGAGATGGATCACCGTGGTAGTTTAACCAGAGACAGTATATATAATGAGATGGATCACTGTGGTAGTTTAACCAGAGACAGTATATATAATGAGATGGATCGCTGTGGTAGTTTAACCAGATACAGTCAATATAATGACATGGATCACTGTGGTAGTTTAACCAGAGACAGTATACATAATGAGATGGTTCACTGTGGTAGTTTAACCAGAGACAGTCAATATAATGAGATGGGTCACTGTGGTAGTTTAACCAGAGACAGTCTATATAATGAGATGGATCACTGTGGTAGTTTAACCAGATACAGTCTATATAATGAGATGGATTACTGTGGTAGTTTAACCAGATGCAATCTATCAGATGGATGCTGAAAAATTGTTTTCTCAACATGTGACCATTTAATATTTTAATGGACCAGGAAAAATACCAGCTCTATACGTTGTCTTTCACTCTCATTTTACTGGTCGCCACAATGCGTTGTACTCTGAACTTTTACTTGAGAAATGACAATACGTTTATTCTAATCGAATAATTTTCTTTTGGCAATGTGATTCATTGAACAATTAATGTCCATTCTTTCTGACTAAATCAAATATGTTAAATGTTATTTCTGCTTTAAAGTAGTTTGATGCCTGAGAAAATGTATTGATTATATCTATCTATCTATCTATCTATCTATCTATCTATCTATCTATCTATCTATATATCTATCTATCTATCTATCTATCTATCTATCTATCTATCTATCTATCTATCTATCTATCTATCTATATATCTATCTATATATCTATCTATCTACATGATATGCCCCATCAGAAGATGATCATATGGCAGTGGCTGAACCAATGACAAATGACACCTACGCAGACCCATGGGGTAGGTCCAGAGACTGTGGTAGTTTAACCAGAGACAGTCAATATAATGAGATGTATCACTGTGGTAGTTTAACCAGAGACAGTCTATATAATGAGATGTATCACTGTGGTAGTTTAACCAGAGACAGTCTATACAATGAGATGGATCACTGTGGTAGTTTAACCAGATGGAGTCTATCAGATGGATACTGAAAATAGTTCTCAACATGTGACCATTTAATATTTTATACCATGGACCAGGAAAAATACCAGCTCTATACGTTTTCTTTCACTCTCATTTTACTGGTCGCCACTATGTGTTTTACTCTGAAGTGAACTTTTACTTGTGCAATGACAATACGTTTATTCTAATTGTAACTGAGGGGTTACAAAACCCTGACTGTATTAAAGATTGTGATAGATTAAACCACTGCTAGTTATGTACTTTAATTACTGGCCAGACAGTACATCAAATATAGATGGTGAACACCCACAAGAACACGGCATTGACAAAGAAATAGTATTTGAGGGTAATTTATTATTATTAGGCAACATTTGGTTACAGAATGAGAATTAGGGTCGCGCTTGTATGGCGAAGAATATACGTAAAGTCAGTCAATAGCATGAGTCACTAAGAATAGCAGGAATCCTACGATGGGTCTAAGTTGACCTGTCGTATAGTAGCAACTAGATAGGGCAACACTGGTACCGCCTGGAGACAATGGGTTCCCTCCGGGGGTGTAAGGCCTGGAGGGTAGAGGAATGTTCGGGTACTCCGTCTGATTCAATGAGGAATAAAGAGACTCCAGGTACAGGAGTCGGTCCTTGTAAATCCCTTGATCAGCAGCAAAGTAATAATTGTAATCCAAATGCTAGATAGCATTGCTGACAGCTAGCCAGCCTCCGTCCACGAGGCCAGCCCGAGTTGTAATCCTCACGAGGTTGAATCCCAAACGACAGTGGAAATTAACGATGCTCTTCTCCGGGTACCACGTTCCAAATCAATATAATCCAACCAGTAATGGTTCTGCATTCGCCGACGCTGATTCTCCCGTGTACATGTCCAACGGTTCTCCGCCTAGGACTCCTCGGGTGTGGGCGACGTATTTAGGCCACACACCCTGGCTAAGTACACTAGCTAAAGACACGACGAACCGCTGGGTAATGCTACACACGAACGAACTGTGGCCGCACGATATACAATAAATGAACGACTATTTACTTCACATTAGATTAGGTCGAACTCGACGTTACTTTACTAAACTATTCGCACGTGGTTCTCAATGCTCTGTTAGACGCAAGGTTGCTCACTTCACTGCACGTTGACTCGTGGTGAAGGTGGGTAAGGTACTGAACGAGGCTGAACTACTGGTGTGCGCACCTTGCGCTGTATTTATACTTAAGTGAATATCTAGTCCCAAACCGCAGTCTTTGTCTGGTATCAATACGCTGACTCTGGGCATGTTCTGACATGCCTGAACTTGTCTTTGAACCTGCCGTTGGGGGCTAGCGCGCTGGCGCCTGGGGGCGCTGTCCAATAGGAGAGCGAATATTACTCTGGTTTGAACGCAGGTAAAGGGATATTCCGTGTATATATATAAATAATATACAAAGTATATCAAACAATAAAGGTAGATTCTCAGTTTAATCTGGCCCTTCACAACACTAATCGAATAAAAACATTTTGGCAATGTGATTCATTGGCCAATTAATGTCCATTCTTTCTGACTAAATCAAAATGTTAAATGTTATTACTGCCTTAAAGTAGTTTGATGGCTGAGAAAATGTATTCATTATATATATATATATATATATATATATATATATATATATATATATATATATATATATATATATATATATATATATATCTATCACTGCCTTAAAGTACTGTAGTTTGATGGCTGAGGAAATGTATTGATTGTTTGTATCTATCTGCCCCAACAGATGATTTACTTAATCAGAGATTAACAGTAGTGGTGGTGGTAGTGGTAGTAGTAGTGATGGTAGTAGTGGTGGTAGTATTTTGAATTTGTCTGTATTTATTTATGAACACAACGAGTTAAAGGGGAACTATTTTACTATTTCTTTCACTATTTGGGCACTTTTACACAATTCCTGTGAGTCTATGGAACACCTCTGTAATATTTTTTTTTTTAATTCATTGTTTTGTATTTCTAATCAACTACTCAAAAACAGCATTTTTCTACCTCAAGATCTTAAGCCGTTTTGAGCCTGGGAGGCCACGGTGGTGCTGCAAGGGGCCAACCGTGCACATTATTATGCAGCTGAGACATCTCTGACATCACAGATCAGCACATTTTCAGATGACTCAGTTCAGTGAGGGTGAATATTGTGAGAGGAGAATTGGAAGAATGCGCCAATATGAGAATTAGAGACATAGATCATATTAATATAAGTCCACATAGCTATGAAACAATGCTAAACACTGAAAAAGGCCATTTATAAGATAGTTCCCCTTTAAACAAAAGTAAAAAAAAAATTTAAATACATAATATTTGATGGTGGTGGTGGTGGTGGTGGTGGTGGTGGTGGTGGTGGTAGTGGTGGTAGTTGTGGTACAAACTGTTATGGTGATGTTATTACCCCTCCTGCTGGTAATATGCAGGAACTGTTATCTAGGTTGGAGGACTACATGATGTGACTTCTTCTTCTACGTTGTTGAAATGTAGGGGGCTTGGCGCAAGCTACACCAGCTGGATGTAAAATAGTTGGCAATGCAATTTATTGGCCAGTAAATTCCCAACCTTTCTGACAGCCTCAAACATGTTAAACTGTATCACTGCTTTAATGTAATTTGATGGCTGAGAAAATATATTGATTGTTTGTATCTATCTGCCCCAACAGGATATGACAGCTACTCATACTCAGGTAGGTCCAGAGACTGTGGTAGTTTAACCAGAGACAGTCAATATTATGAGATGGATCACTGTGGTAGTTTAACCAGAGACAGTCTATATAATGAGATGTATCACTGTGGTAGTTTAACCAGAGACAGTCAATATAATGAGATGGATCACTGTGGTAGTTTAACCAGAGACAGTCAATATAATGAGATGGATCACTGTGGTAGTTTAACCAGAGACAGTCTATATAATGAGATGGATCACTGTGGTAGTTTAACCAGATGGAGTCTATCAGATGGATACTGAAAATAGTTTTCTCAACATGTGACCATTTAATATTTTATACCATGGACCAGGAAAAATACCAGCTCTATACGTTGTCTTTCACTCTCATTTTACTGGTCGCCACAATGTGTTTTACTCTGAAGTGAACTTTTACTTGTGCAATGACAATACGTTTATTCTAATCGAATAAAAACATTTTGGCAATGTGATTCATTGGCCAATTAATGTCCATTCTTTCTGACTAAATCAAAATGTTAAATGTTATTACTGCCTTAAAGTAGTTTGATGGCTGAGAAAATGTATATATATATATATATATATATATATATATATATATATATATATATATATATATATATATATATATATATATATATATGTATATCTATCACTGCCTTAAAGTACTGTAGTTTGATGGCTGAGAAAATGTATTCATTATATATATATATATATATATATATATATATATATATATATATATATATATATATATATATATATATATATATATATATATATATATATATATATATATATATATATATATATATATGTATATCTATCACTGCCTTAAAGTACTGTAGTTTGATGGCTGAGGAAATGTATTGATTGTTTGTATCTATCTGCCCCAACAGATGATTTACTTAATCAGAGATTAACAGTAGTGGTGGTGGTAGTGGTAGTAGTAGTGATGGTAGTAGTGGTGGTAGTATTTTGTATTTGTCTGTATTTATTTATGAACACAACGAGTTAAAGGGGAACTATTTTACTATTTCTTTCACTATTTGGGCACTTTTACACAATTCCTGTGAGTCTATGGAACACCTCTGTAATTTTATTTTTTTTAATTCATTGTTTTGTATTTCTAATCAACTACTCAAAAACAGCATTTTTCTACCTCAAGATCTTAAGCCGTTTTGAGCCTGGGAGGCCACGGTGGTGCTGCAAGGGGCCAACCGTGCACATTATTATGCAGCTGAGACATCTCTGACATCACAGATCAGCACATTTTCAGATGACTCAGTTCAGTGAGGGTGAATATTGTGAGAGGAGAATTGGAAGAATGCGCCAATATGAGAATTAGAGACATAGATCATATTAATATAAGTCCACATAGCTATGAAACAATGCTAAACACTGAAAAAGGCCATTTATAAGATAGTTCCCCTTTAAACAAAAGTAAAAAAAAAAAAAAAAAAAAAAAACATAATATTTGATGGTGGTGGTGGTGGTGGTGGTGGTAGTGGTGGTGGTGGTGGTGGTGGTGGTGGTGGTGGTGGTGGTGGTGGTGGTGGTGGTGGTGGTGGTGGTAGTGGTGGTAGTTGTGGTACAAACTGTTATGGTGATGTTATTACCCCTCCTGCTGGTAATATGCAGGAACTGTTATCTAGGTTGGAGGACTACAGGATGTGACTTCTTCTTCTACGTTGTTGAAATGTAGGGGGCTTGGCGCGAGCTACACCAGCTGGATGTAAAATAGTTGGCAATGCAATTTATTGGCCAGTAAATTCCCAACCTTTCTGACAGCCTCAAACATGTTAAACTGTATCACTGCTTTAACGTAATTTGATGGCTGAGAAAATATATTGATTGTTTGTATCTATCTGCCCCAACAGCCAAAGGATCTGACAGCTACTCATACTCAGGTAGGTCCAGAGACTGTGGTAGTTTAATTGATTGATTGATTGATTGATTGATTGATTGATTGATTGATTGATTGATTGATTGATTGATTGATTGAAAAGTTTATTAACAGATTGCAGAATGGGTACAGTACAGTACAGCTCAATACATACAATTGTTAATAGGATGCAGACCTGAGAAAGACTTTTGTCTTGTTTCCATCAGGGTCCCCCATTCTCAATTCATCATATGACACACACGACATACAGATAGACAGTACTGCTACATCTATACATTTATGACATACCAGATTTTCAAATACAGTACTGTTTGTGATACTAAAAAAATCCAGAAAAAGAGTGTATATACATTTGACATAGAAACTGTGCATTGGAGGAAGTTGGGTAGGTGGGGTGGGGCTGTACATTGGAGGTGGGGGGGGGGGGGGGGGGTTGGGTACATTGGAATACTGACAAAGCCATGCTTGGTCTTTATTGTACAACTGGGTTAGGACATTTGTAGGGGCCAGTTTTGAATTGCAGTCTCCCGTAGGTGTTCTTTGAGAGTGTTTTTGAAGGTGGGTAGTGATTCACATTCCTTTACAGCTTTGGGTAGGGCGTTCCACATTGTTGTGGCATAATTGCGAAACGTGTTTAGTCCCTTGTTTGAGCCGAATCTGGGTTTTACATGATTTGTGGAGCTCCCTCTGGTGTTGTGATCGTGGTATTCACTGACCTTTGGGAAGTGTTTTGACATGTACATGGGTACCTTGGTCATGTAGTGTATCTTGTAGACCAGGCCCATTGCAAGTTGCTGTACTCTGTCGTCTACTCTAAGCCATCCTAGGTTGGCAAAGTGTGCAGGGGTGAGGTGGGTTCTAGGAGTCAGGTCAAGCAGTAGTCTGACTAGTTTGTTTTGAGATGTTTGTAATTTGGTTTTTAGTGCCTTTGAGGTGCTTTGGTACCATGAGGTGCAAGCATAGTCGTAGTACCCTTGAATGAGTGCTCCTGCCAGAGTCTTCAGGGTATTCTTGTTTACCAGAGAGGAGATCCGGTACAAGAATCGAGTTCGTTGATTGACTTTTTTTATTACATTGGATGCCATTTTGTCACAGGAAAGATTAGCCTCTAGGATGGAACCCAGGTAGGTAATTTCATCTTTCCTTGTGACAATATTGTCACCCACTGTAACTGAGAAGCCGTCGGTCTTGCTGAGTTTGTTATTTGAACCGAAGAGAATGGACTCTGTTTTGCCCATGTGTAATGATAGTTTGTTGTCGGCGAGCCATATGCAGATTTTGCCTAGTTCCGAGCTGAGGGTTTTTTCAACCTGTAACTTATTCTTGTCAGAGACCAGCAGGGCTGAGTCGTCCGCAAACAGGAACAAGTTGCAGTCACAAGCTGACGACATGTCGTTTGCATAAATTAGGAACAGTAGTGGTCCTAGTATGCTTCCTTGTGGAACACCACAGTTCACTGTGAGGGGGGGGGGGGATAAGGTACCATTTACCTCCACCATCTGTTCTCTCCCCTCCAGGTAGGATTGTATCCAGCTCACTGATAAACTATCAAAACCAATTGCTTTTAGCTTGTCAATCAGAATGGTGTGATTGACAGTGTCGAAGGCCTTTTGTAGGTCTAGCATGACCATGCCGCAGTATTTGCCCGCTGTGGTAGTTTAACCAGAGACAGTCTATATAATGAGATGGATCACTGTGGTAGTTTAACCACTCAGGGCAGTATGGGGTAGAACACATAGTAGCATACTACAAGAACCTAGGCGTCCACAAAGACGACTTCAAACTGGTAACTACAGATGAGGTACTCAAAAAACTGAGCGCCCTCCAACCAAACAAGGCCACTGGCCACGACAACATCCCCTCCAAATTCCTCAGAGACTCAGCAGCAGCCATCACCCCAGTCATCACACACATAATAAACCTCTCCATAAAACAGGGACACGTCCCCAAGGACTTCAAAATTGCGAGAGTAACACCCCTGCACAAAAAGGGCAGCAAATTAGACCCGGGCAACTACCGCCCTGTTTCTATCCTTACATCCATCTCGAAAGTCATGGAAAAAATAGTATACGAACAGATCGAAAAGTACCTCGCGGAAAAAAATCTAATCTACGAATTCCAATCTGGCTTCAGAACATCCCACTCCACTGACACATGTCTTCTCTACTTGAACGACCACATCAAACAAGAGGTGGACGCGGGCAAATACTGCGGCATGGTCATGCTGGACCTACAAAAGGCCTTCGACACTGTCAATCACACCATTCTGATTGACAAGCTAAAAGCAATTGGTTTTGATAGTTTATCAGTGAGCTGGATACAATCCTACCTGGAGGGGAGGGAACAGATGGTGGAGGTAAACGGTACCCTATCCCCCCCCCTCACAGTGAGCTGTGGTGTTCCACAAGGAAGCATACTAGGACCGCTACTATTCCTAATTTATGCAAATGACATGTCGTCAGCTTGTGACTGCAACTTGTTCCTGTTTGCGGACGACTCAGCCCTGCTGGTCGCTGACAAGAACAAGTTACAGGTTGAAAAAGCCCTCAGCTCGGAACTAGGCAAAATCTGCATATGGCTCGCCGACAACAAACTATCATTACACATGGGCAAAACAGAGTCCATTCTCTTCGGTTCAAATAACAAACTCAGCAAGATCGACGGCTTCTCGGTTACAGTGGGTGACAATATTGTCACAAGGAAAGATGAAATTACCTACCTGGGTTCCATCCTAGAGGCTAATCTCCAAACGGTCCTGAAAGCGTGCTAATGCTAATGCTACGCTGTTCTAATGTCTCCGCCGTGAGATGTTGTCACATCTCCCTCCTCTTGCCCGGTTCATCAATGAAGGTCAGTCGGTAGCTGTTGTGGGGGTTTTGCTGAGTCCTATTTACCTTTTTACGGGTAAATGGGTTGACAACAGGGTAGGCCGTGGCTAGGTAGCCTAGCCAGGTACGTTACCTCTGTGTTCCGGCGGGGTCTGTTGAACGGTGTCCCCATCTGGGAGCCGATGCTTGAGCTCGGCGGTGTAGCAGTATAGCTATACTACTGCAGGATGGGACTTAACGGCGGCCAGTGTTATGGCTCAGCTGGCTAGTTCCTATCCACATTGGCGTCGGGTAGTGGGGCTATGGGTCCAGCCGACATTGTAAACATGTTGCGTGTTTGTGCGCAGGCGGTTGTTGATCTGGGTTCCACATCGCCTCACGCTAGGCTATAGTAGTGTAGTGGGCTACTGTTTTGTTCTGTCACTCTGCTATGAGAAGGTCTGTCTATGCTACAGCTTTCTCTCCTCTCAACCATTTCATGCTGACGGTCAATCGGTGTCTATTGGGGGAGTATGCGGGGGGGGCTTTGTTTACCTTTTTTGGTAAATGGGCTAAGCTAGGGCTGGTGTGCTGTTGTGAATATTTTGAATGAATGCGGGACTAGTTCGCTCTGGTCCGCCTCCCCTTAACGTTGTGTATATGGGCTTGCTCATTCTACAGTATTTTGTGGTGTAGTTCTTTTATTCATTTAACCCCTTCATGGTGCACACCACAGTGGAGGTTGCTGTTTGCAACCACCAATGGTGCTCCGTGTTAACATCAGTCCTTTGCTTTTGACATATTGAAACAGTGCCCCGCCCGGCTAAAGCCTGTACCGCCACGGTATGGAATTAATTGGCAGCGATTAGAACTGTGTTAGAATTGCTGTTTTTTCTATAAAAAAAATTGTGTCTAGTGGCGGGGCCTTGAGGGCCAGCCGACGTCGACACATCGCGCGAGGTTGTTGACGTTATTAGCTTTGACCTAGCCGCAAGCTATAACCGCTTTTAGTCTTCTGCTGGAGCGCGGGCGGTATTGTCCTAGGCCCCACACCGCCTCACACCGCGCAGCCAGAAGAAGAGAGAGCACGGCCTCGTCAGCGGCGATGACGAGGCCCTCGACAGGCGGCCATGTTTTCCCCCGCCAGAGGTATCCTGGGCGTTGAATCGACAAGTGTCCACAAGGCCGACAGCCTTGGCGGCCGAGGGATCGGCCATGTTGGATGGGTTCGGCTTGAACAACAAGCCGTCACCGTCCTGCCGCGAGCAGCCCGCTCTCCGATCACTCCCTCCCCCAACACCAGCGGAAAAAGTGGGCTCTGATTGTTTCCTTTGGCTGCGGGCCGCGTGCCTTCGTTGAAGCGCGGGCGGCCCCACTTTTCGCTTCTCATGGGGACAGGGGCTGACACCCAGTTGATGGCTGAGCCTGGGTCTGTCCGTGAGAATGTTGTGCTGTCAAGCGGCTCCCACACCATAAGCTGTGTTGGTTGAGCCTGGTGTTACGTCTGTCAACTATAAGTGTTTTCAGCAGGGGGGCTCGAAACCTTTTGAGGCACACAGTGCGGGCTTCCCCGGCCTCGCCTTCGCCAGGCCAGGTATCATGTTGGTGCCTCCCACTCCTGAAAGATTGGCAGTGGTCTCGCAGGCACGTGTGATTTGGGTGGTAGTAATATCACTGCAGGGCTACGGTGTGTAGGAACCCATGGGGTCCTCACACCTTGCATGTCCGGCTGCAGAACAACTCCTCAGCATGTTCTGGAGGGGTGTTCAGTGGGGGGGCTTTTTTCACCTAGAAAGCCCCCCGTATCACACCGGCCCTTTCTGTCGGGGTCCCCCCTTGGGTGCGATTGCCTCGTGGGTAGTGTCAGGGTCAGATGTCCCGACACGGAACGCTCTGCTCGCACGGTTCCAGGGTTGGCTACGCACAGCGGGTGGGACCGGGCCAACTATCTACAGTTCCTGGCGGACCTGCGCAAAATGGCGGCGGGTGCGTTGGGAGTGTCATCACATATGACTACGGCAGTACCATATGTCGAGGTGGATGGAGAGAACGCTGAGGCGGGGACTTGTGTTTACACAACCCCACCCGTTTTCGGGTTTGGTACAGACCCTATTTTCAGGGTCTCCAGCAGTGACAGCTCTGGTCAACGAGATCCAATCTCTGTGGACGAAGCAAGCCATCGTCGTGGCGTTCTCCTCCCGGTGTTCTCTGGTGCCTGAGAAATCGGGAGGGGGGGGTGTCAGACCCAGGCTGGACCTGTCCCATGGGAAGGTTCAGCATTTTTTGGATCGTCTCCTACCTGTTGAACACTGTCAGGTGGGGGTCTGGTTCTCCTCCATAGACCTGTAGGATGCGTATGCGCATCTCCGATCTTCCATCCTAGGGCTTACCTACGCTTCCTTTGCAGGGTTAGCGTATGAGTACCAGAGGCTGCCGTTCGTTTTCTCTGGCTCCCCGCATCTTCACCAAGTGCGTGGAGGCCGCACTGGGGCCTCCGCGTCGTCAGTGGTTACAGAGTGTATTCTGCCCTGATGATGTTCTGGTCCTTCGCGGTCAAGGTGGATCGTCAGGTCTTGTACCAGGCAGGTCCCTACCAGCCTGGGGTTTGCTGTAGACTGGAAGTAGAGTACTCCTCTTCCCAGTCAACGGTTGGAGGGCTATGGGCATCCCTCTCAGGGAGGTTCCGTCCTAGGACGGTTACGGCGCTGTCTCATGTCACGTTTTTCACCGGCGCCTCCCTCGCTGGTGACGCGTCGGGCCAACGCAGTAGGGGGCAGCTGGCAAACCATGCTGCCCGGTCTGCGCTACGTTCAATGTGTTGGTATTGAAAGCGGTCCTTCTGGTCCTCAAACGGTGTTGATCAGGACGGACAATACGACGTCAGTGTCGTATATCGACAGACAGGGAGGAGTACGCTCCCCCCGTCTGCACCAGGCGGCGGGCGGCTGGCTATGGGCGTCCTCCATCTGCGCGGCCTGAGGGCTCCCCACATCCCCGGCAGGGAGAATGTGGGTACAGGTGTACTGTCGCGGGCGGTCCTCATCCTGACGGGTGGGGATTACGTCCGGACATAGCCAGGCAGGTCTGGGACCGGTGCCGTGCCGCCTGGGATTCTTCCCCATACATCTGTTAGGTCAGTTGTTGGGACGGGTACGTTGAGGGGCGCAGGTTCTTGATCCTGATGGTGATACCATCCGGAATGCGCATGCTCCTTCCACTGTCGCGCTTTACGCGGGCAGATGACGTATGTTCCAAGTGTGGTGTAAGGCGGGGGCCGGGACCCAGTCTCCTGCCCCCTGGATGCTGTCCTTAGTTACCTCCAGTCTCTCCTTGATAGACTGTCGGCTTCGACGGTGAGGGTATATGCAGCAGCTATATCCTCCTATCATGAGGGATTTGAGGGGATGTCTTGTTCAGCCACCCTCTTGTGAAGCGTTTCCTGCTTGGCGCTCGACGCGTTAAGCCGGTGCAACGCTCCTTGGCTCCGACTTGGGATCTTCAATTGGTCCTCGGTCGGTTGTCCTTGGCCCCGTTTGAGCCGCTCGAGCAGGCGCCGTTGGAACAGCTGTCTTTCAAGACCGCGTTCCTGCTGGCTGTCACTTCCGCTAAACGCGTGAGTGAGCTCTGTGCTCTTTCGGTACGTCCAGAGTGCCTGTCTTTTCGGGCCGATTGCGGTGCCACTCTGCGACCTAATCCTGCTTTCATGCCTAAGAATATCCGGAGTTCCTTCCGCTCCCGGGATATTGTGGTTCAGGCGTTTCGTCCTCCTCCTCACGCTAGTGAGTTAGATGCAGGCCTTCACCTGTCATGTCCGGTCACTGCTTTGGGAATTTACCTCAGCCGTACTCAGGACCTCAGGGTTACCGATCAGCTTTTTGTCTGTTACGGTGGTTCTCGTGCCGGTAAGGCACTGTCGAAACAGCGCCTGTCCCATTGGTTGTGCGAGGGCATTGCCCTCTGCTACACATTGGCTGGGCAGGATCCCCCTGGGGGCATCAGGGCGCACTCCACTCGTGGGGTGGCTGCCTCTGCCGCTCTCCTGGGTGGGGCCTCGGTGGAGGACATCTGTGCTGCAGCTTCATGGTCCTCCCCGGGCCCCTTTGTAAGGTTTTACCTCATGGACATGACCGGGGGTTCTGTCTCCCAGGCGGTTCTGGGGTCTGTGGCCTTTCCTGCTTCCCGTCCTTTGGTAGGGTAGCATGAGTGTGTGGGTATGGGCCACAGTGTGTTAGGTCACACTTGGTTCCGCCTGTGCTGTGTGTTCAAGGGGTTCTAGTTCCCTCTTGCTCGCACTCAGGTGGAGTTGACTGCGCCCCCCCTTCATTAGGAAGGATGGGGTGACAGGGCTCCCCAAACCCCTTGATGTGGGCTTACGGGTCCTCAGGGGGTACATCTGTCGGGCCTCGCGTCCGCTCTAACCCATATCTCGATAGGCTTTAAGAGCGGGACGCGATAAGCCAAGTACGAATATATAACGATAGGTTATGTATATAACCTAGTTATATGAGTACTGGCTGAGCGTCCCGCTCTTAAGCGGCCCTGAGTTCCCTTTTGAGGGATCTTTTACTGGAACGGGATTTTGGCGAGGAAGGGTGTATTGGTGACCATGGTTACGGTCTTATAGGCTGCGCCTCCAGAGAGGCGGGACCCGGTCAGGTGTGGGTGTACGTGTTTTTTCCGTGATGGAGTACAATAGGTAGATGCGATAAGGGGTATCTCGATAGGCTTTAAGAGCGGGACGCTCAGCCAGTACTCATATAACTAGGTTATATATATAACCTATCGTTTCCTAGTCTGGTATATGTCCCATTCGCTGGCGGCTCTGGCTGAAAATAGAACAGATACTGAAACCGGCACTGCAGATGATCTGAACAGTCTAATCTGTTAACAAGACTGATCTGAACAGTATAATCTGTTAACAAGACTGTTCTGAATAGTATAATCTGTTAACAAGACTGTTCTGAACAGTATAATCTGTTAACAAACTAATCTGATTAGTCTAATCTGTTAACAAGGTCTGAACAGTCTAATCTGCAAGGTCTGAACAGTCTAATCTGTTAACAAACTAATCTGATTAGTCTAATCTGTTAACAAGGTCTGAACAGTCTAATCTGTTAACAAAACTAATCTGATTAGTCGAATCTGTTAACAAGGTCTGAACAGTCTAATCTGTTAACAAGGTCTGAACAGTCTAATCAGTTAACAAGGTCTGAACAATATAATCTGTTAACAAGACTGGTTTGAACAGTCTAATCTGTTAACAAGGTCTGAACAGTCTAATCAGTTAACAAGGTCTGAATATTCTAATCTGTTAACAAAACGAATCTGATTAGTCTAATCTGTTAACAAGGTCTGAACAGTCTAATCTGTTAACAAGGTCTGAATATTCTAATCTGTTAACAAGACTGATCTGAACAGTCTAATCTGTTAACAGGGTCTGAATATTCTAATCTGTTAACAAAACGAATCTGATTAGTCTAATCTGTTAACAAGGTCTGAACAGTCTAATCTGTTAACAAGGTCTGAATATTCTAATCTGTTAACAAGACTGTTCTGAATAGTATAATCTGTTAACAAGACTGTTCTGAACAGTATAATCTGTTAACAAACTAATCTGATTAGTCTAATCTGTTAACAAGGTCTGAACAGTCTAATCTGCAAGGTCTGAACAGTCTAATCTGTTAACAAACTAATCTGATTAGTCTAATCTGTTAACAAGGTCTGAACAGTCTAATCTGTTAACAAAACTAATCTGATTAGTCGAATCTGTTAACAAGGTCTGAACAGTCTAATCTGTTAACAAGGTCTGAACAGTCTAATCAGTTAACAAGGTCTGAACAATATAATCTGTTAACAAGACTGGTTTGAACAGTCTAATCTGTTAACAAGGTCTGAACAGTCTAATCAGTTAACAAGGTCTGAATATTCTAATCTGTTAACAAAACGAATCTGATTAGTCTAATCTGTTAACAAGGTCTGAACAGTCTAATCTGTTAACAAGGTCTGAATATTCTAATCTGTTAACAAGACTGATCTGAACAGTCTAATCTGTTAACAGGGTCTGAATATTCTAATCTGTTAACAAGACTGGTCTGAACAGTATAATCTGAAAGGAAACTGGCTTCTGATCTCGGTGCTCGGCGGAGCTTCAGGGAGCTTTCACGTCCAGTGTGCCAGCCCCGCTAGTCTTCCTTAGCGGCCAGAGTTGTACCCTTCCTGCTGACTTGTTGTACACAATTTGTAAATCTCTTTAGATAAAAGTTTCAGCTAAGGGGAGCTCCAGTAGCTCACCATGTACCTCGACGCGAAAGCGTCGGGGAATACCGTGCTGCGTCACGGATCTGGTTGACTCCGAGTTCGATTCCCGGACCCGCCGTCATTTGCCGAATGTCTTCCCCTGTTCTCCCTCCCGTTTCACCCTGCATCTGTCGGTCATGCTTGACCAGAAAAGCGGTAAACGCTAAAAAATGAAATAAAAAAAATAAAAAAGTTTCAGCTAAATGTAAAAATAAGGACTTTGTCCCTGGACCCATCCATTTTACTGTCCCATTTTATTGTCTAATTTTATTGTCCCATTTTACTGTCTCGTTTTACTGTCTCATTTTTTTTTTTTTTATATATATCTTTTTCCCCCTCCATTTTCCTCCGATTTTCTCCCATCCCAATGTTAGTCGTATGCCAATTCCCAGTCCCTTCCTGGTCGCTGCGCACTTACCCCCCACAGTCAGATCATCTGGGAGAGTGGAGGCTACCACGTGCTTCCTCCGACACACGTCCAGCCAATCACCGCTTCTTTTCACCTGGCAGCGCGGATTCTCATTGAGAGGGCGTAGCGTGTGGGAGGATCACACTATCCCCCTCAGGTCCTATCCGCGCTTAGCAGGCGCCCCGACCGAACTGTAGGAGTCGCTGTTTACAACGACCCGGACCCACCCCGCCAGCTTCTCCCACCCTCTAATACAGCCAATTGTATTAGTGTGAACGGCCAGCCAAGCTGGTGACAACCCCAGAGCCGTGAGCTGGATTCGAACAGGCGAATCCAGCTCACAGCTCCGGGGTTGGTGACGAACGCAATCTCCGCTCGGCCACCTAACCGCCCTTTACTGTCTCATTTTAATGGCCAGGCTACAATGTGGTTTGGTTGATTGATTGAAAACTTTATTAACAGATTGCAGAATGGGTACAACACAGTACAGCGCAATACTAACAACTGCTAAGAGGATGAAGACCAGAAAAATACTTTCGTCTTGTTTACATAAGGGTCCCCCATTTTCAATTCATCAAGACATTTATGACATAGAAGACATACAAATATACTGTGTAAGAAAAAAAGATCATAAAAAAGTATATACATGCGAAGGGGAAGAAAACATTTGAGGGGGTTGGGTGGGTGGGGGGGATGTGGGGATTTTTACATTTACCGGGGCCAGTTTCTAATTGCAGCCACCCGTAGGTGCTCTTTCAGAGCGGTTATGAAGGTGGGTAGTGATTCACATGTTTCACGTGTTTAGTCCCTTGTTTGAGCCGAATCTGGGTTGAACGTGATTTGTGGAACTCCCTCTGGTGTTGTGGTGTTGGACTTCACTGACCTTTAGAAAGTATTTCAACAGGTACATGGGTACCTTAGTGGTGTAGTGTATCTTGTAGACCAGGCCCATTGCAAGTTACTGTACTCTGTTGTCTACTCTAAGCCATCCTAGATTGTCAAAATGGGCAGGGGTACTCTATACTTCTACTTGTGCGATGACAATACATTTTATCGAATCGAATCAAATAAAAAAATGTTGGCAATGTGATTCATTGGCCAATTAATGTCCATTCTTTCTGACTAAATGAAATATGTTAAATGTTATTACTGCATTAAAGTCATTTGATGGCTGATGAAAATGTATTAATTGTTTGTATTTATCTGCCCCAACATGATCTGACCCTCAAAACGAAGACGCTTCATCTAAAGACTCAGGTAGGTCCAGAGACTGTTGTAGTTTAACCAGAGACAGTATATAATGAGATGGATCACTGTGGTAGTTTAACCAGAGACAGTCTATATAATGAGATGGATCAATGTGGTAGTTTAACCAGAGACAGTCTATATAATGAGATGGATCACTGTGGTAGTTTAACCAGAGACAGTATACATAATGAGATGGATCACTGTGGTAGTTTAACCAGAGACAGTCAATATAATGAGATGGATCACTGTGGTAGTTTAACCAGAGACAGTATATATAATGAGATGGATCGCTGTGGTAGTTTAACCAGATACAGTCAATATAATGACATGGATCACTGTGGTAGTTTAACCAGAGACAGTATACATAATGAGATGGTTCACTGTGGTAGTTTAACCAGAGACAGTCTATATAATGAGATGGATCACTGTGGTAGTTTAACCAGATACAGTCTATATAATGAGATGGATTACTGTGGTAGTTTAACCAGATGCAATCTATCAGATGGATGCTGAAAAAAAAATTCTCAACATGTGACCATTTAATATTTTAATGGACCAGGAAAAATACCAGCTCTATACGTTGTCTTTCACTCTCATTTTACTGGTCGCCACAATGCGTTGTACTCTGAACTTTTACTTGAGAAATGACAATAAGTTTATTCTAATCGAATAATTTTCTTTTGGCAATGTGATTCATTGAACAATTAATGTCCATTCTTTCTGACTAAATCAAATAAGGTAAATGTTATTTCTGCTTTAAAGTAGTTTGATGCCTGAGAAAATGTATTGATTATATCTATCTATCTATCTATCTATCTATCTATCTATCTATCTATCTATCTATCTATCTATCTATCTATCTATCTATCTATCTATCTATCTATCTATCTATCTATCTATCTATCTATCTATCTATCTATCTATCTATCTATCTATCTATCTATATTATATGCCCCATCAGAAGATGATCATATGGCAGTGGCTGAACCAATGACAAATGACACCTACGTAGACCCAGGTAGGTCCAGAGACTGTGGTAGTTTAACCAGAGACAGTCAATATAATGAGATGTATCACTGTGGTAGTTTAACCAGAGACAGTCTATATAATGAGATGGATCACTGTGGTAGTTTAACCAGATGGAGTCTATCAGATGGATACTGAAAATAGTTCTCAACATGTGACCATTTAATATTTTATACCATGGACCAGGAAAAATGCCAGCTCTATACGTTCTCTTTCACTCTCATTTTACTGGTCGCCACAATGCGTTTTACTCTGAAGTGAACTTTTACTTGTGCAATGACAATAAGTTTATTCTAATCGAATAAAAACATTTTGGCAATGTGATTCATTGGCCAATTAATGTCCATTCTTTCTGACTAAATCAAAATGTTAAATGTTATTACTGCCTTAAAGTAGTTTGATGGCTGAGAAAATGTATTGATATATATATATATATATATATATATATATATATATATATATATATATATATATATATATATATATATATATATATATATATATATATATATATATATATATATATATATATATCACTGCCTTAAAGTACTGTAGTTTGATGGCTGAGGAAATGTATTGATTGTTTGTATCTATCTGCCCCAACAGATGATTTACTTAATCAGAGATTAACAGTAGTGGTGGTGGTAGTGGTAGTAGTAGTGGTGGTAGTGGTGGTAGTATTTTGTATTTGTCTGTATTTATTTATGAACACAACGAGTTAAACAAAAGTAAAAAAAAAAAAAATTAAATACATAATATTTGATGGTGGTGGTGGTGGTGGTGGTGGTGGTGGTGGTGGTGGTGGTGGTGGTGGTGGTGGTTGTGGTAGTGGTAGTGGTGGTAGTTGTGGTACAAACTGTTATGGTGATGTTATTACCCCTCCTGCTGGTAATATGCAGGAACTGTTATCTAGGTTGGAGGACTACAGGATGTGACTTCTTCTTCTACGTTGTTGAAATGTAGGGGGCTTGGCGCGAGCTACACCAGCTGGATGTAAAATAGTTGGCAATGCAATTTATCGGCCAGTAAATTCCCAACCTTTCTGACAGCCTCAAACATGTTAAACTGTATCACTGCTTTAACGTAATTTGATGGCTGAGAAAATATATTGATTGTTTGTATCTATCTGCCCCAACAGGATATGACAGCTACTCATACTCAGGTAGGTCCAGAGACTGTGGTAGTTTAACCAGAGACAGTCAATATTATGAGATGGATCACTGTGGTAGTTTAACCAGAGACAGTCTATATAATGAGATGTATCACTGTGGTAGTTTAACCAGAGACAGTCAATATAATGAGATGGATCACTGTGGTAGTTTAACCAGAGACAGTCTATATAATGAGATGGATCACTGTGGTAGTTTAACCAGATGTAACGGAGGTACCGCAGTATATCCACAGTCACGGGTACAAGTAGTGACGTGGCTGTGGATGGTAAGCGGTACTGCAAGTAAACTCACTCCCCAGAGGCATCCAGACCCGGAAGCAAGCAGTGAATTCACTTCTTGCTTAGTGGTCTGTGATGCCGCCCGCGACGCCGGCGTCCGGGGTTCAACTCCCATTCAGGGCGATCCCTTAACAGGGGTCGAATCGACTAAAACACAACGCAGACAAGATCACACCGGCTACACAGAGACAGTCTATATAATGAGATGGATCACTGTGGTAGTTTAACCAGATGGAGTCTATCAGATGGATACTGAAAATAGTTTTCTCAACATGTGACCATTTAATATTTTATACCATGGACCAGGAAAAATACCAGCTCTATACGTTGTCTTTCACTCTCATTTTACTGGTCGCCACAATGCGTTGTACTCTGAACTTTTACTTGAGAAATGACAATAAGTTTATTCTAATCGAATAATTTTCTTTTGGCAATGTGATTCATTGAACAATTAATGTCCATTCTTTCTGACTAAATCAAACATGTTAAATGTTATTACTGCTTTAAAGTAGTTTGATGCCTGAGAAAATGTATTGATTACATCTATCTATCTATCTATCTATCTATCTATCTATCTATCTATCTATCTATCTATCTATCTATCTATCTATCTATCTATCTATCTATCTATCTATCTATCTATCTATCTATCTATCTATCTATCTATCTATCTATCTGTCTGTCTGTCTGTCTGTCTGTCTGTCTGTCTGTCTGTCTGTCTGTCTGTCTGTCTGTCTGTCTGTCTGTCTGTCTGTCTGCCTGCCTGTCTGTCTGTCTGTCTGTCTGTCTGTCTGTCTGTCTGTCTGTCTGTCTGTCTGTCTGTCTGTCTGTCTGTCTGTTCTATCTATCTATCTATCTATCTATCTATCTATCTATCTATCTATCTATCTATCTATCTATCTATCTGTCTGTCTGTCTGTCTATCTATCTATCTATCTATCTATCTATCTATCTATCTATCTATCTATCTATCTATCTATCTATCTATCTATCTATCTATCTATCTATCTACATTATATGCCCCATCAGAAGATGATCATATGGCAGTGGCTGAACCAATGACAAATGACACCTACGCAGACCCAGGTAGGTCCAGAGACTGTGGTAGTTTAACCAGAGACACTCAATATAATGAGATGTATCACTGTGGTAGTTTAACCAGAGACAGTCTATATAATGAGATGGATCACTGTGGTAGTTTAACCAGATGGAGTCTATCAGATGGATACTGAAAATAGTTCTCAACATGTGACCATTTAATATTTTATACCATGGACCAGGAAAATACCAGCTCTATACGTTCTCTTTCACTCTCATTTTACTGGTCGCCACAATGCGTTTTACTCTGAAGTGAACTTTTACTTGTGCAATGACAATACGTTTATTCTAATAGAATAAAAATATTTTGGCAATGTGATTCATTGGCCAATTAATGTCCATTCTTTCTGACTAAATCAAAATGTTAAATGTTATTACTGCCTTAAAGTAGTTTGATGGCTGAGAAAATGTATTGATTATATATATATATATATATATATATATATATATATATATATATATATATATATATATATATATATCACTGCCTTAAAGTACTGTAGTTTGATGGCTGAGGAAATGTATTGATTGTTTGTATCTATCTGCCCCAACAGATGATTTACTTAATCAGAGATTAACAGTAGTGTGGTGGTAGTGGTAGTAGTAGTGATGGTAGTAGTGGTGGTAGTATTTTGTATTTGTCTGTATTTATTTATGAACACAACGAGTTAAACAAAGTAAAAAAATAAATTAAATACATAATATTTGATGGTGGTGGTGGAGGTGGTGGTGGTAGTGGTGGTGGTGGTGGTGGTGGTGGTGGTGGTGGTGGTGGTGGTGGTGGTGGTGGTGGTGGTGGTCGTTGTGGTAGTGGTAGTGGTGGTAGTTGTGGTACAAACTGTTATGGTGATGTTATTACCCCTCCTGCTGGTAATATGCAGGAACTGTTATCTAGGTTGGAGGACTACAGGATGTGACTTCTTCTTCTACGTTGTTGAAATGTAGGGGGCTTGGCGCGAGCTACACCAGCTGGATGTAAAATAGTTGGCAATGCAATTTATTGGCCAGTAAATTCCCAACCTTTCTGACAGCCTCAAACATGTTAAACTGTATCACTGCTTTAACGTAATTTGATGGCTGAGAAAATATATTGATTGTTTGTATCTATCTGCCCCAACAGGATATGACAGCTACTCATACTCAGGTAGGTCCAGAGACTGTGGTATAGTTTAACCAGAGACAGTCAATATTATGAGATGGATCACTGTGGTAGTTTAACCAGAGACAGTCTATATAATGAGATGTATCACTGTGGTAGTTTAACCAGAGACAGTCAATATAATGAGATGTATCACTGTGGTAGTTTAACCAGAGACAGTCTATATAATGAGATGTATCACTGTGGTAGTTTAACCAGAGACAGTCTATATAATGAGATGGATCACTGTGGTAGTTTAACCAGATGGAGTCTATCAGATGGATACTGAAAATAGTTTTCTCAACATGTGACCATTTAATATTTTATACCATGGACCAGGAAAAATACCAGCTCTATACGTTCTCTTTCACTCTCATTTTACTGGTCGCCACAATGTGTTTTACTCTGAAGTGAACTTTTACTTGTGCAATGACAATACGTTTATTCTAATCGAATAAAAACATTTTGGCAATGTGATTCATTGGCCAATTAATGTCCATTCTTTCTGACTAAATCAAAATGTTAAATGTTATTACTGCCTTAACGTAGTTTGATGGCTGAGAAAATGTATTGAATATATAAAAAATATATATCTGTATATCTATCACTGCCTTAAAGTACTGTAGTTTGATGGCTGAGAAAATGTATTCATTATATATATATATATATATATATATATATATATATATATATATATATATATATGGTGGTGGTGGTGGTGGTGGTGGTGGTGGTAGTGGTGGTAGTTGTGGTACAAACTGTTATGGTGATGTTATTATCCCTCCTGCTGGTAATATGCAGGAACTGTTATCTAGGTTGGAGGACTACAGGATGTGACTTCTTCTTCTACGTTGTTGAAATGTAGGGGGCTTGGCGCGAGCTACACCAGCTGGATGTAAAATAGTTGGCAATGCAATTTATTGGCCAGTAAATTCCCAACCTTTCTGACAGCCTCAAACATGTTAAACTGTATCACTGCTTTAACGTAATTTGATGGCTGAGAAAATATATTGATTGTTTGTATCTATCTGCCCCAACAGGATATGACAGCTACTCATACTCAGGTAGGTCCAGAGATTGAATGAATGAATGAATGAATGAATGAATGAATGAATGAATGAATGAATGAATGAATGAATGAATGAATGAATGAATGAATGAAAACTTTATTTAACAGATTGCAGAATGGGTACAATACAGTACGGCTCAATACACACAATTGTTAAGGGGATGCAGACCTGAGAAAGACGTTTGTCTTGTTTCCATCAGGGTCCCCCATTTTCAATTCATATAGACATTTATGACATACACAACATACATTTATGGCATAGGGACATATAGGTATTTAGTACTGATACATTTGTGACATAAACGGTATTCAAATATACAGTACTGTTACCCCTAGATCCTGACAGAGTATATACATATGATGGGGAGGGGACTGTACATTAGGAGGGGGTGGGTGGGTGGGAGAGAGATATACATACGGCGGGGAGGGAATATATACATTCACTTGTGGTAGACTGTGGTAGTTTAACAAGAGACAGTCAATATTATGAGATGGATCACTGTGGTAGTTTAACCAGAGACAGTCTATATAATGAGATGTATCACTGTGGTAGTTTAACCAGAGACAGTCAATATAATGAGATGGATCACTGTGGTAGTTTAACCAGAGACAGTCTATATAATGAGATGGATCACTGTGGTAGTTTAACCAGAGACAGTCTATATAATGAGATGGATCACTGTGGTAGTTTAACCAGATGGAGTCTATCAGATGGATACTGAAAATAGTTTTCTCAACATGTGACCATTTAATATTTTATACCATGGACCAGGAAAAATACCAGCTCTATACGTTGTCTTTCACTCTCATTTTACTGGTCGCCACAATGTGTTTTACTCTGAAGTTAACTTTTACTTGTGCAATGACAATACGTTTATTCTAATAGAATAAAAACATTTTGGCAATGTGATTCATTGGCCAATTAATGTCCATTCTTTCTGACTAAATCAAAATGTTAAATGTTATTACTGCCTTAAAGTAGTTTGATGGCTGAGAAAATGTATTGATTATATATATATATATATATATATATATATATATATATATATATATATATATATATATATATATATATATATATATATATATATATATATATATATATATATATATATATATATATATATATATATATATATATATATGTATATCTATCACTGCCTTAAAGTACTGTAGTTTGATGGCTGAGAAAATGTATTCATTATATATATATATATATATATATATATATATATATATATATATATATCTGTATATCTATCACTGCCTTAAAGTACTGTAGTTTGATGGCTGCGGAAATGTATTGATTGTTTGTATCTATCTGCCCCAACAGATGATTTACTTAATCAGAGATTAACAGTAGTGGTGGTGGTAGTGGTAGTAGTAGTGATGGTAGTAGTGGTGGTAGTATTTTGTATTTGTCTGTATTTATTTATGAACACAACGAGTTAAAGGGGAACTATTTTACTATTTCTTTCACTATTTGGGCACTTTTACACAATTCCTGTGAGTCTATGGAACACCTCTGTAATTATTTTTTTTTTAATTCATTGTTTTGTATTTCTAATCAACTACTCAAAAACAGCATTTTTCTACCTCAAGATCTTAAGCCGTTTTGAGCATGGGAGGCCACGGTGCTGCTGCAAGGGGCCAACCGTGCACATTATTATGCAGCTGAGACATCTCTGACATCACAGATCAGCACATTTTCAGATGACTCAGTTCAGTGAGGGTGAATATTGTGAGAGGAGAATTGGAAGAATGCGCCAATATGAGAATTAGAGACATAGATCATATTAATATAAGTCCACATAGCTATGAAACAATGCTAAACACTGAAAAAGGCCATTTATAAGATAGTTCCCCTTTAAACAAAAGTTTAAAAAAAAATTAAATACATAATATTTGATGGTGGTGGTGGTGGTGGTGGTGGTGGTGGTGGTGGTGGTGGTGGTGGTGGTGGTAGTGGTGGTGGTGGTGGTGGTGGTGGTGGTGGTGGTGGTGGTGGTGGTGGTGGTGGTGGTGGTGGTGGTGGTTGTGGTAGTGGTAGTGGTGGTAGTTGTGGTACAAACTGTTATGGTGATGTTATTACCCCTCCTGCTGGTAATATGCAGGAACTGTTATCTAGGTTGGAGGACTACAGGATGTGACTTCTTCTTCTACGTTGTTGAAATGTAGGGGGCTTGGCGCGAGCTACACCAGCTGGATTTAAAATAGTTGGCAATGCAATTTATTGGCCAGTAAATTCCCAACCTTTCTGACAGCCTCAAACATGTTAAACTGTATCACTGCTTTAACGTAATTTGATGGCTGAGAAAATATATTGATTGTTTGTATCTATCTGCCCCAACAGGATCTGACAGCTACTCATACTCAGGTAGGTCCAGAGACTGTGGTAGTTTAACCAGAGACAGTCCATTATAATGAGATTGATCACTGTGGTAGTTTAACCAGAGACAGTCAATATTATGAGATGGATCACTGTGGTAGTTTAACCAGAGACAGTCTATATCAGGGGTCGGCAACCCTAGGCACGCGTGCCTGCATAGGCACGCGGGGCATTTGCATAGGCACAGGGGGCAGCAGTAAAAAAAATAAATAAAAAAAATTGAAATAATTATTATAGTGAAATATTTTGCACTGTTGTCGCATTTATCTTGTTGAAATCCTCCCACAGGTTCTTTTTACTACCACATATTTAATTGAGACCCTTTATTTGTTTATTATTTCAATTTAGCTGGAAATACATTGCTACATCATTCAGTAACATTTGCAGAGCCTTATAACAAAAACATTATTACGGTCACCATTGTGACCATGGGATTAATCAACAAATTGTATTATTTATTTGTCTATTTCATTGAACATTGCACATGTTAAAAGCAATTTTTTTACTCAAAATGTGAGTATTACCAAGTCAACTTGTGTTCTTAAAACAATGACAATTAACATAGTTTTATTAGGTTGAAATAATGTGGTTGTGTACTTATTTTTCTGTTAACTTATTATGGATTGAAAACTGAAAACCTTAATGCACAGTAACTGAACTCAATATTTTTAAGTTCTGGTAACTTATTATTATATATATATTTTTACAGTGTAGTCTTGCGATCAATTAAAACTTATTTACATGATATACCTCACATTCACCCTCCATTCACATCCTGGTGTTCTCCATTAGGCCTGTAGGTGGAGCTATGACAGCACACGTACAGTACACACACCAATGGTGTGTGATGTGTCCAAAAATGAATGGGCAAATGTGAGTGAAATGGTCGCACTGTATGCAGCTGTTTGTCTGCATTGCACCCCCCCCCCCCCCCAACTCAGATTTAGGGTTGATACAACCATCATAATAATATAATAACATTGTTAATAATAACAATAACAATAATGATGTAATAATGTAAAAATTATCATTAAAAAGACCTGATTATGAGAAAAAAATATTACGATGCATGGAATATTGTTGAGGCACACTAGTTACAACTATATTTCAAACAGGCACTCCATGTCAAAAAGGTTGCTGACCCCTGGTCTATATAATGAGATGTATCACTGTGGTAGTTTAACCAGAGACAGTCAATATAATGAGATGGATCACTGATTGATTGATTGATTGATTGAATTGATTGATTGATTGATTGATTGATTGATTGATTGATTGAAAAGTTTATTAACAGATTGCAGAATGGGTACAGTACAGCTCAATACATACAATTGTTAAGAGGATGCAGACCTGAGAAAGACTTTCGTCTTGTTGGAGGTGGGGGGGGGGGGGGGTTGGGTACGTTGGAATACTGACAAAGCCATGCTTGGTCTTTATTGTACAACTGGGTTAGGACATTTGTAGGGGCCAGTTTTGAATTGCAGTCTCCCGTAGGTGTTCTTTGAGAGTGTTTTTGAAGGTGGGTAGTGATTCACATTCCTTTACAGCTTTGGGTAGGGCGTTCCACATTGTTGTGGCATAATTGCGAAACGTGTTTAGTCCCTTGTTTGAGCCGAATCTGGGTTTTACATGATTTGTGGAGCTCCCTCTGGTGTTGTGATCGTGGTATTCACTGACCTTTGGGAAGTGTTTTGACATGTACATGGGTACCTTGGTCGTGTAGTGTATCTTGTAGACCAGGCCCATTGCAAGTTGCTGTACTCTGTCGTCTACTCTAAGCCATCCAATGAGATGGATCACTGTGGTAGTTTAACCAGAGACAGTATATATAATGAGATGGATCACTGTGGTAGTTTAACCAGAAACAGTCTATATAATGAGATGGATCACTGTGGTAGTTTAACCAGAGACAGTCAATATAATGACATGGATCACTGTGGTAGTTTAACCAGAGACAGTCTATATAATGACATGGATCACTGTGGTAGTTTAACCAGAGACAGTATACATAATGAGATGGATCACTGTGGTAGTTTAACCAGAGACAGTCAATATAATGAGATGGGTCACTGTAACTGAGGGGTACAATTCCCTGACTGTATTACTAGATATGATACTTACTACCACTACCTTTGTACTTAATATTCGGCCACCCAGTACACGGCATAAATATATTATCATAAACACTCTCACGTAGATGAAACGGATCCAACACAAATGTACGAAGTCGAAGTATGCGTTTATTACTACACAGCAATGGTGTGTAGAGCAAGCACTTAATCACTTAATTACATTTATGAATTGAAATAGTATGCACTTTTATGGCAAAGAGTATTCGTCGGTATATCAATAGAGAATGTCCAATCTCTGATGGCGCAGGTGGTAAATATACGACCTGGAATAGTTAAGGAATAACAGCAATGGTACTTTAATGATTATAGGCTGGATACACTAGGGGGGGGTTAATCCGGTCGCTTGTAAGCCGACAGGAGTAGGAAGGGGGGGGGGGGGTAGAATCCGGCTGCCTCGTCCGGCCAAGGGTATCCCAGGTGAACCCACTGTAGTGCCGTTCAATGCGCCGGCGATCCTTGGACCACAGATGAAAGCAGGTGGACTCTTTGTGGGCCGGCTCTCTCCGGTCCACGGGGGAGAGACGTGAAGCGACCTTGTCTTGCAGAGCGTCTCCTCACCTTGCGTCCTCTCCAGGGGGGGGGGGTTCCAACACACGGCAGTGTCGGGGGTCTTTATCCATGGAATAATCAAAGTATACAAAGCATAATCCGTGCCTGGGAAGGCGGGCTGTCGTCGGTAGAATAATCCGGTATACCGGTCCACTCGCTCGTCGGCTCTGGGGCTCCTCGGGTGCAGCTTCACATGGGGTCAACCACCCTGGGTAAGCAGCCAGTTCTCTGCCCGAAACGATGGGGTACTGACTACGGTAGTATTCTCACCGCACGAAGCACCATATATTAACAGACTATTATTAGCTTAATAGACTACGTCCAACTCGACGATATAGTGCCAAATATGACTATTCAAATATTAATATACACGATGTCTCAATACCGATGGTAGGCGAACTTGGCCTTACTCCCACACGTGGCGTCGCGGGGAGGCTTTACGTCTGTGACTCTATTGGAGGGTAAGAAACTGGACTGAAAAGGAAGTCCTACTTTAGTAGCGCAGTATATATACGCACTATGAACAAATAGTCCCATTAGTGGTGCGGTAGCCAGATTCCTACGCGGAACTAGGACTTGTTCGTACATGTGGAGCGGTACGTTTGAACTGGGTCTGAGGGGTATGGCAGCCTGGCACCAAGGTCTCGACCAATAGTAGAATGGAGACTATTATGGGATGTTCAGTAGGCTAGAATGGATATTCAATGCATATTGTACAAGGAATATACAAGGGATATGAGGGAATATTAGAGAATATACAAATACAATTAAATATATATATATAAATAAATATATATATTCGGTTTAATCTGGCCCTTCACAACAGCCACCCCCTGAATAGGTCCCAGACCTAATCAGTTAAACAGAGACAGATTAATCGCGTTGTCTATTTACACATAAGGGTTTGCTGTAGGGGTCAGTCAACTTCACAAAGTCATAGGGTTGTAGGGTCATGGTCATCATCGATTGTGTCTGGGAGTCGAGGCAGTTCTATGAGCCTCGCCACGGGACGGGTGTAAGTGCGACCCTGGACGAGCACTTCAGCTGCTCGGACCTTGCCGTCGGCACCGGTGATCACTTTGCTTACGCGGCCGGCCGGCCACATAGCTCTGGGCAGTGATTGATCAATAATCATGACGACTGTTCCTTCTGTCAAATTGTCTCTCTCCTTTACCCACTTCTGGCGGGTCTGTAGAGACGGTAGGTAGTGCAGTAGGAAACTGTTCCAAAACTTGTCGGCTAATACTTGGCTGTACCTCCACATTCGTCGGCCGTTCGCTTCTTCAGGCCGGTACATTGTCTGGGGTAATGCAGGATCTAGCCGCCCCATCAGGAGTGTGTTGGGGGTAACTGGGTCGATATCCGCCACAGTCTGGGCCCCAAGTACTGCGTACAGGGCTGTCTTTATGGAGCGCACTTCTCGTTCCCAAGTGCCACCGAAGTGGGGTGCGTTTGGGGGGTTGAATTGGAAATCAACCTGTGCTGGAGCGAGGTGGGTCTTAAGTTCTGGGCCCATAGCTTGGAAGCTCTCTCTCAGCTCTCTTTCGCCGCCTTTGAAGTTTGTCCCATGATCGGACAATAGGGTAGACGGTCTTCCTTTCCGTGATGTGAATCTACGGAAGGCCATAAGGAATGAGTCTGTGCTCATGGTCGGGAGAAGCTCGATGTGTATCGCTCTGGTGGTCATGCATTTGAATACAATACCCCACCGCTTCTCGGTTCCTCTTCCTTTCTTTATGTGCAGCGGGCCAAAGCAGTCCATACCCGTTGAGTGGAATGGCTTGTCACCGATTCGGAGGCGACATGGAGGAAGGTCAGCCATCCTTGGTATGCTGGGCTGCGCGCGCCACTTGCGGCAGTCTAGACATGTTCGCTGGAAGCGTCGTACCGCCTCTCTTCCTTGTAGGATCCAGTAACGACGTCTGATTTCCGCGAAGACTCTTTCTGCTCCTGCGTGATGTACATCCTCATCGTATTTCTTTATAATCAGCTCTGTGACCTTGTGTCGGCTGTTCAATACGATCGGGTATTTAATGTCATCCGGTAGATTGGGGGCTCTGCGTAGGCGACCACCCACTCTGATGAGGGTATGAGCGTCGCTCTCGGGGGCCAGATGAATTAATCTGCTGTCGGATGGGACGGGCTTTCCTCCCTGTAGACAGGCCAATTCATCGGGGAACGAGTCTCTCTGGGCTCGCTGCAGTAGAAGCAATTCTGCTTCCTCGTAGTTAGCTGCTGACATATCAGCGGGGGACTTGCACTCCGGATGGTACCGCAGGAATGTTCTTTGTTGTGCACTCTCTATGGACGTGCAATCGTCTATGTTAGGGTCGGTGGAGGCTAGGGTGCTCAATCCACAGAACACAGACTTCTTATTTTCCACCTCCTCTGGACTTGCTTCCCTCGGGATAGGCATGGGCCACTGTCCTTCCGGGAGTCTTAGGAATGCGGGGCCGTCACTGTAGACATTGCGACGGGTGAGGTCATCCAGGGGCATCCCCCGGGTGATGACGTCAGCTGGGTTCTGTGTTGTATCAACGTAGCGCCACTCTGTTTCTCCGGTTAACTCTTCGGTTAAGTCTTGAATCTCTGTGACTCTGACTCCCACGAAGACTTTGTACTTGCATGAGTCCGATTTGATCCAGGCGAGTACCGTCGTGGAATCTGACCACAGGATTGTTCTAGACACCGGTATGGTGAGCTCACGTTGGATGAGCGTGGCTAGGTGCGCTCCGGCTAGGGCTGCGCAGAGCTCTAGACGTGGGATAGATTGTTGCTTGCGTGGGGCTATTCTCGAGCGGGCGAGGACAAATGCTGTGTAGATCTCTCCCCCCTGGTCTTGGGCCCGCAAGTAGGCTACTGATCCGTATGCGACCTCTGAGGCGTCACTGAAGACGTGTAAGTCCATTTTACATGTCTCTGGCCTCACCGTGGGTGGGAAGTAGCTTCGGCGCATATTAACGCCTGGGAGTGAGTGGAGCTCCATCTCCCACTCTCTCCAGGTGGATGCAAGGTGTGCGGGAATGGGGTCGTCCCAGCCCTGGTCCTTGTCCCACAATGCTCGTACAATCATTTTTGCCCTGGTGGTGTACGGTAGAATACATCCTAGCGGGTCATATTGTCGGGCGAGTGTTGTGTACACACTCCGTCTGGTGGTCGGCGCCGCCGCCGGCCTTCCCTGCTCCGTAGTCAGGGGCTTGTGTCTGTAGTGAAGCGAATCTGTTTTGAATCGCCACACCAATCCCAGGGTCATCTCCTGGGCTTCTCCCGGGATTGTAGCCATCCAGGTCTCGCTGCTGGTTGCCTTGTCCTCGGAGGAGAGGCTGCGCAGTACTTGCGGATCGCTGCTGGCCCACTGCCTGAGATCAAAGCCGCCTTTGATCAATGAGGCGCGGAGTTTAATCAGGAGAGCCTCGGCTTCTTCTTGGGTTGAAAGGCTTTGTAGACAGTTGTCTACGTAGAAGCTGTTCTTTACGCTGTGTCGGACCTCTTCGTCCGCTGCTGGGTCCTCTGCTACATGTTTCTGTAGTGCAAATGTAGCACAGCAGGGGCTGCACGTCGTTCCGAAGGGGAGGACTTCCCATTGGTAGATGGCTGGGTGCTCATCTCCTGGCTTCTCTCTCCATAGGAACCGTAACAGGGGCTTGTCCGCCTCTACTAATCTCACCTGCAGGAACATTCCTTTAATGTCCCCGCTGATGGCCACCTTTTCCTGGCGGAAGCGGAGTAGAACGCCGAGTAGGGAGGGGCCGAGTGTGGGACCGGGCAGTAACTCTTTAGTTAGATTTTGGGATCCGATCTGGTAGCTGCAGTTAAATACTATGCTGTCTTTACCGTTGTGATGGACCTTGTGGTGGGGCACGTACCACGATTCAGTGGTCTGGTCAGCCTCTTTAATGTCCATCTTTGTGACGTGTCCCGCTGTGATGAGCTTCTCAATCTCAGCGCGGTATACACTCTCTTGGGCGGGGTTCTTGGCTAAGCGCCGCTCCGTGTTCAGCAGGTACCGTTCTGTGGCGTCTGTCTTGGCGTGGAAAGTAGGCATTCCTTCTCGCCGCAGGAGTGGCGTGGCGTATCTCAACACGCCGTTGACCGGGACTCTCTTGGTCCCTGTCTCGAGGAGGTGAATGGCGTAAATGTCATCTTTAGAGCGAATGTCTTTCTTTCCGTTCTTAAAGGGCATTTGTTCCAAGGTCCATAACCGCTCTACGTGTTGCAGGAGTGCGGTTTCTCCCTCTGACTCGGGAGTGGAGACATCTAGTGGCTGTACTTCGGTTGAGAGATTTGGCGAGCGGGCCTTGGAGAGTCCATCCCAAACGGGTCTCGACTGCTGCAGGACAGCCTCGGGGTCCGGTATGAACCCGGTCTATCGGGACAATGAGGTCTGCATGGTCGGAGCCTATCAACAGGGTCGGCATAGCATTGTCTATGAGCGGGATCGGTAACTTGCGCAGATGTGCATATTTCTCCATCAGCTTGGCGACGGGGTATGTGTACCGCGACAGTCCTATTTCTTGGCTGGTGAAAGCGTCTGCAATCTGGTACCGTCGCTCAGGCTGGCCGCTTGCTGCGATAGAGAATGAGACATTCTCGCCCTTTATCGTCTTCAAATCTCGTCTTATTGTCCGAATTGTCATTTGGGTTTCGCTTCCCCGCAGCCCTAGCTGGGCCGCAGCGGAGGCGAGCAGCAGGGTCTTCTCTGACCCGTCATCGAGGACGGCGTAAGTGTCCAGGACTTTATTCTGGTAGCTTAGTGTCACACGCACTACTTTTAGGAGTACTCGGGCTCCACTGCTGCTGGCGGGATCGATGTACATGACGCTCGCTTTGCGGCTGGATGGTGCGGGTGAAGGGCGCCGTCTGTTACTGTCGTGAAGTATGTCCAGATGGGCTCCATCGCACTTGGTGCACCTTTTCTTTAAGCGGCATTCGGCTGCCATGTGTGAGCGCGCACAGCGAAAACAGCGCTTGTTGGACTTTATCCATTGACCTGCTTCCTCCGCGTTCAGCTTGGGGAAGGAGTCACATTGCGCTAGCCAGTGTTCTTTCTCACAGTAGGGGCACACTATCTTCCACTTCTCCGTTCTGGAGGGGGTACTGTGGCTCCTGCTGCTCGGTACTGACTCCGATTGGTGCATCACAGTCACCGATCTTCTTCCATCATTTAGTCGTCTGGTTCCTTCTCTGGAGCCAGGGGTGCTCCGTCCGAATGTATCTAGCCGTAGGCTGCTGACTTCTCTCGCCAGGAAGTCTGCTAGATCGAGGAGGTTCGGTTCGGGGCCATTCGGGTCTCTGTGGTCCCTCTGCCGCCTAAAGCGCTCCTGACGAGCGGGCGGCAGCTTCTCCAGAATCCTTTCCACATTTGAGTTGGCGTAAAGTTCATGCCTCCCCTTCTCTCTTTGCGCTCCCAACATCCCTACCAGGGACTGCACTCTGATGGACAGGTCGTCCAGTGCTCGATTGTCTATTGCTGGGGGTAAGCGGTCGATGTGTCGGATCTCCTGGATCACGTAATCCCATATGCGCCCATACCTCTGGTCCAGTGCTACCAGCGCTGCTGTGTATGGGGTGGTGGAAGTCGCGTAGGCGAGCGCTATATTATGTGCGCGGGGCACCTTTAAGTGCTTCAGTAGGATGGCGTATTTGTGGCGTTCATCCAATACATCCACCAACATGGTCTCCAGACACATGCGGAGTTCTGTATACTGGGCCCGGTTCTCTTGGGTGAAGTCGGGTACCATAGGCGTGCCAATGTATGACGCTGACTGTGGATACATCGGCGAGCGTTGGGGGAGAGGCCTCCTAGGCGAGTCTCCTCCCGCTCCTTGGTATGGGCTGGTACCGGCAGTGTACCATGGCCCGCTTGTCCAGGTGCTGTTCCTCGGTGCGGGTCGTGCGTCGTGCTCACCCGTGTATAGAGTCGGGGGTCTGTAGCGCAGCTCCGCGGGAGTATAGCCTGGGCTGTACCGGACCTCCTGGTCCGGTAGAGTACTGTGCTGTCTTCGGGCGTGGTTCTCCTCCTCTTCCTCTTCGTCTTCAGTTAGGTCATCCAGTGCTTGTAGTCTCTGGTTTAGCCTCTCCACAGGATATGCTGCTCCTTCCCGGTTGCTAGGTCTCGCTTGGACCGGTGGGGGGAGGTGGTCTGTGGGGGGTATAGACCTCGTCTGTTGGTCAAGTTCAGGGTTGTTTACTCGGCTAGGGGATGCTGCCCTGGAGGTGTGTCTAGACGAGTTCCTGGAGCCTCTGGCGGAGGGAGAGGGTGTTGTCCGTCTGATCAGCTGTTCTATTAGTTGCGACTGCTGTCTGTCGCGCGCTGCGTCCCGTTGAGCACCGGCTCGTTCTCGGGCCACATTCTCTTCCATCTGAATGCGTCTTATTTCTAGACGTATCTGCTCGTGTTCGCTTCGCTGCTGGATCTGCAGTCGGTCGCGTTCAGCAGCGGCGTTCAGGCTGATGAGGAAGGCCTGCTGTAGGGTCCTCTCTGCCTCGCTGGGAGAAGGCGGTTGTATAGGGGAGCCTTCCCTCGGGGTACTCCTTGCGGAGCCTTGGAGCTCTATCTCCACGGTGCTCTCCCCGTCTTCTTCCGTGCCGAGTTCTCTCTCGGTAGCGTTGTATTCCTCCCGGGACTCATCGGGGACTACTTCTTCAGTACTGGCGGGGTGTGAAGTCATGTCTGGTTCCCACTGGTCCCCACCGTGAACTTGGTCAGTTACATTAGAGCCCGTAGGGGCCTCTATGGTCGGGGTAGTCTGGGCGTTGGGGTTAGACATACTTTTACTTTCTAGTTTTACCGCGTTTACTGTTAGTAGAAGACTAGGTTGTTGACTGACAGCGTAAGCCTCTAAGTACTGAGGGAGCCGTCGTTCGCGCTGCGGGCGTTGGTTAGGAGGATCGTTTCGTGGAGTGTTCATCATAGGCCATTTCAATATTAATAACACTATATTAATATTACACTAATTACCCTCCGGCTCGAAGGACCAATTGTAACTGAGGGGTACAATTCCCTGACTGTATTACTAGATATGATACTTACTACCACTACCTTTGTACTTAATATTCGGCCACCCAGTACACGGCATAAATATATTATCATAAACACTCTCACGTAGATGAAACGGATCCAACACAAATGTACGAAGTCGAAGTATGCGTTTATTACTACACAGCAATGGTGTGTAGAGCAAGCACTTAATCACTTAATTACATTTATGAATTGAAATAGTATGCACTTTTATGGCAAAGAGTATTCGTCGGTATATCAATAGAGAATGTCCAATCTCTGATGGCGCAGGTGGTAAATATACGACCTGGAATAGTTAAGGAATAACAGCAATGGTACTTTAATGATTATAGGCTGGATACACTAGGGGGGGGTTAATCCGGTCGCTTGTAAGCCGACAGGAGTAGGAAGGGGGGGGGGGGTAGAATCCGGCTGCCTCGTCCGGCCAAGGGTATCCCAGGTGAACCCACTGTAGTGCCGTTCAATGCGCCGGCGATCCTTGGACCACAGATGAAAGCAGGTGGACTCTTTGTGGGCCGGCTCTCTCCGGTCCACGGGGGAGAGACGTGAAGCGACCTCGTCTTGCAGAGCGTCTCCTCACCTTGCGTCCTCTCCAGGGGGGGGGGTTCCAACACACGGCAGTGTCGGGGGTCTTTATCCATGGAATAATCAAAGTATACAAAGCATAATCCGTGCCTGGGAAGGCGGGCTGTCGTCGGTAGAATAATCCGGTATACCGGTCCACTCGCTCGTCGGCTCTGGGGCTCCTCGGGTGCAGCTTCACATGGGGTCAACCACCCTGGGTAAGCAGCCAGTTCTCTGCCCGAAACGATGGGGTACTGACTACGGTAGTATTCTCACCGCACGAAGCACCATATATTAACAGACTATTATTAGCTTAATAGACTACGTCCAACTCGACGATATAGTGCCAAATATGACTATTCAAATATTAATATACACGATGTCTCAATACCGATGGTAGGCGAACTTGGCCTTACTCCCACACGTGGCGTCGCGGGGAGGCTTTACGTCTGTGACTCTATTGGAGGGTAAGAAACTGGACTGAAAAGGAAGTCCTACTTTAGTAGCGCAGTATATATACGCACTATGAACAAATAGTCCCATTAGTGGTGCGGTAGCCAGATTCCTACGCGGAACTAGGACTTGTTCGTACATGTGGAGCGGTACGTTTGAACTGGGTCTGAGGGGTATGGCAGCCTGGCACCAAGGTCTCGACCAATAGTAGAATGGAGACTATTATGGGATGTTCAGTAGGCTAGAATGGATATTCAATGCATATTGTACAAGGAATATACAAGGGATATCAGGGAATATTAGAGAATATACAAATACAATTAAATATATATATATAAATAAATATATATATTCGGTTTAATCTGGCCCTTCACAACAGTCACTGTGGTAGTTTAACCAGAGACAGTATATAATTAGATGGATCACTGTGGTAGTTTAACCAGAGACAGTCAATATAATGAGATGGATCACTGTGGTAGTTTAACCAGAGACAGTATATATAATGAGATGGATCACTGTGGTAGTTTAACCAGAGACAGTCTATATAATGAGATGGATCACTGTGGTAGTTTAACCAGAGACAGTCAATATAATGACATGGATCACTGTGGTAGTTTAACCAGAGACAGTCAATATAATGACATGGATCACTGTGGTAGTTTAACCAGAGACAGTCTATATAATGAGATGGATCACTGTGGTAGTTTAACCAGAGACAGTATATAATTAGATGGATCACTGTGGTAGTTTAACCAGAGACAGTATATAATTAGATGGATTACTGTGGTAGTTTAACCAGAGACAGTATATGTAATGAGATGGATCACTGTGGTAGTTTAACCAGAGACAGTCAATATAATGAGATGGGTCACTGTGGTAGTTTAACCAGAGACAGTCTATATAATGAGATGGATCACTGTGGTAGTTTAACCAGAGACAGTATATAATTAGATGGATCACTGTGGTAGTTTAACCAGAGACAGTATATAATTAGATGGATTACTGTGGTAGTTTAACCAGAGACAGTATATATAATGAGATGGATCACTGTGGTAGTTTAACCAGAGACAGTCTATATAATGAGATGGATCACTGTGGTAGTTTAACCAGAGACAGTCTATATAATGAGATGGATCACTGTGGTAGTTTAACCAGAGACAGTCTATATAATGAGATGGATCACTGTGGTAGTTTAACCAGAGACAGTCTATATAATGAGATGGATCACTGTGGTAGTTTAACCAGAGACAGTCTATATAATGAGATGGATCACTGTGGTAGTTTAACCAGAGACAGTATATAATGAGATGGATTACTGTGGTAGTTTAACCAGAGACAGTCTCTATAATGAGATGGATTACTGTGGTAGTTTAACCAGATACAGTCTATATAATGAGATGGATTACTGTGGTAGTTTAACCAGATGCAGTCTATCAGATGGATGCTGAAAAAAGAATTCTCAACATGTGACCATTTAATATTTTAATGGACCAGGAAAAATACCAGCTCTATACGTTGTCTTTCACTCTCCTTTTACTGGTCGCCACAATGTGTTGTACTCTGAATTTTTACTTGAGAAATGACAATAAGTTTATTCTAATCGAATAATTTTCTTTTGGCAATGTGATTCATTGAACAATTAATGTCCATTCTTTCTGACTAAATCAAATATGTTAAATGTTATTACTGCTTTAAAGTAGTTTGATGCCTGAGAAAATGTATTGATTACATCTATCTATCTATCTATCTGTCTGTCTGTCTGTCTGTCTGTCTGTCTGTCTGTCTGTCTGTCTGTCTGTCTGTCTGTCTGTCTGTCTGTCTATCACTGCCTTAAAGTAGTTTGATGGCTGAGGAAATTGATTGATTGTTTGTATCTATCTGCCCCAACAGATGATTTACTTAATCAGAGATTAACAGGAGTTCATGCTCTCATATTCTGTAACCTGGGTTACAGTAGGTAATTAAATGGTATTAATAAGTCAGGGATTGTAAGATGTGTGCATCTTAAAGTGTAAACCACATCTATGGACCAAGAGAAATAACAGCTCTATATCTTTCACTCTGATTTTACTGCCTGCTACAATGACAAGTAAAATTGTTGGCAATGCGATTCATTGGCCATTAAATGTCCAACCTTTCTGACTAAATCAAATATGTTAAACTGTATCACTGCTTTAAAGTAATTTGATGGCTGATGAAAATATATTAATTGTTTGTATTTATCTGCCCCAACATGATCTGACCCTCAAAACGAAGACTCTTCATCTAAAGACTCAGGTAGGTCCAGAGACTGTGATAGTTTAACCAGAGACGGTATATAATGAGATGGATCACTGTGGTAGTTTAACCAGAGACAGTCTATATAATGAGATGGATCACTGTGGTAGTTTAACCAGAGACAGTCAATATAATGAGGTGGATCACTGTGGTAGTTTAACCAGAGACAGTCAATATAATGAGATGGATCACTGTGGTAGTTTAACCAGAGACAGTATATATAATGAGATGGATCACTGTGGTAGTTTAACCAGAGACAGTCTATATAATGAGATGGATCACTGTGGTAGTTTAACCAGAGACAGTCAATATAATGACATGGATCACTGTGGTAGTTTAACCAGAGACAGTCAATATAATGACATGGATCACTGTGGTAGTTTAACCAGAGACAGTCTATATAATGAGATGGATCACTGTGGTAGTTTAACCAGAGACAGTATATAATGAGATGGATTACTGTGGTAGTTTAACCAGATGCAGTCTATTAGATGGATGCTGAAAAATTGTTTTCTCAACATGTGACCATTTAATATTTTAATGGACCAGGAAAAATACCAGCTCTATACGTTGTCTTTCACTCTCATTTTACTGGTCGCCACAATGTGTTGTACTCTGAACTTTTACTTGAGAAATGACAATAAGTTTATTCTAATCGAATAATTTTCTTTTGGCAATGTGATTCATTGAACAATTAATGTCCATTCTTTCTGACTAAATCAAATATGTTAAATGTTATTACTGCTTTAAAGTAGTTTGATGCCTGAGAAAATGTATTGATTACATCTATCTATCTATCTATCTATCTATCTATCTATCTATCTATCTATCTATATCTATCTATCTATCTATCTATCTATCTATCTATCTATCTATCTATCTATCTATCTATCTATCTATCTATCTATCTATCTATCTATCTATCTATCTATCTATCTATCTATCTATCTATCTATCTATCTATCTATCTATCTATCACTGCCTTAAAGTAGTTTGATGGCTGAGGAAATTGATTGATTGTTTGTATCTATCTGCCCCAACAGATGATTTACTTAATCAGAGATTAACAGGCGTTCATGCTCTCATATTCTGTAACCTGGGTTACAGTAGGTAATTAAATGGTATTAATAAGTCAGTGATTGTAAGATGTGTGCATCTTAAAGTGTAAACCACATCTATGGACCAAGAGAAATAACAGCTCTATATCTTTCACTCTGATTTTACTGCCTGCTACAATGACAAGTTTAATTGTTGGCAATGCGATTCATTGGCCATTAAATGTCCAACCTTTCTGACTAAATCAAATATGTTAAACTGTATCACTGCTTTAAAGTAATTTGATGGCTGATGAAAATGTATTAATTGTTTGTATTTATCTGCCCCAACATGATCTGACCCTCAAAACGAAGCCTCTTCATCTAAAGACTCAGGTAGGTCCAGAGACTGTGGTAGTTTAACCAGAGACAGTATATAATGAGATGGATCACTGTGGTAGTTTAACCAGAGACAGTATATAATGAGATGGATCACTGTGGTAGTTTAACCAGAGACAGTCTATATAATGAGATGGATCACTGTGGTAGTTTAACCAGAGACAGTATATATAATGAGATGGATCACTGTGGTAGTTTAACCAGAGACAGTCAATATAATGAGATGGATCACTGTGGTAGTTTAACCAGAGACAGTATATATAATGAGATGGATCACTGTGGTAGTTTAACCAGAGACAGTCAATATAATGAGATGGGTCACTGTGGTAGTTTAACCAGAGACAGTCTATATAATGAGATGGGTCACTGTGGTAGTTTAACCAGAGACAGTCTATATAATGAGATGGATCACTGTGGTAGTTTAACCAGAGACAGTATATAATGAGATGGATTACTGTGGTAGTTTAACCAGAGACAGTATATATAATGAGATGGATCACTGTGGTAGTTTAACCAGAGACAGTATATAATGAGATGGATCACTGTGGTAGTTTTACCAGATGCAGTCTATCAGATGGATGCTGAATATTTTTTTTTCTCAACATGTGACCATTTAATATTTTAATGGACCAGGAAAAATACCAGCTCTATACGTTGTCTTTCACTCTCCTTTTACTGGTCGCCACAATGCGTTGTACTCTGAACTTTTACTTGAGAAATGACAATACGTTTATTCTAATCGAATAATTTTCTTTTGGCAATGTGATTCATTGAACAATTAATGTCCATTCTTTCTGACTAAATCAAATATGTTAAATGTTATTACTGCTTTAAAGTAGTTTGATGCCTGAGAAAATGTATTGATTACATCTATCTATCTATCTATCTATCTATCTATCTATCTATCTATCTATCTATCTATCTATCTATCTATCTATCTATCTATCTATCTATCTATCTGTCTGTCTGTCTGTCTGTCTGTCTGTCTGTCTGTCTGTCTGTCTGTCTGTCTGTCTGTCTGTCTGTCTGTCTGTCTGTCTGTCTGTCTGTCTGTCTGTCTGTCTGTCTGTCTGTCTGTCTGTCTGTCTGTCTGTCTGTCTGTCTGTCTGTCTGTCTGTCTGTCTGTCTGTCTGTCTGTCTGTCTGTCTGTCTGTCTGTCTGTCTGTCTGTCTGTCTGTCTGTCTGTCTGTCTGTCTGTGTCTGTCTGTCTGTCTGTCTGTCTGTCTGTCTGTCTGTCTGTCTGTCTGTCTGTCTGTCTGTCTGTCTGTCTGTCTGTCTGTCTGTCTGTCTGTCTGTCTGTCTATCACTGCCTTAAAGTATACAGTTTGATGCCTGAGAAAATGTATTGATTACATCTATCTATCTATCTATCTATCTATCTATCTATCTATCTATCTATCTATCTATCTATCTATCTATCTATCTATCTATCTATCTATCTATCTATCTATCTATCTATCTATCTATCTATCTATCTATCTATCTATCTATCTATCTATCTATCTATCTATCTATCTATCTATCTATCACTGCCTTAAAGTAGTTTGATGGCTGAGGAAATTGATTGATTGTTTGTATCTATCTGCCCCAACAGATGATTTACTTAATCAGAGATTAACAGGAGTTCATGCTCTCATATTCTGTAACCTGGGTTACAGTAGGTAATTAAATGGTATTAATAAGTCAGGGATTGTAAGATGTGTGCATCTTAAAGTGTATACCACATCTATGGACCAAGAGAAATAACAGCTCTATATCTTTCACTCTGATTTTACTGCCTGCTACAATGACAAGTAAAAATAGTTGGCAATGCGATTCATTGGCCATTAAATGTCCAACCTTTCTGACTAAATCAAATATGTTAAACTGTATCACTGCTTTAAAGTAATTTGATGGCTGATGAAAATGTATTAATTGTTTGTATGTATCTGCCCCAACATGATCTGACCCTCAAAACGAAGACTCTTCATCTAAAGACTCAGGTAGGTCCAGATACTGTGGTAGTTTAACCAGAGACAGTCTATATAATGAGATGGATCACTGTGGTAGTTTAACCAGAGACAGTGAATATAATGAGGTGGATCACTGTGGTAGTTTAACCAGAGACAGTCAATATAATGAGATGGATCACTGTGGTAGTTTAACCAGAGACAGTATATATAATGAGATGGATCACTGTGGTAGTTTAACCAGAGACAGTCTATATAATGAGATGGATCACTGTGGTAGTTTAACCAGAGACAGTCTATATAATGACATGGATCACTGTGGTAGTTTAACCAGAGACAGTATACATAATGAGATGGATCACTGTGGTAGTTTAACCAGATGCAATCAGATGGATGCTGAAAAATTGTTTTCTCAACATGTGACCATTTAATATTTTAATGGACCAGGAAAAATACCAGCTCTATACGTTGTCTTTCACTCTCCTTTTACTGGTCGCCACAATGCGTTGTACTCTGAACTTTTACTTGAGAAATGACAATACGTTTATTCTAATCGAATAATTTTCTTTTGGCAATGTGATTCATTGAACAATTAATGTCCATTCTTTCTGACTAAATCAAATATGTTAAATGTTATTACTGCTTTAAAGTAGGTTGATGCCTGAGAAAATGTATTGATTACATCTATCTATCTATCTATCTATCTATCTATCTATCTATCTATCTATCTATCTATCTATCTATCTATCTATCTATCTATCTATCTATCTATCTATCTATCTATCTATCTATCTATCTATCTATCTATCTATCTATCTATCTATCTATATATCTGTCTGTCTGTCTGTCTGTCTGTCTGTCTGTCTGTCTGTCTGTCTGTCTGTCTGTCTGTCTGTCTGTCTGTCTGTCTGTCTGTCTGTCTGTTTCTCTGTCTGTCTGTCTGTCTATCTATCTGCCTTAAAGTAGTTTGATGGCAGAGGAAATTGATTGATTGTTTGTATCTATCTGCCCCAACAGATGATTTACTTAATCAGAGATTAACAGGAGTTCATGCTCTCATATTCTGTAACCTGGGTTACAGTAGGTAATTAAATGGTATTAATAAGTCAGGGATTGTAAGATGTGTGCATCTTAAAGTGTATACCACATCTATGGACCAAGAGAAATAACAGCTCTATATCTTTCACTCTGATTTTACTGCCTGCTACAATGACAAGTAAAATAGTTGGCAATGCGATTCATTGGCCATTAAATGTCCAACCTTTCTGACTAAATCAAATATGTTAAACTGTATCACTGCTTTAAAGTAATTTGATGGCTGATGAAAATGTATTAATTGTTTGTATTTATCTGCCCCAACATGATCTGACCCTCAAAACGAAGACTCTTCATCTAAAGACTCAGGTAGGTCCAGAGACTGTGGTAGTTTAACCAGAGACAGTATATAATGAGATGGATCACTGTGGTAGTTTTACCAGAGACAGTCTATATAATGAGATGGATCACTGTGGTAGTTTAACCAGAGACAGTGAATATAATGAGGTCGATCACTGTGGTAGTTTAACCAGAGACAGTCAATATAATGAGATGGATCACTGTGGTAGTTTAACCAGAGACAGTATATATAATGAGATGGATCACTGTGGTAGTTTAACCAGAGACAGTCTATATAATGAGATGGATCACTGTGGTAGTTTAACCAGAGACAGTCAATATAATGACATGGATCACTGTGGTAGTTTAACCAGAGACAGTCTATATAATGACATGGATCACTGTGGTAGTTTAACCAGAGACAGATAATGCGATGGATTACTGTGTTAACCAGATGCAATCTATCAGATGGATGCTCAAAAATTGTTTTCTCAACATCTGACCATTTAATATTTTAATGGACCAGGAAAAATACCAGCTCTATACGTTGTCTTTCACTCTCATTTTACTGGTCGCCACAATGCGTTGTACTCTGAACTTTTACTTGAGAAATGACAATACGTTTATTCTAATCGAATAATTTTCTTTTGGCAATGTGATTCATTGAACAATTAATGTCCATTCTTTCTGACTAAATCAAATATGTTAAATGTTATTACTGCTTTAAAGTAGTTTGATGCCTGAGAAAATGTATTGATTACATCTATCTATCTATCTATCTATCTATCTATCTATCTATCTATCTATCTATCTATCTATCTATCTATCTATCTATCTATCTATCTATCTATCTATCTATCTATCTATCTATCTATCTATCTATCTATCTATCTATCTATCTATCTATCTATCTATCACTGCCTTAAAGTAGTTTGATGGCTGAGGAAATTGATTGATTGTTTGTATCTATCTGCCCCAACAGATGATTTACTTAATCAGAGATTAACAGGAGTTCATGCTCTCATATTCTGTAACCTGGGTTACATTAGGTAATTAAATGGTATTAATAAGTCAGGGATTGTAAGATGTGTGCATCTTAAAGTGTATACCACATATATGGACCAAGAGAAATAACAGCTCTATATCTTTCACTCTGATTTTACTGCCTGCTACAATGACAAGTAAAATAGTTGGCAATGCGATTCATTGGCCATTAAATGTCCAACCTTTCTGACTAAATCAAATATGTTAAACTGTATCACTGCTTTAAAGTAATTTGATGGCTGATGAAAATGTATTAATTGTTTGTATTTATCTGCCCCAACATGATCTGACCCTCAAAACGAAGACGCTTCATCTGAAGACTCAGGTAGGTCCAGAGACTGTGGTAGTTTAACCAGAGACAGTATATAATGAGATGGATCACTGTGGTAGTTTAACCAGAGACATTCTATATAATGAGATGGATCACTGTGGTAGTTTAACCAGAGACAGTCTATATAATGAGATGGATCACTGTGGTAGTTTAACCAGAGACAGTATATAATGAGATGGATCACTGTGGTAGTTTAAGCAGAGACAGTCTATATAATGAGATGGATCACTGTGGTAGTTTAACCAGAGACAGTCTATATAATGAGATGGATCACTGTGGTAGTTTAACCAGAGACAGTCAATATAATGACATGGATCACTGTGGTAGTTTAACCAGAGACAGTATATATAATGAGATGGATCACTGTGGTAGTTTAACCAGAGACAGTCAATATAATGAGATGGATCACTGTGGTAGTTTAACCAGAGACAGTATATATAATGAGATGGATCACTGTGGTAGTTTAACCAGAGACAGTATATATAATGAGATGGATCGCTGTGGTAGTTTAACCAGATACAGTCAATATAATGACATGGATCACTGTGGTAGTTTAACCAGATGCAATCTATCAGATGGATGCTGAAAAATTGTTTTCTCAACATGTGACCATTTAATATTTTAATGGACCAGGAAAAATACCAGCTCTATACGTTGTCTTTCACTCTCCTTTTACTGGTCACCACAATGCGTTGTACTCTGAACTTTTACTTGAGAAATGACAATACGTTTATTCTAATCGAATAATTTTCTTTTGGCAATGTGATTCATTGAACAATTCATGTTAATTCTTTCTGACTAAATCAAATATGTTAAATGTTATTACTGCTTTAAAGTAGTTTGATGCCTGAGAAAATGTATTGATTACATCTATCTATCTATCTATCTATCTATCTATCTATCTATCTATCTATCTATCTATCTATCTATCTATCTATCTATCTATCTATCTATCTATCTATCTATCTATCTATCTATCTGTCTATCTATCTATCTATCTATCTATCTATCTATCTATCTATCTATCTATCTATCTATCACTGCCTTAAAGTAGTTTGATGGCTGAGGAAATTGATTGATTGTTTGTATCTATCTGCCCCAACAGATGATTTACTTAATCAGAGATTAACAGGAGTTCATGCTCTCATATTCTGTAACCTGGGTTACAGTAGGTAATTAAATGGTATTAATAAGTCAGGGATTGTAAGATGTGTGCATCTTAAAGTGTATACCACATCTATGGACCAAGAGAAATAACAGCTCTATATCTTTCACTCTGATTTTACTGCCTGCTACAATGACAAGTAAAATAGTTGGCAATGCGATTCATTGGCCATTAAATGTCCAACCTTTCTGACTAAATCAAATATGTTAAACTGTATCACTGCTTTAAAGTAATTTGATGGCTGATGAAAATGTATTAATTGTTTGTATTTATCTGCCCCAACATGATCTGACCCTCAAAACGAAGACTCTTCATCTAAAGACTCAGGTAGGTCCAGAGACTGTGGTAGTTTAACCAGAGACAGTATATAATGAGATGGATCACTGTGGTAGTTTAACCAGAGACAGTCTATATAATGAGATGGATCACTGTGGTAGTTTAACCAGAGACAGTCTATATAATGAGATGGATCACTGTGGTAGTTTAACCAGAGACAGTATACATAATGAGATGGATCACTGTGGTAGTTTAACCAGAGACAGTCAATATAATGAGATGGATCACTGTGGTAGTTTAACCAGAGACAGTATATATAATGAGATGGATCACTGTGGTAGTTTAACCAGAGACAGTATATATAATGAGATGGATCGCTGTGGTAGTTTAACCAGATACAGTCTATATAATGAGATGGGTCACTGTGGTAGTTTAACCAGAGACAGTCTATATAATGAGATGGATCACTGTGGTAGTTTAACCAGAGACAGTATATAATGAGATGGATTACTGTGGTAGTTTAACCAGATGCAGTCTATCAGATGGATGCTGAATATTTTTTTTCTCAACATGTGACCATTTAATATTTTAATGGACCAGGAAAAATACCAGCTCTATACGTTGTCTTTCACTCTCCTTTTACTGGTCGCCACAATGCGTTGTACTCTGAACTTTTACTTGAGAAATGACAATAAGTTTATTCTAATCGAATAATTTTCTTTTGGCAATGTGATTCATTGAACAATTAATGTCCATTCTTTCTGACTAAATCAAATATGTTAAATGTTATTACTGCTTTAAAGTAGTTTGATGCCTGAGAAAATGTATTGATTACATCTATCTATCTATCTATCTATCTATCTATCTATCTATCTATCTATCTATCTATCTATCTATCTATATATATATCTATATATCTATCTATCTATCTATCTATCTATCTATCTATCTACCACTGCCTTAAAGTAGTTTGATGGCTGAGGAAATTGATTGATTGTTTGTATCTATCTGCCCCAACAGATGATTTACTTAATCAGAGATTAACAGGAGTTCATGCTCTCATATTCTGTAACCTGGGTTACAGTAGGTAATTAAATGGTATTAATAAGTCAGGGATTGTAAGATGTGTGCATCTTAAAGTGTATACCACATCTATGGACCAAGAGAAATAACAGCTCTATATCTTTCACTCTGATTTTACTGCCTGCTACAATGACAAGTAAAATTAGTTGGCAATGCGATTCATTGGCCATTAAATGTCCAACCTTTCTGACTAAATCAAATATGTTAAACTGTATCACTGCTTTAAAGTAATTTGATGGCTGATGAAAATGTATTAATTGTTTGTATGTATCTGCCCCAACATGATCTGACCCTCAAAACGAAGACTCTTCATCTAAAGACTCAGGTAGGTCCAGATACTGTGGTAGTTTAACCAGAGACAGTATATAATGAGATGGATCACTGTGGTAGTTTAACCAGAGACAGTCTATATAATGAGATGGATCACTGTGGTAGTTTAACCAGAGACAGTGAATATAATGAGGTGGATCACTGTGGTAGTTTAACCAGAGACAGTCAATATAATGAGATGGATCACTTAACCAGAGACAGTATATATAATGAGATGGATCACTGTGGTAGTTTAACCAGAGACAGTCTATATAATGAGATGGATCACTGTGGTAGTTTAACCAGAGACAGTCTATATAATGACATGGATCACTGTGGTAGTTTAACCAGAGACAGTATACATAATGAGATGGATCACTGTGGTAGTTTAACCAGATGCAATCAGATGGATGCTGAAAAATTGTTTTCTCAACATGTGACCATTTAATATTTTAATGGACCAGGAAAAATACCAGCTCTATACGTTGTCTTTCAGTCTCCTTTTACTGGTCGCCACAATGCGTTGTACTCTGAACTTTTACTTGAGAAATGACAATACGTTTATTCTAATCGAATAATTTTCTTTTGGCAATGTGATTCATTGAACAATTAATGTCCATTCTTTCTGACGAAATCAAATATGTTAAATGTTATTACTGCTTTAAAGTAGTTTGATGCCTGAGAAAATGTATTGATTACATCTATCTATCTATCTATCTATCTATCTATCTATCTATCTATCTATCTATCTATCTATCTATCTATCTATCTATCTATATATCTGTCTGTCTGTCTGTCTGTCTGTCTGTCTGTCTGTCTGTCTGTCTGTCTGTCTGTCTGTCTGTCTGTCTGTCTGTCTGTCTGTCTGTTTCTCTGTCTGTCTGTCTGTCTATCTATCTGCCTTAAAGTAGTTTGATGGCAGAGGAAATTGATTGATTGTTTGTATCTATCTGCCCCAACAGATGATTTACTTAATCAGAGATTAACAGGAGTTCATGCTCTCATATTCTGTAACCTGGGTTACAGTAGGTAATTAAATGGTATTAATAAGTCAGGGATTGTAAGATGTGTGCATCTTAAAGTGTATACCACATTTATGGACCAAGAGAAATAACAGTTCTATATCTTTCACTCTGATTTTACTGCCTGCTACAATGACAAGTAAAATAGTTGGCAATGCGATTCATTGGCCATTAAATGTCCAACCTTTCTGACTAAATCAAATATGTTAAACTGTATCACTGCTTTAAAGTAATTTGATGGCTGATGAAAATGTATTAATTGTTTGTATTTATCTGCCCCAACATGATCTGACCCTCAAAACGAAGACTCTTCATCTAAAGACTCAGGTAGGTCCAGAGACTGTGGTAGTTTAACCAGAGACAGTATATAATGAGATGGATCACTGTGGTAGTTTAACCAGAGACAGTCTATATAATGAGATGGATCACTGTGGTAGTTTAACCAGAGACAGTGAATATAATGAGGTGGATCACTGTGGTAGTTTAACCAGAGACAGTCAATATAATGAGATGGATCACTGTGGTAGTTTAACCAGAGACAGTATATATAATGAGATGGATCACTGTGGTAGTTTAACCAGAGACAGTCTATATAATGAGATGGATCACTGTGGTAGTTTAACCAGAGACAGTCAATATAATGACATGGATCACTGTGGTAGTTTAACCAGAGACAGTCTATATAATGACATGGATCACTGTGGTAGTTTAACCAGAGACAGATAATGCGATGGATTACTGAGATGCAATCTATCAGATGGATGCTCAAAAATTGTTTTCTCAACATCTGACCATTTAATATTTTAATGGACCAGGAAAAATACCAGCTCTATACGTTGTCTTTCACTCTCATTTTACTGGTCGCCACAATGCGTTGTACTCTGAACTTTTACTTGAGAAATGACAATACGTTTATTCTAATCGAATAATTTTCTTTTGGCAATGTGATTCATTGAACAATTAATGTCCATTCTTTCTGACTAAATCAAATATGTTAAATGTTATTACTGCTTTAAAGTAGTTTGATGCCTGAGAAAATGTATTGATTACATCTATCTATCTATCTATCTATCTATCTATCTATCTATCTATCTATCTATCTATCTATCTATCTATCTATCTATCTATCTATCTATCTATCTATCTATCTATCTATCTATCTATCTATCTATCTATCTATCTATCTATCTATCTATCTATCACTGCCTTAAAGTAGTTTGATGGCTGAGGAAATTGATTGATTGTTTGTATCTATCTGCCCCAACAGATGATTTACTTAATCAGAGATTAACAGGAGTTCATGCTCATATTCTGTAACCTGGGTTACAGTAGGTAATTAAATGGTATTAATAAGTCAGGGATTGTAAGATGTGTGCATCTTAAAGTGTATACCACATATATGGACCAAGAGAAATAACAGCTCTATATCTTTCACTCTGATTTTACTGCCTGCTACAATGTCAAGTAAAATAGTTGGCAATGCGATTCATTGGCCATTAAATGTCCAACCTTTCTGACTAAATCAAATATGTTAAACTGTATCACTGCTTTAAAGTAATTTGATGGCTGATGAAAATGTATTAATTGTTTGTATTTATCTGCCCCAACATGATCTGACCCTCAAAACGAAGACGCTTCATCTGAAGACTCAGGTAGGTCCAGAGACTGTGGTAGTTTAACCAGATACAGTATATATAATGAGATGGATCACTGTGGTAGTTTAACCAGAGACAGTATATAATGAGATGGATCACTGTGGTAGTTTAACCAGAGACAGTCTATATAATGAGATGGATCACTGTGGTAGTTTAACCAGAGACAGTATATAATGAGATGGATCACTGTGGTAGTTTAACCAGAGACAGTCTATATAATGAGATGGATCACTGTGGTAGTTTAACCAGAGACAGTCTATATAATGAGATGGATCACTGTGGTAGTTTAACCAGAGACAGTCAATATAATGACATGGATCACTGTGGTAGTTTAACCAGAGACAGTATATATAATGAGATGGATCACTGTGGTAGTTTAACCAGAGACAGTCAATATAATGAGATGGATCACTGTGGTAGTTTAACCAGAGACAGTATATATAATGAGATGGATCACTGTGGTAGTTTAACCAGAGACAGTATATATAATGAGATGGATCGCTGTGGTAGTTTAACCAGATACAGTCAATATAATGACATGGATCACTGTGGTAGTTTAACCAGATGCAATCTATCAGATGGATGCTGAAAAATTGTTTTCTCAACATGTGACCATTTAATATTTTAATGGACCAGGAAAAATACCAGCTCTATACGTTGTCTTTCACTCTCCTTTTACTGGTCGCCACAATGCGTTGTACTATGAACTTTTACTTGAGAAATGACAATACGTTTATTCTAATCGAATAATTTTCTTTTGGCAATGTGATTCATTGAACAATTAATGTTCATTCTTTCTGACTAAATCAAATATGTTAAATGTTATTACTGCTTTAAAGTAGTTTGATGCCTGAGAAAATGTATTGATTACATCTATCTATCTATCTATCTATCTATCTATCTATCTATCTATCTATCTATCTATCTATCTATCTATCTATCTATCTATCTATCTATCTATCTATCTATCTATCTATCTATCTATCTATCTATCTATCTATCTATCTATCTATCTATCTATCTATCTATCTATCTATCTATCACTTAAAGTAGTTTGATGGCCGAGGAAATTGATTGATTGTTTGTATCTATCTGCCTCAACAGATGATTTACTTAATCAGAGATTAACAGGAGTTCATGCTCTCATATTATGTAACCTGGGTTACAGTAGGTAATTAAATTGTATTAATAAGTCAGGGATTGTAAGATGTGTGCATCTTAAAGTGTATACCACATCTATGGACCAAGAGAAATAACAGCTCTATATCTTTCACTCTGATTTTACTGCCTGCTACAATGACAAGTAAAATAGTTGGCAATGCGATTCATTGGCCATTAAATGTCCAACCTTTCTGACTAAATCAAATATGTTAAACTGTATCACTGCTTTAAAGTAATTTGATGGCTGATGAAAATGTATTAATTGTTTGTATTTATCTGCCCTAACATGATCTGACCCTCAAAACGAAGCCTCTTCATCTAAAGACTCAGGTAGGTCCAGAGACTGTGGTAGTTTAACCAGAGACAGTATATAATGAGATGGATCACTGTGGTAGTTTAACCAGAGACAGTCTATATAATGAGATGGATCACTGTGGTAGTTTAACCAGAGACAGTATATATAATGAGATGGATCACTGTGGTAGTTTAACCAGAGACAGTCAATATAATGAGATGGATCACTGTGGTAGTTTAACCAGAGACAGTATATATAATGAGATGGATCACTGTGGTAGTTTAACCAGAGACAGTATATATAATGAGATGGATCACTGTGGTAGTTTAACCAGAGACAGTCAATATAATGAGATGGGTCACTGTGGTAGTTTAACCAGAGACAGTCTATATAATGAGATGGATCACTGTGGTAGTTTAACCAGAGACAGTATATAATGAGATGGATTACTGTGGTAGTTTAACCAGATGCAGTCTATCAGATGGATGCTGACATTTTTTTTCTCAACATGTGACCATTTAATATTTTAATGGACCAGGAAAAATACCAGCTCTATACGTTGTCTTTCACTCTCCTTTTACTGGTCGCCACAATGCGTTGTACTCTGAACTTTTACTTGAGAAATGACAATAAGTTTATTCTGATCGAATAATTTTCTTTTGGCAATGTGATTCATTGAACAATTAATGTCCATTCTTTCTGACTAAATCAAATATGTTAAATGTTATTACTGCTTTAAAGTAGTTTGATGCCTGAGAAAATGTATTGATTACATCTATCTATCTATCTATCTATCTATCTATCTATCTATCTATCTATCTATCTATCTATCTATCTATCTATCTATCTATCTATCTATCTATCTATCTATCTATCTATCTATCTATCTATCTATCTATCTATCTGTCTGTCTGTCTGTCTGTCTGTCTGTCTGTCTGTCTGTCTGTCTGTCTGTCTGTCTGTCTGTCTGTCTATCTATCTATCACTGCCTTAAAGTAGTTTGATGGCAGAGGAAATTGATTGATTGTTTGTATCTATCTGCCCCAACAGATGATTTACTTAATCAGAGATTAACAGGAGTTCATGCTCTCATATTATGTAACCTGGGTTACAGTAGGTAATTAAATTGTATTAATAAGTCAGGGATTGTAAGATGTGTGCATCTTAAAGTGTATACCATATCTATGGACCAAGAGAAATAACAGCTCTATATCTTTCACTCTGATTTTACTGCCTGCTACAATGACAAGTAAAATAGTTGGCAATGCGATTCATTGGCCATTAAATGTCCAACCTTTCTGACTAAATCAAATATGTTAAACTGTATCACTGCTTTAAAGTAATTTGATGGCTGATGAAAATGTATTAATTGTTTGTATTTATCTGCCCTAACATGATCTGACCCTCAAAACGAAGCCTCTTCATCTAAAGACTCAGGTAGGTCCAGAGACTGTGGTAGTTTAACCAGAGACAGTATATAATGAGATGGATCACTGTGGTAGTTTAACCAGAGACAGTCTATATAATGAGATAGATCACTGTGGTAGTTTAACCAGAGACAGTATATATAATGAGATGGATCACTGTGGTAGTTTAACCAGAGACAGTCAATATAATGAGATGGATCACTGTGGTAGTTTAACCAGAGACAGTATATATAATGAGATGGATCACTGTGGTAGTTTAACCAGAGACAGTATATATAATGAGATGGATCACTGTGGTAGTTTAACCAGAGACAGTCAATATAATGAGATGGGTCACTGTGGTAGTTTAACCAGAGACAGTCTATATAATGAGATGGATCACTGTGGTAGTTTAACCAGAGACAGTATATAATGAGATGGATTACTGTGGTAGTTTAACCAGATGCAGTCTATCAGATGGATGCTGACATTTTTTTTCTCAACATGTGACCATTTAATATTTTAATGGACCAGGAAAAATACCAGCTCTATACGTTGTCTTTCACTCTCCTTTTACTGGTCGCCACAATGCGTTGTACTCTGAACTTTTACTTGAGAAATGACAATAAGTTTATTCTGATCGAATAATTTTCTTTTGGCAATGTGATGCATTGAACAATTAATGTCCATTCTTTCTGACTAAATCAAATATGTTAAATGTTATTACTGCTTTAAAGTAGTTTGATGCCTGAGAAAATGTATTGATTACATCTATCTATCTATCTATCTATCTATCTATCTATCTATCTATCTATCTATCTATCTATCTATCTATCTATCTATCTGTCTGTCTGTCTGTCTGTCTGTCTGTCTGTCTGTCTGTCTGTCTGTCTGTCTGTCTGTCTGTCTGTCTGTCTGTCTGTCTGTCTGTCTGTCTGTCTGTCTGTCTGTCTGTCTGTCTGTCTGTCTGTCTGTCTATCTATCTATCACTGCCTTAAAGTAGTTTGATGGCAGAGGAAATTGATTGATTGTTTGTATCTATCTGCCCCAACAGATGATTTACTTAATCAGAGATTAACAGGAGTTCATGCTCTCATATTCTGTAACCTGGGTTACAGTAGGTAATTAAATGGTATTAATAAGTCAGGGATTGTAAGATGTGTGCATCTTAAAGTGTAAACCACATCTATGGACCAAGAGAAATAACCGCTCTATATCTTTCACTCTGATTTTACTGCCTACAATGACAAGTAAAATAGTTGGCAATGCGATTCATTGGCCATTAAATGTCCAACCTTTCTGACTAAATCAAATATGTTAAACTGTATCACTGCTTTAAAGTAATTTGATGGCTGATGAAAATGTATTAATTGTTTGTATTTATCTGCCCCAACATGATCTGACCCTCAAAACGAAGACTCTTCATCTGAAGACTCAGGTAGGTCCAGATACTGTGGTAGTTTAACCAGAGACAGTATATAATGAGATGGATCACTGTGGTAGTTTAACCAGAGACAGTATATAATGAGATGGATCACTGTGGTAGTTTAACCAGAGACAGTCAATATAATGAGATGGATCACTGTGGTAGTTTAACCAGAGACAGTATATAATGACATTGATCACTGTGGTAGTTTAACCAGAGACAGTATATATAATGAGATGGATCACTGTGGTAGTTTAACCAGAGACAGTATATATAATGAGATGGATCACTGTGGTAGTTTAACCAGAGACAGTATATATAATGAGATGGATCGCTGTGGTAGTTTAACCAGAGACAGTCAATATAATGAGATGGGTCACTGTGGTAGTTTAACCAGAGACAGTCTATATAATGAGATGGATCACTGTGGTAGTTTAACCAGAGACAGTATATAATGAGATGGATTACTGTGGTAGTTTAACCAGATGCAGTCTATCAGATGGATGCTGAATTTTTACGTATAGCACATGCATGAGCCTTGTCTATTTTTAAAGATGACCTTCTTTAGTTTCTGATACAATAAAGAAAATGTACTTTTACTGCCAATGAAATAGACTAACATAGATCTGAACTTCAGTTGTAGAAAAACTCGTTACTCACGTTTTTCTGTAGTAGTTAGTAGTTCAGAAGTAGTATTTCCCAAGAAATTGGTATGGCTGAAAAAACACCCTGGGTCCATAGCCTGAAGTCTTGTGTAGTACATGTCCAAACTTCATAAAAATCCGTGATTAGAAGCGGTTTTGGTAAAAAGTGAGAAGAAAAAAAAAGAGCTCAGAAAACTATTTTCTCATTGACTCCAATGCATTCGACAGAGAATTCTCTTCCTGTTTTCACTCGTGACTTTTCACCTAGATCCCTGATTCGCTCATTCCCACATGGGGTACCATTGGAAAGCCACACTCATTCCTTACAACTATGTCCAATAATTTTCGAGATCGCCAAATGATTGATGGAGGTAGAGGCTCGGGAGTGGTATTTGAAAAAAAAAAAAAAGTCAGCCGTCTACTTCGGCGCACAACTCACATCGGCATGTAACTCGAGAACCGCTGAACGGATTTTGTTGCCTGAAACGGCTATCGACAGGCAACAAATAGAATTAATTCGATGTATATATTGTATTAAAAAATATGCACGCCCGAGCCGCTAGAGGTCGCGCTGGTGGGCAAATCGTCCTCAAGACGATATCGTCCTTAACTCTTTAACTCCTACTGCCCCCTTAGCGTTTGAACTGACCCAGGCCCTATTCAAACATAGTCTCTGGCATGATATTGACCATATTGAGAAACTTAGCACTGTGTTACTCCTTGCAATACAATCCAATAGGAGCCTGATGAGAGCATGGAGCGCAGCGCTGGGTTTTAATACTAGGGTTGCAACATTTCAGGAATATTCAAAGGTCGAAACTTTCCATAGGAATTAATGGGAATATATGGGAATTAACAGGAATAAAATGGAAATATAAGGGTTATTTCAACACACTGTATTTATTTACCATGTCATATGCAGATAAATCTATCTTACCATATCATATGTAGTAAGCAGACATAATTGCGAATAATTTACAATTTACTTTAAAGGGACACTTCACCGAAACACTGCTGATTTATTTAGCACATAATCTCACACATATATCAAAATTGTATAAAAAAAAATGCACACATTAATTTACTCTGACAGTTATTGCGAGTTGAATCCAGTCATGTCATTGGAGGGCACTGGATCCTTGTGGTGTGAAAAAATAGCAACCTCTATTGCAACTTTTTCATCTCCATCATTTCATTTCCGATGACATCACTGGAGGACATAGTCAAACGTTAAATGTCAATCAATTACCTGTCAAACTAAGTGAACAAAATGTTTTTGAGTTTTGCGATGTGTGATATTATATGCAATATTTCACAGATTCACTCTTACCTATGTGATGTATGTATTGTCTGTGTCCAATAGTCTTATCTGGATTGTTCTTTTTGGTTTATAAAGTTTTTGGTTTTCAAATTTTTTATAAATTTGTTTTACCCTTCGAGAGGGCCTTTTGTCCTCTTGCCAGGCCATCATTGTAAATAAGAATGTGTTCTTAATTTACCTGCCTGGTTGAATAAAATAAATATAGAAGTCTAATCCTCACAACTAAGAGGGGGCCTTTTTAGATTAGATTAGATTAAAAAAAGTTGCAGCACAAGTACAGTACAACGACAAGAAGCACCCAACCAGACACTCACTTTAAATAAACAACTTACTGCGGCACCCACTTTACCCACTTTAGACAGTTTAGACACTTTAACACACTTTATATTTATTGGTAAAGAGATTTGCACTACAACTCATACCTCATTACACCTTACCCTAAATTGTACCTCATCCCATTTTCTGCATTTGCACTGTATACTGTATTGTAACTCAGTTACTTTTTCTACTCTGCATTGTATATTGTATATATGTATATTGAACACTTTTGTCTACATACTTTTAACTTCTATTTTATACTTATTTTATACTTATCTATTTTTATCTAGCACACTCTCAGGAGCAAAACAGAAAGAAGCATTTCATATAAAAGTATTCTGTATTTTTGTATGACAACTAATAAAGAAACTTGAACTTGAGTGCAAATGTAACGAACAGGTGATTAAACTGGGTACAAAACATACAAATTAGTACTACTGAGTGTAGTGCTAATCAGATGTTTTGTACAGAGTTGTAGTATAATATGTACAGTGATATAGACGTAAAGACAGTATACTAGCGTAACTAGTAAGAGTAGGATGTGTACAGATATAGATATAGTATCTACAGATATGTCATTTTTAATGTTCACCTTCTCTTCTACCATCCAGGCCCCCGTCAGTACCATTTTGTTCCATACAAAAGTTCCTGGACTGAAGCACAGACCTACTGCAAAGACATGTACACTGACCTGGCCACCGTGGACAACGCAGACGAAATGAACCAGCTGATCCTGTTGGCTCAAGCAGATACCAACTCTAATGAGATGCCCTGGATCGGCCTGAGGATGTAAAGAAAACTCTCACTTGTCTTATTTAGCAAATATAGCAAATCCTTTTTTTTATCCACTTTTTCTCCTCTTTGTTCCATTTTGCTCCCATCCCAATTTAGCCGTGCCAATTCTCCCCTCCCCTATCTTGATCGTTGCTCGCATGTGCCCCCCACTGGCCGGTTGTAGGGAGGATAGAAGCCCATCACATGTCCCCTCCGATACATGTGTAGGCAGCCAGTCGCATCTTTTCACCTGCCAGCGCGGACTCTCATTTGGCGAGGTGTAACGTGTGGAAGGCTCACACTGCCCCCCGCCATTTTCCTGTCTCTGCTGTGCAGGCGCCCCAACCGGCTTGTAGGAGTCGCTGTTTACAACGTCCAGATTACCACCCATCGACTTCCACCCGCTAACTCTGCCAATTGAGTTAGTATGACGGCCGGCCCAAGCTGGAGGCAACGCCGACAGCCGGATTCGATACCGGTGTCTCATGCGTTGGTGACGAGCGCAATGTCTGCTGCGCCACCCAGCCGCCTCAAATATAGCAAATCCTTGTGTTGTGTTAATTACAGCACCATTAAATGATGTCAACACAAGGATTCAGTGTCCCTGATGACATCACTGGTGGCCATATCCAAACTTGGCAAACTAATTTACTCTCAATAACTATCAACTTAAATGAATAATTATGTGCAAAACTGTTGCATTTTTGGATGTATGTGAGAGATTATGAGTGTCAATGTCAAAACACCATAATGCTTCATACAACACCGAAATGGCTGGGCTTCAATGCCCCATATGCCCAATGCTTGGACCCCTTCTGATCACCACTTGTGGCTATATTCTATCTTGTTTCCCTAAAATGCGTATTTGTTACGATGCAATTACCTTTTTATAGTTTCAGAAGCACCTTGTTAATGATATGCAACATAACTTTTATAGTTTCAGAAGCACCTTGTTAATGATATGCAACATAGCTTTTATAGTTTCAGAAGCACCTTGTTAATGATATGCAACATAGCTTTTATAGTTTCAGAAGCACCTTGTTAATGATATGCAACATAACTGTTATAGTTTCAGAAGCACCTTGTTAATGATATGCAACATAACTGTTATAGTTTCAGAAGCACCTTTTCCCGCCAATAACGTCATATGAGGTGTTTCAAGTTCATGCGAATTCTGCCAATAACGGCGTACGACGTGTTTCAAGTTCATATTTCATATTTTCGCCATGGTATTCATATTTCACCCACAGAGTCTTGGCTGATGCTGTAGGACTCAGCACAACTCTGCAACGCTTCAATACTGCCACCTGGTGGCCGATCGGCGAGTTGCCAAACCGGAAATGCCTGTTGCAGCTCGGTCCGTCCCCTAATTCCGTCCGGCCACTCGTTTATCGTCCCTGGACTCAAGACACACACCGTGGATATGGATCTTTGCCATAACTCAATAATCCACATCATTTGGGCGTATATTAGTATTATACAAACCGGAACTGGATCGCATCGATCCACATCACATAACTGGGATCTGTTTGCTCCACTCTCATCGCCCAACGCTACAAGGAAACTGCCGTGAGTTTCAGCGTTTTTGTTTATCATTTTCGATACAAACTGCTCTGATCTATATATCACCCATACTACATAAATCATTTAACGTCGGTCACGGAATTATAAACGACCCCCCCCCCCCCCCTCTGTTCACCCGTGCATGATAAGTCATAACGTTTAGGACCATGTAGAGTTGAAATTTTTTATATAACGTTGATCGGTATCAAACGGCATTTGATAATCTAATATATGCATTTATGTCTATATCTCACGTTCTAGGAAATACTGCAGAAAACGATAAAAACATATTTATACTCTAGACGGTATTTTCGTATGAATGTGTGAATGAAAATGTAAAACGTTCCTACATCCTGAACGATAGATAATCGATGTTGAATGGGCCATAGTAATGTCAATTTAGCAATACAATTTAAAAAGTTATAGCCCTGCAAAGAAGGTGAACATATCCATAGACTTACAGTGGTGGCAGAGATCAAACAGCGATGGATATAAGCGTGGCAGAGAATGGGTTAATGATATGCAACATAACTTATATAGTTTCAGAAGCACCTTGTTAATGATATGCAACATAACTGTTATAGTTTCAGAAGCACCTTGTTAATGATATGCAGCATAACTTTTATAGTTTCAGAAGCACCTTGTTAATGATATGCGTAAGGAGATTCATTAATATTCCCCTGAAGGATTAGATTCTGACATCCAGCTCTCTGGAATGTGGCTGAATGTGGCTGTGGGGTCCAGTGACAAGCCAGGCACCCGGGCCATGCACCCAGAAATACTCTGACCCGATGGCCCGTGTGACCTAATGTGCATGCATCAGGCCTCCTGCCACAGGCCAGTGAGAGGAGCAAACCAGATTCATCGCCAGACCATGTATGCCAATGCCTGTCGGATCATCCATTATTAACCAGTGGCTCGCTAAACTTGGAGCTCCCACATAGTATAAAAGCCATGGTTGTTTTTCATTCTGGAGGCTTGCAGCCCCCTGGAGGGCTGTGGTCTCCAGGACTGTTCCTCGTTCTCCGTGTGTTCCTGTCAATAAATACCATCGATTGACTTCACCTTTGTTTCCTGAATCTCTGTCCAGCTGGCTCATACATATCAATCCAACAAATTCAGTTTTTATATCTATCAAACGTAACTTTTGTCTTAATTTCTGATTCAGGGGCAACTGGTCAGATCAGTCTACCTCCACCTATAGAAACTGGAAAAACGTTGAAGATTTGACTAAGCACTGCACTGCCTTCGGCCGTGGTCCAGCAGGCAAATGGAAAAATCAGGACTGTGACACCACACTGCCCTTTGTCTGCCACGGTGAGTGGGTTCACCTGCAGTGAGAAGAATTCATTTTAAAGTCTATACCACATCTATGGACCAAGAAAAATAACAGCTCTATGTTATATTTCACTCTCATGTTACTGCATGTGATTCATTCAGCCATTAAATGTCCAACCTTTCAGACTAAATCAAATATGTTAAACTGTATCACTGCTTTAAAGTAGTTTGATTACTGATGAAAATGTATTGATTGTTTGTATTTATCTGCCCCAACATGATCTGACCCTCAAAACGAAGACTGTGGTAGTTTAACCAGAGACAGTATATATAATGAGATGGATCACTGTGGTAGTTTAACCAGGGACAGTATATATAATGAGATGGATCACTGTGGTAGTTTAACCAGAGACAGTCTATATAATGAGATGGATCACTGTGGTAGTTTAACCAGAGACAGTATATATAATGAGATGGATCACTGTGGTAGTTTAACCAGAGACAGTATATATAATGAGATGGATCACTGTGGTAGTTTAACCAGAGACAGTATACATAATGAGATGGATCACTGTGGTAGTTTAACCAGGGACAGTATATATAATGAGATGGATCACTGTGGTAGTTTAACCAGAGACAGCCCATTATAATGAGCAGACAGATCACTGTGGTAGTTTAACCAGAGACAGTATATATATATATTAGAGCTGGGCCGTTAACGGCGTTAACGTGCTGCATTAACGCGATACTAGTATCGCGCGATAATATAATTAACGCATTAATCTAAAAAAAAAGAAGAAGAAAAATTTACCTTTTTTTTACCTTTTTTTTTACCTTTATTTACCCAGGGTAGGTTCTCTGAGCACAGATGCTCTTTTTTCAGGAACACCCTGCTTCACATTCACACAGTTCCATTCACACCTGGGAGCTGCCCAGTACAACCACAGTTGACACCATTGGCCACTGAGCAACTCCACTGGAGCAGTTGATTTGCATTGGCAGGGTTTGGCCCTGTCTGGCACCCAACGGGAAAAATATTATAGGCACTATAAGTAGACACCGCTACATAAAACAAGCTGGTCTGCCTGAGTGACTGGTGGAAGAAGGAGAAATAGAGATTGGACTGATTGAGTCAAGCCATGTCACATAGTTCATGTTTGAAATGCTTCTTTCTGTTTTGCTCCTGAGAGTGTGCTAGATACTGTACTGTACAGTACAGAATGGTTTATATAATCATGGCTTTAAAATATAAAACAATTAAGAAATATTTAACCACTTAACTGGCGCCCAGAAAAGTGGCAATTTTTAAACTTGAACTTGAGGACTGCATACTTTTTTGAAAAGCGTATCTTTATACTTTATACTTACAGCACATGCATAAGTCTGGTCTCTTTTGACAGATAACATTCTGAAGTGTATGATACAATAAAGAAAGATCACTTTTAGTGCTAATGAAATAGAGTGACATAGGTCTGAACTTGAGTTGTAGAAAAACTTGTTACTCATGTTTTTCTGTAGTAGTTGCAATATCCAGGTCCGCATTTCATAGAAATTAGAGCTGGGCCGTTAACGGCGTTAACGTGCTACGTTAACGCTATACTAGTATCGCGCGATAATATAATTAACGCATTAATCTAAAAAAAAAAAAAAAAAAAATGTACCTTTATTTATCCAGGGTAGGTTCGCTGAGGACAGATGCTCTTTTTCAGGAACGCCCTGCTTCACATTCACACAGTTCCATTCACACCTGGGAGCTGCCCAGTACAACCACAGTTGACACTATTGGCCACTGAGCAACTCCACTGGAGCAGTTGATTCAAGCCATGTCACATAGTTCAAGTTTGAAATTATTCTTTCTGTTTTGCTCCTGAGAGTGTGCTAGATACTGTACTGTACTGGTAATATTATTTATTTGTGTTAACTTCTGAATAAAACAACTTATTAAACACAAGTACATCTTATTGAACATTATTTTGATATTTCATTACCAATTATCATAGCAAAACAGCTTTTTCAAACAGTCTGTAATGCATTTTGGAAACGGGAGATGGGCTCATGGTGTAATGGGCCACCTGGCCTGAGAAACATAAGGAGGAAAGAAAAAGTAAGGACTTACTTCTGGTCATTATTTGGGTAGAACACACATATTTTGAATGCCTTCGGCAGGTTTTTTTTTTTTTTTTTTTAGCCATTTTAATCTAGATTAATCTAGATTAAATCCAGGATTGCAGATAGATTAATCTAGATTAAAAAAATTAATCTATGCCCACCTCTAATAGAAATCCATTCAGAAATAGGTGATTTAGAGCGATTTTGATCATCTGTGTACAAAAACAAAAGTTCTCCAGTAATCCATCTCCTCATTGACAGCAATGCATTCCATGTATTTTTCACTCCCGGTTTCACTCGTAAATCTTCACCTAGATCCCTTGATAAATATCAGCTCTACCTGTGATTATAAAAGAGCAGGAGTAGCAAGTATTGCTGCTCTTTCATAATGTGTGTGTTTCTCTACTTTTCCTCCTCTCCTCTCCACAATGGACTGCATTTATTCATATATAGAATTGACAAAGCACATCCTGCTTTTCATCTGTACCTTCACTGATATACAATTAACATATTAAAACCTTAATAACGTGTTTGTTTATCCAGTTTTTATTTTTTTTATTATTTATTGATCTTTTCCCCCCTCCTTTTTCCTCCGATTTTCTCCCATCCCAATGTTAGTCGTTATGCCAATTCCCAATCCCCTTCCTGGTCGCTGCGCACTTACCCCCCACAGTCGGTCTGGGAGAGTGGAGGCTACCACGTGCTTCCTCCGACACACGTCCAGCCAATCAACCGCTTCTTTTCACCTGGCAGCGGGGATTCTCACTGAGAGGGCGTAGCGTGTGGAAGGATCACACTATCCCACTTAGGTCCTATCCGCGCTTAGCAGGCGCCCCGACCGAACTGTAGGAGTCGCTGTTTACAACGACCCGGACCCACCCCGCCAGCTTCTCCCACCCTCTGATACAGCCAATTGTATTAGTGTGAACGGCCGGCCAAACTGGTGACAACCCCGGAGCTGTGAGCTGGATTCGAACAGGCGAATCCAGCCGCTCCGGGGTTGGTGACGAACGCAATCTCCGTTACGCCACCTGACCGCCTGTTTATCCAGTTTTGATGGTTTTCCTAGTCTGGTATATGTCCTATTCGCTGGCGTCTCTCGCGGAAAATAGAACAGATACTGAAACCGGCACTGCAGATGATCTGAACAGTCTAATCTGATAAGAAGACTAGTATAAACAGTCTAATCTGTTAACAAGATTGATGTGAACAGTCTAATCTGTTAACAAGACTGGTCTGAATAGTCTAATCTGTTAACGCCAGGAGCGGCAGCCAGTTTCCTGTTGCACTGCTTTAAAGTCATTTGATGGCTGAGAAAATATATTGATTGTTTGTATCTATCTGCCCCAACAGGATATTAAAACGACTACACACCATACCCAGGTAGGTCCAGAGACTGTGGTAGTTTAACCAGAGACCGTCTATATAATGAGATGGATCACTGTGGTAGTTTAACCAGAGACAGTATATATAATGAGATGGATCACTGTGGTAGTTTAACCAGAGACAGTCAATATAATGAGATGGATCACTGTGGTAGTTTAACCAGAGACCGTCTATATAATGAGATGGATCACTGTGGTAGTTTAACCAGAGACCGTCTATATAATGAGATGGATCACTGTGGTAGTTTAACCAGAGACCGTCTATATAATGAGATGGATCACTGTGGTAGTTTAACCAGAGACCGTCTATATAATGAGATGGATCACTGTGGTAGTTTAACCAGAGACGGTCAATATAATGAGATGGATCACTGTGGTAGTTTATGAATCATGTTTTGTGTGTACAGGTCAGATGGTGAGAATGATGTGTTTCCTTTCAAAAGGAATATAGGTGTGATAAATGATAAATGTTATTTTTTCTTTCAGGCGGAAGGCGTGGCTGAGCCAAGGGAGAAACAGCATTGAAACCCAGAACGACTGTCTGTAAATCTACTGTGGTGTAAATCAACTGTGGTGTAAATCTACTCTGCAATAAACCAGATTCACATTCTTTCATGTTTTCATTGATTTTCGTGTCATGCACACAAAGTGCCCAACCCTCATGGGTTTATAAATGTTCCATTATTACATTACATTTAATTTTATTACATAAATACAGATTACAGCTCAGTTTTAAACAAAGTATTCTGCCTTCTGTCCCAATAAAATCTGCTACAAAAAAAAGTTCCCTTCCTGAATTACGACTCAACATAAATGGAGGACATTGAACTAAAAAGTACTTCCCTTACGTCCTCGTAGACAGGACAGTAAATTAAACAATGCTAGGGCTAGTGGTGATGTCTGTCCTCCTCTAGGTGGCATTACACCTGCCAGTCTCTAGGGCTAGTGGTGATGTCTGTCCTCCTCTAGGTGGCATTAAACCTGCCAGTCTCTAGGACTAGTGGTGATGTCCCTGTATCTGTGCACATACTGTAGGGATTTTGTCTTTTGTCTAAATCATACTTAACATAAGGTTGTGCACTGTGACTGTTCTTTATGAGACAGCAAGTTCCTTTTTAATTATTTTGTTTGGATTTGAGTTTATATAATTATACAAAAATAATAATGACTTGGTGTCAGGTACTCGACACTTGTACACGCTGACCAGAGCTTGAATGGTCAAATGTTGCAAATTCTTTCCTCTTCTACCTTTTGAGATTGTTTTTTTTTATTATTTTAGTTGCTAGTTACTTGCTAGACGGTTAAATAAAAAGCAGGTCTCAGTAGATTTTAAAGTAAGTGATTATACTGAACTGTAGTTGAAACAACGAGCATTATTAACCACACAGCGAAAATACATTGGGAGAGAAAATTATGCTTATTGCTTAATCTTGAGAATGTATTTATTTGTGTAGGGGTCAAAGGTCAAAGTTACAGTCTGCATGCTCTGACATAGACTATCTCTACATAGACCTGAATGCTCTGACATAGACCTTATCTACATAGATCTGCATGCTCTGACATAGACCATCTCTACATAGACCTACATGTTATGTAATGTAATGTAAATGTAAATGTTATGACATAGACCTTTTCAAGAAACTAAACATTCTGACTGTGTCTGAGGTTAATTCTTTACAGATATGTATATTTGTGTACAAATGCATTTATGATCATCACAATCTACCAAATGGTTTAAATCGTTTTTTTTCTTTTAATTTGGATGTTCATTCATATGTTACACGTCAGTCCAGGGACCTGCATATACCTTATTGTGGTACTTCTCTTAGGCAGTTCTCAGTGAGGTATAGAGGCTCCAGTCTTTGGAATGCAGCTGATCCTATGCTGAGGAAATATCCATCTCTGCTTATTTTTTAAGTAAACTACAAAAAAATTCTCATATCCAAAAGTAGTAGATAGTTATATTATCGTATAGCTTATGCTCTGCACTCTAGTGGAACTATCCCTTTATCAATCTAATACTGAATAATTTTTACAGACCCATCCGCCTGGCCACACCCACATCCAGTTCCCTGGTCCCACGCCATATTTGGGCAGGTGGGTCACGGAATTTCCCCGGCCATAGAATACGTCACTGGGCGGCGTGTATCCTTTCGGCAACTGGCTTGTCCTTCCGCGTTCCCGTTTTGTGCTCTGATTGGCCAGGTCATGTGACATGTGCGCCCAATAGCGTGACGAGCTGTGTTTTTGCCCATTTCCGCGTCGAACAGCCTGCAAACTACCTGCCGTTCTATCGCCATGCTCTAAGACAAACTCTAACCTTAACCAACTTCGAAAGAGTGCCTAAGCTTAACCGTGCAAAAACTTGCCGTCCCACGATTGGCGCACATGTCACATGACCTAGCCAATCAGATCGTGCAAACCGAACACGGAAGTGAAACTCCGTTGGGGAAAATATACACGCCTCCCGGCCACTGCCACCACGCCTCTTCAACTCATTCAGAACGCAGCGGCCCGCCTGATCTCAAACCTACCGAAGTCAGCCCATGTCACCCCACTTCTTAGGGACCTGCACTGGCTCCCCATTGCTGCACGAATCCGCTTCAAGGCCCTCGACCTGGCATACCGTGTGGCAAAGGGAACCGCTCCCTCCTACCTCCGGTCAATGGTCTCTAACTACACACCCTCAAGACCCCTACGCTCCACATCTTCTGACCGTCTCAGACCCACTCCTCTCCAAGCTCCGGGAGGGTCATCAAGGAGAAGCCGCCTTTTCTCAGTCCTTGCCCCACAATGGTGGAATGAACTTCCCACCCCAGTTAGGACAGCCGAAACCCGACCAATCTTTTGCCGTTGACTAAAGACACACTTCTTCAATCAATATCTGAAATGAAAGAAACATTTTATAATAATAAATAAATAACCCTAACTAACCTTACTGTCATGCACTTGTCCTAATATACTAACCTACACTGTAGCACGCAACACTTTGATGAACATTGTTACTCAGCTGATAAAGTTGTGCCCTTCCTGATGACTTGTCGTACAGAACTTGTAAGTCGCTTTGGATAAAAGAGTCAGCTAAATGACTAAAGGTAAATGTAAATGTACACATACTGTACATATCCACTCTATCACACACACACACACAGATACAAACATGTACACACCACACATACACACAAATGCACACCTTTATTAAACACCCAGCAAAGATATATCTTCCATCGTGAAGGACATACGATATCTTTCCCGATTCCACACCACAGCGCTTCCTCCTTCTGTTGTCTGTGTGATTCCTATTGTCTTTGCTCGACAACTGAGACCTGATGTTGGAATTTCCCACTTCCATGTCGACACAGATTGTTTTACATGACCTTGTGTTGCCATAGTGATACACACTAACTGTTCCACATTCACATTAACCTCCTTGACACTGGAACAAGGTTATATAAGGTAGAGCAGATTGATTGATTGATTGAAAACTTTATTAACAGATTGCAGAATGGGTACAATACAGTACGGCTCAATACACACAATTGTTAAGGGGATGCAGACCAGAGAAAGACTTTCGTCTTGTTTACATCAGGGTCCCCCATCTTCAATTCATAATGACATTTATGACATACACAACATACAGATATACAGATATATATCATGACATTTATGACATACATGACATTAGGGCTGACCCATATTAGTCGAATAGTCGACTAATCGATCGAAAGGAGCCGTAACCCTAACCCTAACCCTAACCCTGCCAACCTCTTAGTCAAATGCAAAAAAAATAAAAAAATATTATAATTATTTAAAAAGAAAAATTATCATTATTTCCAAAAGAAAAGAGGCCTAGAAGCGTGGCTAACGCTAATGGCGCGCATACCAGAACTGCCTAAGAAAACAGGCACAGAGGCACTGAAAGAGGATTTCACCCATCTAATGAACACACTAGACTAGACAAATATCAAGATGTATCCATCAGTGGACCAATTGCATGCTTTTGCAGAGAACAAGAAGCCTTCAGTCAACTCCTTCAGACATTAAGCACCCCCACAGCCCAAATGGAATGATACAAAAAATTTAAAATTATACTTTTTTTTTCTTAAATTTTTTTCATAGTCGACTAATCGACTGTTGACTGTCGGCTCATTTCGGCCAATCAAAGTCGACTATCCAAATCCTTAGTCGGGGACAGCCCTACATGACATACAGATATACAGTACTGTTACATTTGTGACATACACAATATGCAAATATACAGTACTGTTAAACAGAGATCCTAACAGAAAATATATACATACGAGGGGGAGGAGACTGTACATTGGGAGGGGGGGTTTGGACATTTACGGGGGCCAGTTTCGAATTGCAGCCTCCCGTAGGTGAGGGATTACATTTTTTTTTACGGATGTGGGCAGGGCGTTCCACATTGATGTGGCATAATTGCAAAACGTGTTTAGTCCCTTGTTTGAGCCGAATCTGGGTTGAACATGATTTGTGGAGCTCCCTCTGGTGTTGTGGGCGTGGTATTCACTGACCTTTGGGAAGTATTTCGACATGTACATTGGTACCTTAGTGGTGTAGTGTATCTTGTAGACCAGGCCCATTGCAAGTTGCTGTACTCTGTCATCATCCTAGGTTGTCAACGTGTGCAGGGGTAAGGTGGGTTTTAGGAGTCAGGTCAAGCAGTAGTCTGACCAGTTTGTTTTGTGATGTTTGTAATCTTGTTTTTAGTGCTTTTGAGGTGCTTTGGTACCATGAGGTGCAAGCATAGTCGTAGTACCCTTGAATGAGTGCTCCTGTCAGAGTCTTCAGGGTATTCTTGTTTACCAGAGAGGAGATCCGGTACAAGAATCTAGTTCGTTGGTTGACTTTTTTTATTACATTGGATGCCATTTTGTCACAGGAAAGATTTGCCTCTAGGATGGAGCCCAGGTAGGTAATTTCTTCTTTCCTTGTGACAATCTTGTCACCCACTGTAACAGAGAAGCCGTTGGTCTTGCTGAGTTTGTTATTTGAACCGAAGAGAATGGACTCTGTTTTGCCCATGTGTAATGAAAGTTTGTTATCAGCGAGCCAGGTGCAGATTCTGCCAAGTTCTGAGCTGAGGGTTTGTTCAACCTGTAACTTGTTCTTGTCAGAGACCAGCAGTGCTGAGTCGTCCGCGAACAAGAACAAGTTGCAGTCACAAGCTGATGACATGTCACTTGCATAAATTAGGAGCAGTAGCGGTCCTAGTATGCTTCCTTGTGGAACACCACAGCTCACTGGGGGGGGGGGATAGGGTACCGTTTACCTCCACCATCTGTTCTCTCCCCTCCAGGTAGGATTGTATCCAGCTCACTGATAAACTATCAAAACACAAAACACATTACACGGTCCAGTAGATCAGAGGTTCTATAAGGTAAGGTTGTGGCTGTGATAGTGTTAAGACCAGATTGATGTGGGCTTAATAAATAGTGATCTGATAGAAAGGCTTTGAGTTGATTGTTTACCAGTGATTCCAGGATTCTTGCTAGACAGGATAGTTTGGATATTGTTCGGTAGTTATTTAGATTACTTCTATCTCCACTTTTATGTAGGGATGTCCGATATTATCGGCCGATATTGGCATAAAAATGTGATATCGAAAAACATCGGTATCGGTAAAAATATATATATATTCTTTTTTTTTTACATTTATTTAATCTTTATTTACCCAGGCAAGCAAGTAAGAACTAATTATTATTTTATTTATTGTCAAAGTATGCATAATGTTGTGTTAATTCCACGACAAGAGATATGTAATGTTAATTACCTGAAATTATTCCGTTTTTTGGGGGGGGGGGGGGGGGGGGGACCCTGCATATATCGGTATCGGAAGGGAGTTGTGGGATATTTTCAATGTTTTAGCTAATTTTGATTTAAATTGTATAATTGCTCATATACAAGCCTCTCAATGGTTTTTGATAGAACGCCCAGGATGGAAATGGGTCTGTAGTTACCCGGTTCCAATTTGTTTCCCTTTTTGTGGAGAGGAATAACTCTTGCTGATTTCATTTTGCTTGGAAATGTTCCTGTGTCAATGGCTAGGTTGGTAATGTGAGCTACATATGGGGCAATGATTTCTGCAGCATCCTGCAAAAATTTACCACGGATGTTGTCTAATCCAGTAGCCCTTGAGGTGTCAAGTTTTTTAAGCTTTTCCTGGACCTCCATCTCAGTCACTTTCCTAAAGGAAAAAGCATTAGCTTTAACCCCCTGATCTAGTTAGAATTTTTGGACTTCACTCTCTATGTTGTTGCCGGGTTTAGCTGGTATCTTTTCAGATATAGTTTTTGCAATGGATGTAAAATAGCTATTCAGACAGTCTGCCACCTCTGATTTGTCTGCTGAAATTTTGTCTCCAATTTCTAAACTGATATTGCCCGATTTAGTCTTTAATTTCTTACTGTATCCTACCTCTTTAAGTGTCCTCCAGAGTTTCCTTGAGTTGTTCCTATACTCTGTTATTTTTTCATTGAAAAAACCCTTCTTTGCCCTTTTAATCAAACTATTTACATCGTTTTTGTGTTTCTTTAAATCTAGGAAAGCCTGTTCTGTCCTGGACTTCTTAAATTGTTTAAAAAGATTGTTCCTTATTTTAATAGCTTTTAAAATGTCATCATTAATCCAGGGCTGTGTCCTCTGCTTTATCCTGACCATCTTCCTGGGTGCTAATCTGTCAACCACTTTAAGAAATGTTGTTTTAAAACCATCCCATGCTTTTTCAACCTCTTTGCAGTTCATTACATGAGACCAGTCCACACCCCTTAAACCATCCAGGAGCATTTCCTTGCTGTAATTATTTAAAGGGTAGGGCATTCCACATTGTTGTGGCATAATTGAAACGTGTTTAGTCCCTTGTTTGTGCCGAATCTGGGTTGAACATGATTTGTGGAACTCCCTCTGGTGTTGTGGGCGTGGTATTCACTGACCTTTGGGAAGTATTTCGACATGTACATGGGTACCTGTGTGGTGTAGTGTATCTTGTAGACCAGGCCCATTGCAAGTTGCTGTACTCTGTCGTCTACTCTAAGCCATCCTAGGTAGTCAAAGTGGGCAGGGGTGAGGTGGGTTCTACGAGTAAGGTCAAGTAGTAGTCTGACCAGTTTGTTTTGTGATGTTTGTAATCTTGTTTTTAGCGCCTTTGAGGTGCTTTGGTACCATGAGGTGCAAGCATAGTCGTAGTACGCTTGAATGAGTGCTCCTGCCAGAGTCTTCAGGGTATTCTTGTTTACCAGGGAGGAGATCCGGTACAAGAATCGTGTTCGTTGGTTGACTTTTTTGATTACATTGGTTGCCATTTTGTCACAGGAAAGATTTGCCTCTAGGATGGAGCCCCCAGGTATGTAATTTCATATTTCCTTGTGACAATATTGTCACCCACTGTAACTGAGAAGCCGTCGGTCTTGCTGAGTTTGTTATTTGATCAGAAGAGAATGGACTCTGTTTTACCCAGGTGTAATGATAGTTTGTTATCAGGGTTTTTTCAACCTGTAACTTGTTCTTGTCAGAGACCAGCAGGGCTGAGTCGTCCGCAAACAGGAACAAGTTGCAGTCACAAGCTGACGACATGTAATTTGCATAAATTAGGAACAGTAGCGGTCCTAGTATGCTCCCTTGTGGAACACCACAGCTCACTGTGAGGGGGGGGGGGGGGGGGTACCGTTTACCTCCACCATCTGTTCTCCCTCTGTGTCTCTCTCTCAACCCACTCCACTATGCACAGACTAACAAGCAACATTTGCATAGTCAGTTTCATAATGCATCGTTAGCCTATATTAGACTACTTCTGATGTGCAGTGCAAACTATAGTATAGGTCAACATGTCATGATCAAAATGTTGTCCAAGGAGTCTACAAGGTCTTGCAACGTTTCATTTACTTAAATAAACATAGACATATACACATATAAAGACAATATTACCCTGAACAAAACAGAGGATATGGAGAGGGCTTCAGCGTTCTTATTTTGTTTCAGGTAGGTGCTCTTTGGATTAAATCCGGGGTAGGATTCGCTTATAAAAGAAAGGTTGAGATCCAAGGCAGCTCTACAATTTTTTAAAAAGCCTTTATTTATTGGCTTACATTATTTAGAAAAATCTTTTTAAAAAAACCGACATGTTTCGGCCTACATGGCCTTCTTCAGGGTGTTGAAGAAGGCCATGTAGGCCGAAACATGTCGGTTTTTTTAAAAAGATTTTTCTAAATAATGTAAGCCAATAAATAAAGGCTTTTTAAAAAATTGTAGAGCTGCCTTGGATCTCAACCTTTCTTTTACAATATTACCCTGGTTTAAATTCTGCATTGAAAATTCTACTCAAGTAAAATATGAAAGATAAAATAACAATATCGTATGTGATGGTATCTACAGTCCTGTGTCACGTTACTTGTAATGTTATATGTTATTATCTAAGTGTTACGTCTGTGTGTGACTGTGTATAGTCCCTTTATCCTGTTTACTTGTAACGTTCGATGTTACAGTATGATTTAAGTATTATGTTGCGTGCAGTCACAATATACGTTTTTTGTGGACCCCGGGGATAATTGCTACTGCACTGCTGTAGCTAATTGGGGATCCTAATAAACTAAACTAAACGAGTTAAATGAGTTTGTGTTCCAATCTTCTCACACGTAGATGGCTCCAACATCGAAAGTGCATCCATTTACCTTGTTCTTCAAAATAACTATATATTGCAGATGTCAGATACATATTTTCATTTGAAGAGTGGGGGGGAAAGAATGAATGAATGAATGAAAACTTTATTAACAGATTGCAGAATGGGTACAATACAGTACAGCTCAATACATACAATTGTTAAGGGGATGCAGACCAGAGAAAGACGTTTGTCTTGTTTACATCAGGGTCCCCCATTTTCAATTCATCGTAAGTAAGTAAGTAAGTAGTCCTATAGCCAAAATAAAGCTCAAGTAGCCTACTTAAATACAGTGCGTGCACATGAAAATGCACTTAACAGTACTTTAATAGCTGAACTTTTACCCTGAGAGGCGGTAGTGTGGATGAATGAATGAATGAATGAATGAATGAATGAATGAATGAATGAATGAGAATGAATGAATGAATGAATGAAAACTTTATTTAACAGATTGCAGAATGGGTACAATAGAGTACGGCTCAATACATACAATTGTTAAGCGGATGCAGACCTGAAAAAGACGTTTGTCTTGTTTCCATCAGGGTCCCCCCCCCCCCCCCCCCCCCCCACTCCTACCCAACCCCCACCCACCCAACCACCTCCAATGTACAGTCCCCCCCCACCCCCACCTACCCAATCCAATGTACAGTTTCTACGCCTAATGTATATACTCTTTTCTTTCTGGACTCTTTTTGTATCACAAATACAGTACTGTAATTGCAAATCTGGTATGTCATAAATGTATAGATGTAGCAGTACTGTCTATCTGTATGTCATGTATCATATTATATGTTACGATGAATTGAAAATGGGGGACCCTGATGTAAACAAGACGAAAGTCTTTCTCTGGTCTGCATCCCCTTAACAATTGTATGTATTGAGCTGTACTGTACTGTACCCATTCTGCAATCTGTTAATAAAGTTTTCATTCATTCATTCATTCAGTCCATCAGGGTCCCCACACATGTGTGTGTATATAGTATATCTATATGTGTCCGGGTCGAAATAATAATCCCCCCGCAGCGCCAGCCAGTCCTCATGGTGTTGTGATGAGTGTTTATTATGAGTGTTATTATGATGATTGACAGCTTGCTGGAATTCCCCCACCTAGTTTCTGTTAGCCCCGCCCCGCCAGAGCCACATAGAGGGCCCTCGCTCGCCGTCTGCTGCTACCTCCTCAGAGACAGAACGCCAACAACAGGAGACGATCATCGAACGCACCTCGTTATTACGCACATATAACAGACATTATGGACCTCCACCGGACGAGTTTATTAAACCAAATGGATTACAGCGGGGACCCGGCTACTAAGGAGGACGGCGGCGGCGGGGGGAAGCCGGGGCTCCAGGCAGGGGGCACCGAGGAGCGGCTGGACAGCGGCCTGGACTCCCTGAAGGAGGAGGAGTACCAGGCGGTGGCGGAGGAGCTGACGCGGCTCCGGGTCCGAGACTGCGCGTCCCAGCCGGGCGCGTCCCAGCTCCAGGCGCACGACCGGCAACCAGCCCCGGTAACCGGAGGAGAGCTGCTGCTGCTGCAGGAATGGAAAACACAGATCACCGAGGACGGGGACACGTAAGTACAGTGGTGGACTGAGAATAGAAGTCGGGGGTATTGATCCTGCAGGCAGCAGCAGGCTGAGAGAGAATCACACAACAACCAGGCCTTTAGTACTATAATAATAATACTCCTGGGTGCTTGCTCTCCCTTCGCCTTGTCGTCGTTATTACAACGTTATTATTTATTTAGTTTATTCCTTATATCTGTCTTTTTTTTGTTGCCTGTAAAGCGTCCTGTTTTTTTTTAATGCGCTACGTGAAGTTATTATTATCATTATTATTATTATAACAACACAGGCTCGGGCCTAGTTCAAGCCTGGCTTGTGCATCATCACTAGGCCAAACACCGTTTGTTATTATTAACCCTTTCACTGCCACACACACACACACACTACAGAGCAGGTTATATAATATATTTCCCGGATGAATTGAAAATGGAGGACCCTGATTGTAAACAAGACGAAAGTCTTTCTCTGGGTCTGCATCCCCTTATTATTAACAATTGTGTGTGTATTGTTGAGCCGTACTGTATTGTAATTTGTACCCACTCTGCAATCTGTTAAATAAAGTTATCAATCAATATAATAATCATAGACATAACCCTTTACTGGGTATAGTGTGTGATAGTAAAGGGTTAACCGTCTGCAGTGTGTGGCAGTGAAAGGGTTAACCCGCTGCTGCTGAATTGATTGATTGAAAACTTTATTTAACAGATTGCAGAATGGGTACAATACAGTACGGTTCAATACACACAATTATTAAGGGGATGCAGACCAGAGAAAGACTTTCGTCTTGTTTACATCAGGGTCCCCCATTTTCTGTTGCTGTTGTTGTTGTGTGGTGGTGAAAGGGTGAACCGTGTCGTCGCAGTGAACGGGTTAATGGTATGTGGTGCGGGGCGGGCGCCGGGCGGGGAGTTTTCCTGTTGGACGTAAACAAAAGGCTATTATCAGGACGGAATGTTCTCTATGGCCGCGGGTCGCGCCGCGCGCTGAGCGGAGAGACGGGGAAAGTCCCGGGCGCGCCGCCAGGCAGGCGCTCCGACCGAGGCGCGCTCCCGTGGGGGGGGGGGGGGAGAAGCTTAACCCTTTCACTGCCGCACGACAGAAGGTTAACCCTTTACTATCACACTACCGACGGTAACCGTCTGTTGTGTGAATGAATGAATGAGTGAAAACTTTATTTAACAGATTGCAGAATGGGTACAATAACAATATAGCCCCTTTCGGTCAACACTGCTCAAAACGGCTGTATTTCCGTATTTGGCTGCCTGGTGGTGCGTCTGCGCATGCGCATCATGCACCCAACGCCGGAAATAATGCAGTGTTGACCAGTTTATACAAATTATTTTAAATGTTTATCAGCAACGCCGAGCTTTCAAACCCCGCCGGTTGGTGTGAAACCCTAATTGAACGCTGGGTACATTTGAAATTTATATCTGATATATTTCGGACCCACCCCGAGCTTTTAAGCAGTGCTTGGTGGTCCAAATGAACCTGGCTACTATAGGGAGCTAAGTGACTGCGTATTCAAAAGCCCCTGGCTTGCACATCGCAGTCACGAAAGGGGCTAGGTACAATACAGACAGTACGGCTCAATACACACAATTGTTAAGGGGATGAGAAAGACGTTTGTCTTGTTTACATCAGGGTCCCCCATTTTCAACTCATAGTGACATTTATGACATACACGGCATACATGACATCATTACATTTATGGCATAGGGACATACATGGCATACAGGTATATAGTACTGTTACATTTGTGACATATACGATATGCATTATCGATCCCAACAGAGAATATATACATACGGTGGGGAGGAGACTGTATGTTTATGTCTATGTTATGTGGCAGTGAAATGGTTAACCTTCTGTGTATTGTCACAGTGAAAGGGTTAACCGTTTGGTGGTGCGGCAGTGAAAGGGTTAAAAAAAACAATCAAGTGTTTAATGTCACGATGAATTGAAAATGGGGGACCCTGATGTAAACAAGACGAAAGTCTTTCTCTGGTCTGCATCCCCTTAACAATTGTGTGTATTGAGCCGTACTGTATTGTACCCATTCTGCAATCTGTTAATAAAGTTTTCAATCAATCAATGTGAAACTGAGATTATTAGGATTTAATTCTCAGTGACACGGACCACGGTTGTCTTTTATGGTAGAGTATGAACTGACATTTACTTATGTGTAGGCTACATTGGATTAGATTGGATTAAAATGTATTGTCATTATTCAGCACAAGTAACAGTACAACGAAAATAAATTTGACATCCAACCAGAGTGCAAAATGCAACTATGGGTATAAAATATAGTACTACTGAGTAATGGTGCTAATCAGATGTATTAGTATTGTTGTAGTATTAATATGGGGAGCATGTCTATGTTCCCCGGGTCTTATGTTCCCCGGGTTCTATGTTCCCCGCTTTGATTGATTGAACATTTTAGACCACCAGCCCTGATTCCAAACTCTAACCTTAACCAGTTCGAAAGAGGGCCTAAGCTTAACCGTTCTAAACAAGGCGGACATTAATAATTAATAAAATAATAAAAATTTATAAAATGTTCAATCTATTAATCAATCAAAGCGGGGAACATAGGACCCGGGGAACATAGGGATGATCCCTTAATATGTACAGTGATACAGGTAAAGAGACACTATGGTAGTAAGTCAGATGTATGTGCAGAGTTGTATTAATATGTACAGTGATACAGGTAAAGAGACACTATGGTAGTAAGTCAGATGTATGTGCAGAGTTGTATTGATATGTACAGTGATACAGGTATGAAGACACTATGGTAGTAAGTCAGATGTATGTACAGAGTTGTATTGATATGTACAGTGATACAGGTATGAAGACACTATGGTAGTAAGTCAGATGTATGTACAGAGTTGTATTAATATGTACAGTGATACAGGTAAAGAGACACTATGGTAGTAAGTCAGATGTATGTACAGAGTTGTATTGATATGTACAGTGATACAGGTATGAAGACACTATGGTAGTAAGTCAGATGTATGTACAGAGTTGTATTGATATGTACAGTGATACAGGTATGAAGACACTATGGTAGTAAGTCAGATGTATGTACAGAGTTGTATTGATATGTACAGTGATACAGGTATGAAGACACTATGGTAGTAAGTCAGATGTATGTACAGAGTTGTATTAATATGTACAGTGATACAGGCAGGGGTGTAGCTCCAGATTCTGGGCCCCATGAAAGAATGTATTTGTAGGCCCCCAGTGAATGCGAGCGCGCATTTTTTATTGATGAAAACGCATAATATGGTTTTTACCTATACATTCGGATCAGCAGTTCAGCACCTGCACTGTTGGTGGGTGAGCCTAGTAAAGGATGTCGCATTGCGTTCATCTTCAATGAATGGACCAATGCAATAGTCTACCAAAGCCCCCCCTCTCTCTCTATATATCTCTCACACACACACACACACACACACACACACACACTTCAGAAACAAACATAGTATCAATGAGAGCATCAATAATACACCTGAGTGATGTCAAGTAAAAAAAAAATCATCCTAAACTACCCCCCCCCCCCCAAGCTACGCCCCTGGATACAGGTATGAAGACACTATGGTAGTAAGTCAGATGTATGTGCAGAGTTGTATTAATATGTACAGTGATACAGGTATGAAGTAGGGCTGGGCGATATATCGAGTATACTCGATGTATCGTGGCTTGCTCTACATGAGATGTAGCAAATTACTATATCGTGAACATCGAGTTTATGTTGTCACGTCAGTTAGCCGCCGCGGCTAAAAACAAACTATCAAAACGTACACGGACCGACTTGCTTTAGCGCAGCGCTTTCCTCTCATTTCATTAGACACAGACCAGCTCGGACCTTCAATGACAAGCAACGTTAGCCGCTCAGCTAACACTAAACTAACGAACTAACGTGACTCCACGACACCAGTTCCATTAGTGAGGAAAGGGGGGGGGGGGGGGGTATATTGACGAGGCTTGACATAGAGGTTCAAAGATAACTTCACATTTATTTATTTTCTCTCTCTCTCTCTCTCTCTCTCTCTCTCTCTTCAATGATTTTAAAGTGGCCAAACGTTACAATATAAATACTAACTGGATAGTTGATGATAAACATCATTATCTGAAATATTATAAAATCATTAAGTCTGCTATAAGCCATTATCCCTTTGTGTGTGATTTATTATTGTTTCACAGTAGTGTGTGTGTGTGTTTTTAGCTAAAGTGGATAGAAAACACAGTACTGTGCTGAACCCTCCCTGCTGGCCGAGCAGGGTATGACAGGGTAGTAGGATGCTCTTCTACTGGCTTCAATATCTCGTATCTGTGTCAGAGAATTCCCCCACTAAACAACTTTACCTATGACCAGGCCTGGTGTAAAACCACCTTAAACCATTTTAACTATGACCAGGTCGGGTGTGAAATCACCTTAAACCACTTTATAGATGACTAGGTCAGGTGTAACTGTAGCCGGTTTGATCTTGTCTGCGTTGTGTTTAAAGTCGATTCGACCCCTGTTAAGGGATCGCCCTGAGTGGGAGTTGAACCCCGGACGCCGGCGTCGCGGGCGGCATCACAGACCACTAAGCAAGAAGTGAATTCACTGCTTGCTTCCGGGTCTGGATGCCTCTGGGGAGTGAGTTTACTTGCAGTACCGCTTACCATCCACAGCCACGTCACTACTTGTGCCCGTGACTGTGGATATACTGCGGTACCTCCGTTACACTCACCCCACTAAACTCACACCACCCAGGGCATCCGGGTCTAACGGCACCACATGTAGCCGGTTTGATCTTGTCTGCGTTGTGTTTAAAGTCGATTCGACCCCTGTTAAGGGATCGCCCTGAGTGGGAGTTGAACCCCGGACGCCGGCGTCGCGGGCGGCATCACAGACCACTAAGCAAGAAGTGAATTCACTGCTTGCTTCCGGGTCTGGATGCCTCTGGGGAGTGAGTTTACTTGCAGTACCGCTTACCATCCACAGCCACGTCACTACTTGTGCCCGTGACTGTGGATATACTGCGGTACCTCCGTTACATAACATCATAAACAACTTTAACTAGGGTATGGTGTAACATGTAATAAACCACTTTAACTAGGGTATGGTGTAACGTGCACCTACAGAAGCTACAGCAATCAGTACCTACACAATCAGACAGAAGCTACTAACCCTACTACCCTCAGTACCTAGTACCTACACAATCAGACAGAAGCTACAACAATCAGTACCTACACAATCAGACAGAAGCTACTAACCCTACTACCCTCAGTACCTACACAATCAGACAGTAGCTACTAACCCTACTACCCTCAGTACCTAGTACCTACACAATCAGACAGAAGCTACAACAATCAGTACCTACACAATCAGACAGAAGCTACTAACCCTACTACTCTCAGTACCTACACAACCAGACAGAAGCTACTAACCCTACTACCCTCAGTACCTACACAACCAGACAGAAGCTACTAACCCTACTACCCTCAGTACCTACACAACTAGACAGAAGCTACTAACCCTACTACCCTCAGTACCTACACAACCAGACAGAAGCTACTAACCCTACTACCCTCAGTACCTACACAACTAGACAGAAGCTACTAACCCTACTACCCTCAGTACCTACACAATCAGACAAAAGCTACTAACCCTACTACCCTCAGTACCTACACAATCAGACAGAAGCTAGTGCTACTAACCCTACTACCCTCAGTACCTACACAATCAGACAGAAGCTACTAACCCTACTACCCTCAGTACCTACACAATCAGACAGAAGCTACTAACCCTACTACCCTCAGTACCTACACAATCAGACAGAAGCTACTAACCCTACTACCCTCAGTACCTACACAATCAGACAGAAGCTACTAACCCTACTACCCTCAGTACCTACACAATCAGACAGAAGCTACTAACCCTACTACCCTCAGTACCTACACAATCAGACAGAAGCTACTAACCCTACTACCCTCAGTACCTACACAATCAGACAGAAGCTACTAACTCTACTACCCTCAGTACCTACACAATCAGACAGAAGCTACTAACCCTACTACCCTCAGTACCTACACAATCAGACAGAAGCTACTAACCCTACTACCCTCAGTACCTAGTACCTACACAACCAGACAGAAGCTACTAACCCTACTACCCTCAGTACCTAGTACCTACACAACCAGACAGAAGCTACTAACCCTACTACCATCAGTACCTACACACTCAGACAGAAGCTACTAACCCTACTACCCTCAGTACCTACACAATCAGACAGAAGCTACTAACCCTACTACCCTCAGTACCTACTTTTGTCCCGCCCCTTATCATGGAAATAGAAAACGGTAGCAACATGCAGGATCTAACTTTGTTGGGCGTTACATCATTTGTGATGAACAGACAAAAGTCTAATCTACGTACATCTGAAAGTAAACAGTTAATCTACCTACATCTGAAAGTAAACGGTTACTCTACCTACATCTGAAAGTAAACGGTTACTCTACCTACATCTGAAAGTAAACAGTTAATCTACCTACATCTGAAAGTAAACAGTTAATCTACCTACATCTGAAAGTAAACGGTTAATCTACCTACATCTGAAAGTAAACAGTTAATCTACCCACATCTGAAAGGTACATTGTCTGAATGGGGGTTTAAATTGGCTGCTTCCACGATTATTTTGGTTGTAGAGTGTCAGTGAAGTCACACCTTTTAATGTTATTTTTGGGAGTAAAGTAGAAATCCACTTCCTGAACCTAACCATGCTAAGCAGTAGGGCAGCACGATTTTTGCTAAAATGTCAATCACGATTTTTCTCTCTAAGAATTGAGACCACGATTCTCTCACACGATTCTTATTTTTCGTCATCCTTTAAAAAAGTAAAGTAAAAAGTAAAAGAAAAGAAAATTATTTAAAGTAAAAGAATTTAAAAAAATCGTCATCATTTAGAAATGAGAAAACCTGAACGTAACCACGCTAAGCAGACTCAATAAAACCTGAACGTAACCACGCTAAGCAGACTCAAGAAAACCTGAACGTAACCACGCTAAGCAGACTCAATAAAACCTGAACGTAACCACGCTAAGCAGACTCAATAAAACCCTAACCTCGTTCCCAGTTTTATCTCCTCCGTGAGATAACGACTGGTAAAGCTCTACGGACGAAAGTGTGAATTTCCGGTGCATGTACTTCCCCTGGAAGCTGCCTCTGAACGGACCAAACTTTTCCCGAATCCTGTCGGCAAACAAGCTAGAACGTCCCGGTCGTGTAGTAAATTCTTCAGGCAAAGCCGTTGCAGTGGCTCAAACGAGGAAATATTGTGCACTTCACACGTTTCTATAATTGTTTTGTCAAAACCGGAAAGCCTGTAGCCGGTATTTCCTGTACTTCCGTTTTCACACTTTAGGAGGCATAGCTTTACCAGCCTAATAAAACCCAGAAGACAGACATCCAGGGACTGTAAGATCACTGAAGCAGTAAAAAATCTAAAAATAATAATAATAATAATAATAATTATTATTATTATTATTATTATTACTGAAGGAGTACCCCAAAAATGCCTACTAAACCATCATAAAGTTAAGAATACTGAACCTCTGTACTGAAAAGACCGTACTGCAAGTGTTTTCCCATCACACTCGCACAACCGATTACAATATCTCAACCCAAGGCGTTCCACCTGGTGGAGATGATGAATAATACATAAATAGAAACTGTTCTAATGCTCCTGTCCCGTCTTCTGTCCTGCAGGCTACTGCATCTGGCCGTCATCCACGAAGCCAAGGACTGTATTCTAACCATGATCCACCTGTCGAGACACACAGCCTTCCTAGACTCGCACAACTTCCAGAGACAGGTACCATCTAACTACCACACACAACTACCAGAGACGGGTACTAACTAACTACCACACACAACTACCAGAGATGGATAACTACCACACACAACTACCAGAGATGGATAACTACCACACACAACTACCAGAGACGGGTACTAACTAACTACCACACACAACTACTAGAGATAGATAACTACCACACACAACTACCAGAGATGGATAACTACCACACACAACTACCAGAAATGGTTAACTACAATACACAACTACTAACGTATGTACATTTAATCTTATTTATTTTATTCTCATATATTTTTATTGCCATTTATATTTCCCTGCCTGTACCTCCCCTCCCCAGTGCTGCTGTGACACATGAAGATGATTAACCCTTTCACTGCCACACTACCAAAGGGTCTAGCAGTTATTTTTCAGAAAGATTAACATGTTCACTCTCTCTGGTAAGAGTCGAGGCCGCTCCACACTCACTGTGTCCCCCGCTTTGGAGAAGACCCGCTCTGCGGTGTGTGTGGCTTGTTTACCGATGTCACATCCGCCACTCTTCTGTACTGCTACTGCTAGGCTGCACTGCTAACCTAGGGAGCTAACGTTATGTCCGACGATTAGCTAACGTTAGCTTAATAACGCCAAATGGGTTACAAATAAGTATGTGGAACTATGGAAGGAGTAAGCCGACCGCTAAAAAGAAAACCCACCGCGGCAGCGAGAGCACAAAGTTTCGAACAGCCCTGTCAGACTCAGAGCAGAGGTGGAAACTTTGAGCTACACTTTCTAACAACCTGCCCACTGTACCAAGATATCAGAGTCATATCTCCCCATGAATTGCAAACACACCAAAGAGAGTTTGAAAACATGTATTGTGCACGTGTCGTTGACGTTGACGTGCGGTTTCGTTTTGCGGTAAACAAAACATGACGTCATCGGATTATTTCTTCGGATCTCACGTGAATCGATACTCGGTAGTACCGACGTGTTTCGGTAGGTACCTTTTTTAAAAGTACCGAATTCGGTACCCATCCTTAATAGTGTGGCAGTGAAAGGGTTAACCTTCTGTAGTGTGGTAGTGAAAGGTTAACCGTCTGTAGTGTGGTAGTGAAAGGTTAACCTTCTGTAGTGTGGTAGGGAAAGGTTAACCTTCTGTAGTGTGGTAGTGAAAGGTTAACCTTCTGTAGTGTGGTAGTGAAAGTGTTAACCTTCTGTAGTGTGGTAGTGAAAGGTTAACCGTCTGTAGTGTGGTAGTGAAAGGGTTAACCGTCTAGTGTGGCAGTGAAAGGGTTAACCGTCTGTAGTGTGGCAGTGAAAGGGTTAACCTTATGTAGTGTGGTAGTGAAAGGGTTAACCTTCTGTAGTGTGTTAGTGAAAAGGTTAACCTTCTGTAGTGTGGTAGTGAAAGGGTTAACCTTGGTGGGTGATAACCGATCATGTGTTATATTTTCTCTCTCTCTCTCTCTCTCTCTCTCTCTCTCTCTCTCTCTCTCTCTCTCTCTCTCTATATATATATATATATATAGACTCCTCTCCATCTAGCAGTGATAACAGACCAACCTGATGTTTGTGAGCAGCTCTTGGTAGCAGGTTGTGACGCAGCGCTGGTAGACGACAGCGGAGACACGCCCCTTCACATCGCCTGTCGCCGTGGCAACCTCACCTGCTTCAGTGTCATCACACAAAACTGTCAATCAGAACAGCTGAAAACCATCATGGCCGCCTGCAACTACCAAGGTAGGATAGTAGAAACCTTCACCTTTTTGTTTATTATACTTTTTATAAGTATATGCATTATTGTATTGCCATTGTCCACATAGAACAGATAACAACATTAACACTTTAATCGCCGGGAACGCCGTAACTCGTCTTTGCTCGCCATGCTCATTCTGCCGAAGACGCCGTAACTCGTCTTTGATATCAATATTTCAAAAATCTGTGATCGAAATCATATTTCTCCTCCGGAGACATGAGATGTACTGGTGAGCTCCACTCAACTGTCTAACGGTTCAAGAGCGCCATCTGGTGGCGAAGAGGGAGGGGCGCGCCAAACAGGAAGTGCTCATCCATATTTCGTCCGGGCACTCGCGATCATTAGCCGGACTCCATCTCAACACACTGGATAATCAATCGCTCGCCCTAACTCAATAAACAACGTTATTTGGACGTATATAGTATTATACAACCTGGAAATGGTTCATCTATATCAACATCCCATAATCGAAAACGGTCTACTCCAAGCTGATCGTCCAACGGCGCGAGGAACATACGGTAAGATCCAGCGTTATTTTCTAACGTGTTCCATATAAACTGCTCTGATGACCATATGACCCAAACTAGACGAATGATATAACGTTGCCCACGGAATTATAAACGACCCCCCGCCCATCCGGTCAATATCAGATGATACGTAGTAACTTCTAGAAGTACCTCCAGTTGAAATTTTTCATCTGGCACCGATCGCTACCAAACTGTATTTGATCATCAATATAATGCATTTGGGGCTATAAATCAAGTTCTGGAGAAAGCTGCAGAAAATGATAAAAACATACTTATACTTTAGACCATATTTTAGTATGAATATGTGAATGAAAAAGTATAACGTTGCTACACCCTGAACAATGGATATAGGACATTGAATGGGCCATAATAATGTCAATTTAGCAATAGAATTTAAAAAGTTATAGCCCTGCAAAGAAGGGGAACTTCTCCATAGACAAATAGAGCTGGCTAGGGATGGTAAATTATGAATTTAACCATGGCGATCAAAGTGTTAAACTGAGAAAAAAGAAAAAGTAAACAAGAAGACAAACAAACACTGACTTGGTCGCACAACAAAGTTATCTCAAAAGTATATATATATATATATATATATATATATATATATATATATATATATATATATATATATATATATATATATATATATATATATATATATATATATATATATATATATATATACATAGACATATATAATAATAGTATATAGGATAGTAGAAACCTAACCCAACTCATATTATAATAGCATCCTAACTATTTCCCCTAGGGCAGGTTTTCCCTCCAACCAGTCAGAGACTAAGAGCCACAAAAATGACTGTGGTACCACAAAGAGCCACACCATATATACCAGCGTTTCTCAACCTTTTTTTCAGTCACGGCACCCTTCATGTGTTTATAGGTCCCACCCTCTGGCCTCTGATGTTGCTAATGTCTTTTTTATTTGGGCCTCACAGGGTTAACCTCTTAAGCCCGAGCAGTCCGGTAGGCAAATGACATCAGGCCATAAATCCATCTCTACAGAATGTATGAATTAATGTTGCGTTTTCTTTTCAAATGTAGCCAAGAGTAAAGACCCTAACCCTGTCAAAACAGCAGTCAACATGTATATTTTCAGCATTACGTTTGTTTACCAATGATTGTAACTGTTATTAGTGAAATATATGATTATAGAAATCTCAGGGCATCGAGTCGGAAACCGGCGCATATTGACGGGAGGAAGTGGCACACAGTCACCCGCTCTGGTAAAATAGTCAACGATCCCTCCCACCCAGCACACCACTTATTCCAGCACATGCCCTCAGGTCGCTACAGGTCCATTTTAACCAGACACACACGCTTCACAAACAGCTTTTTCCCCACAGCAGTCCGAACACTAAACACCCTGCCCGCCCGCCCCCCACCCCCCCCTGCACAGACGGGCAAGCATCCGTCACTGACTGACACTGTTACACGTGACTGTCCTGTATGTATTTATGTACCTATGTATTTATTGTGGCGATTGGGAGATGGGAGGGGGGCGTTTGATGTCTGATGTTTCATGTTGATGTCCCAGTGCTTTTATTAACAAACTGTACCGCAAACAATTACCACCAACCATGGTTGTGTGGCATTAAAGTATCTTGTATCTATATCTGTGTTGTGTCTATCCCCAGGCCATCAGGATGCTCAATGAACAATGAACAATAACAAACCATCAATACACCCACAGCACACACATCCACACTCACTATGAATTGAAAATGGGGGACCCTGATGTAAACAAGACAAACGTCTTTCTCTGGTCTGCATCCCCTTAACAATTGTATGTATTGAGCCGTACTGTATTGTACCCATTCTGCAATCTGTTAAATAAAGTTTTCATTCATTCATTCATCCATTCATTCATTCACGCACTCACTTTAAATAAACAACACACTGTAGCACCCACTTTACCACTTTAGACACTAACACACTTTATATTTATTGGTAAGGAGATTTGCACATCAATCTCATTCCTTATTGCACCTCATTGCACCTCACCACCACAAGGTGGCACCACAAGCTGAGCTATACCTCACCATTTCTACACTGTACTGTACATGCACTGTATATACTGTACATATACTGTAATTAGGCTAGGGCTGCCCCCGACTAAGGATTTGGATGGTCGACTATGATTGGCCAAAATTTGCCGCTAGTCGACTATTGGTCGACAAAAAAATATTATTATAATTTTTTTTATTCCATTTGGGCTGTGGGGGTGCTTAATGTCTGAAGGAGTCGACTGAAGGCTTCTTGTTCTCTGCAAAAGCATGCAATTGGTCCACTGATGGATACATCTTGATATTTGTCTAGTATAGTGTGTTCATTAGATGGGTGAAATCCTCTTTCAGTGCCTCTGTGCCTGTTTTCGTAGGCAGTTAGCCTCTGGTATGCGTGCCATTAGCGTTAGCCACGCTTCTAGGCCTCTTTTCTTTTGGAAAGAATGATAAAAAATAAAATAAAAAATGTATTCGACTAAGAGGTCGACTACGGCTCCTTTCGACCGATTAGTCGACTAATCGACTAATAGGGGTCAGCCCTAATATAGGCATATTGAAAATCTTTGTTGTTTACACTTGTTTACGTACTTGACTTTCTATTTTATACTTATTTTATACTATCTTTCTTACCTAGCACACTCTCAGGAGCAAAACAGAAAGAAGCATTTCGTGCAAAATATTCTGTATTTCTGTATGACAACTAATAAAGAAACTTGAAACTTGAACTTGAACTTGTTGTCTTCAGGACAGAACTGTCTCCACCTGACCTCCGTTCAGGGCTTCCTGCACCTGGTGGAGAGACTGGTGGGGCTGGGGGCTCACATCAACGCACAGGTAAACAACCAGTGGGGAATATCCATACAGTATAGTATCGCGATACTTTGTGTGGCGATACTGTATCGATTAGGGGTGTAACGATACATCGATTAATCTAAAATGTGTTAGAACCGATGCATCGATTTGAATATGTTAGAATCGATTATAATTAGGGATGTCCGATATTATCGGCCGATATCGGCATTGAAATGTGATATCGGAAAATATCTGTATCGGTTTTCAATTTCTTTTCCTTTTTTTACATTTCTAGAACCTTTATTTACCCAGGCAAGCAAGTAAGAACAAATTCTGATTTTATTTATTGTCAAAAGTATGCATAATGTTGTGTTAATTCCACAACAAGAGATATGTAATGTTAATTACCTGAAGTTATAAAAATTTTGGGGGGGAAACCCTGCATATATCGGTATCGGTTGATATCGGTATCGGAAATTAAGAGTTAAGAGAAATTAAGAGTTGGACAATATCGGTATATCGGTATCGGTAAAAAATCCAATATCGAGCATCCCTAATTATAATCGATTAAAATTTTTTTTTTTTTTTTTTTTTGTGTATTGTTTTTATTGACCTATAGTCCATTCATGCTGACTGCTGAGTGAATCAGTTCCCCCAGCCACATTTGTGTTTAAACATTTTTGGGGGAATTAACTGATATGATGAATAGAAAATTAATCGAATCGAATCGTGGTCAAATGAAGAGATTTCATGATGCATTGAATCGTTGCCTGAATAATCGTAATCGAATCGAATCGTTGTGAGGTCGCATCGTTACACCCCTAGTATCGATACAAGGACGCCAAGTATCGATATTTTATTATGCACATTTCTTTTGTATTTTTGTATTAAATTGCTTGTTGCATTGTTCATTTCAATACCTGTAATAGTACAGTAGTCCACACACGCACACACGTGCATTCAGTTAAGTTGGAATATGACTGTAATACAAACACTTCAGTTTACAGTGTTGACATCTGTCTTGCTTGAGAAAATACCATGTTCTGCAATAAAAATGATTGAAGTGAGATGAACAGACTGCACTTTATTTTATTAGATAAAACATATTGACAAAGTTTTACTTTGCAGTTGAAAAAAGGTAAAAAAAATCGCAATATATTGCAATATTAATATCGCAATACTCAGCATATCGCAATATATTTTGGACTTAAGTATCGTGATAATATCGTATCGCGAGGCCTCTGGTGATTCCCACCCATATAAACAACACACACACAGACAGATAGACATGCTCTCTCTCTCTCTCTCCACCTCTCAGTCTCTCCCTCCCTCCCTCCTCGCTCTTTCCATTCCTCTCCCTCCCTTATCCTCACCTCATCCATCACAGTCTGGTACGGTTCCACGGACAAACACACTAAACACAAACTCCAACGCATCACCAAGACAGCCTCCAAAATAATTGGCTGTCCCCTCCCCTCTCTGGACTCCATCTACACCTCACGCACAGTCACCCGCTCTGTTAAAATAGTCAACGATCCCTCCCACCCAGCACACCACTTATTCCAGCGCATGCCCTCACGTCGCTACAGGTCCATCCTAACCAGACACACACGTTTCACAAACAGTTTTTTCCCCACAGCAGTCCGAACACTGAACACTGAACACCCTGGCCCGCCCCCCTTTGCACAAACGGGCAAGCATCTGTCACTGACCGACACTGTTACCGTGACTGTCCTATATGTATTTATGTATATATGTTTTGACGTTTTTGATGTTTGATGTCTGTTTCATGTTTGATATAACCAGTGCTCAACATCTGTACCGAAATCAATTACCACCAACCATCGTTGTGTGGCATTAAAGTATCTTGTATCTTGTATCATAGTGTTGTCAAAAATATCGATTTTTCGATACATATCGATTCTGAATATTTAAAACGGTTTCAATACTCATTTCCCACAATATCGATATTTAATTATTCATTAAAAAAAATCTTTTTTTTTGTATAAGGAAGTTGCATTGTTCATTTCAATACCTGTAATAGTACAGTAGTCCACACACACACACACACGTGTGCATTCAGTTAAGTCAGAATATGACTGTAATACAAACAGTTCAGTTTGTCAGGTACATGCAACACAGATTACAGTGTTTACTTAATTTCTAAGATTATATTATTTAGTTATTTTTATATGTGTGATCTAAAGATAAACAAAGGGTTTTAAAGGTGTTCCCTCCCTCTCTCCCGCTCTCTCCCTCCCTCGCTCCCTCTCTCCCTCCCCCTCTCTTTCTCTGTCTCTCTTCCTCATGTCTGTCTCCCTCCCACCCTCTCTCTCTCTCTCTCTCCCTCTCTCACTCACCCTCTCCCTCTCTCTCTCTCTCCCTCTCCCTCCCTCCCTCATGTCTGTTGGTTCATCCAAATGACGCCCGTTTGGCTATTCACTCCAGACTCATTAAACGACAGAGATCAAGCGGCGGAGACCGGACTGGGGTCGTGACTCCGTTGAGCTGAATCCTGTTCAACGTGAGGTTAACCAATCGGAACCAATCGTCCTGCTATAGACTCCTTATCTGTCATGTATCAGTCTCCCCCAGTTAGTAGCTACTAGATTAATACATTTAGTGGAAGTGTCAATAATCAAATAATCTAGATAAAAATCATTGCTTTATATCCGTCTGATTCACATGACCTGTGTGACCCTCTCTTGGTCCATATATTGGGCATGTGTGTGTGTGCGGTGATACGAGAGATGCCTCCTGTTTAACTGGGCATGCATCGGCCCCAGTCTCCTCCGTGGACCAGCCCGTCTCTTTTAACCCGGTCGCCGTCGGTTGTGTGATAGTAGTAAAGGGTTAACCTTCTGTCGTGTGGCAGTGAAAGGGTTAACCGGCTATCGTGTGGCAGTGAATGGGGTAACCCTCTGTGTATTGTCGCAGTGAAAGGGTTAACCGCTTGGTGGTACGGCAGTGAAAGGGGTTAACGAGGCTAACGTTTTCCTCCTCAGACGCGGAGTGATACCGACTTGTGAAAAGGAATTGGAATCCTGGCCGTGGATATACGCTCATTATCGGATTGCTTGATTTGAGCTACCCCTTCTTATAAATGTCGTATTTGATCCCGTCTGTGTTTCCTCGTCCAGCTACTCTACTGGGTTTGAGAGACGGAGAGACTGTAACACTAAGCTTGTGTTCTCCCTCCCGGCCACTAGGAGCAGTGTAACGGTCGCAGTGCGCTACATCTGGCCGTGGACCAGCAGAACCTCTCGTTGGTCCATCTGCTCTTGAGGGGCGGGGCCGACCCCAACCACCTGACCTACGGAGGCCACTCCCCCTTTCACCTCACCTACGGTCGCCACAACGACGACATCAGGAAAGAACTGTACCCGTTGACCAATCCGGCACTGAGGGAGCTTCCCGACAGTGAATCGGAGGACAGTGAGGAAGAGGAAGAGGAGGTTGGCTCTGATGATGATGATGAAGAGGTGAGGAAGGGACAGAATGTATGTGTGTGCGCAAGAGTCGGAAAATGCACTGTCCAGACTGATAATCCCAGATTATCTTAAAAAACTCCGGGTTTTTGACCATACAGGTTGAATCTGCCCTTCTAACAGACCAGTGTCTGACTGTCTCTGTCTCTCTATACTCCTGTCTCTCTCTAATCCTGACTGTCTCTACCTGTTGCTCTATAATCCTGACTAGGGATGTCCCGATCACATTTTTTTGCTCCCGATCCGATCCCGATCATGTGATTTTGAGTATCTACCGATACCGATCTTTCCCGATCCGATAAAAAAAAAACATGACCATGTAAACGTCTTAAACTCATACTGAGGCCTTAGTTTTGGTTTTAAATTGCATATCATCATTCATTTATTTATTGTCACACAGAGCAGAAGAATTTTGCCAAAACAAACCAATAGTAACCAGCTGCAGAACGGCAGACCAGCCACAGATACTATTGGTTTGTTTTGGCAAAATTCTTCTGCTCTGTGTGACAATAAATAAATTAATGATGATATGCAATTTAAAACCAAAACTAAGGCCTCAGTATGAGTTTAAGACGTGAACATGGTCATGTTTGTTGAATAAAAAAAAAAAAAATTGCAGATTTATTTTTTATTTTTGCCGATCCCGATCTTCGGAAAATCACGTGATCGGCCCTGATCGCGGGATCGGATCGGGACATCCCTAATCCTGACTGTCTAAAATGTCCGGGAGGGTCATCAAAGAAAAGTCGCCTTTTCTCAGTCCTTGCCCCACTGGTGGAATGAACTGCCCACCCCAGTTAGGACAGCCGAAACACGTCCAATCTTTCGCCGTCGACTAAAGACGCACTTCTTCAACCATTATCTGAAAAAATTTATTTATAATTATAATACAAATATCTAACCCTAACTAACCTTACTGTCATGCACTTGTCCTAATAAACTAACCTACACTGTAGCACGCAACACTTTGATGAACATTGTTACTCAGCTGATAGAGTTGTACCCTTCCTGGTGACTTGTCGTAAGTCGCTTTGGATAAAAGCGTCAGCTAAATGACTAAATGTAAATGTCTGTTTCTACTGTGTTTCAAATGTGTGTACATAATTCAGTATGAAGCTACTGGCTGGAGAGTTGAAACAAATGTCAATATCGTTTTTAACTCTCTTTCTCTCTCCCTCTCTCACACAGGTGGGCTATGATGACATCCAGTGGAATGGACATTAGCCGGAACTAGGAAGTAGGAAGTAGGAAGTCGCAGAGAGACGGGAAGTTGTGGTCACACCGAGGTGACTCATCACATCACATTCTGTCCACTTCCTCCTGCGATGACATCACAGGAGCTCGGCGGTGTGGATAGCCCAGGGTGGGGGCATGTCCCCGGGCAGACACACAGACGGACGGGTCTGAGTGACGGACAGCTATGAGGGTTAATGAAAGCGACCTGAGGGAGATTGACAGCTGAATGAACCAATGAGACTGCTCCAGATCTGCGAAATAAACAATTGGGATACCAAACAAATCTAATAGGGTCTCACATTGCTTCTATTCAGTGGACAATGTAAAAAAAACAACAACAACAACAATCTTCTCACAAAATATCCATCTATCCACACACTCATGTACCGTCAACACCCAGGTTGTATCATATTGTAAATGGCTTGTATTCAGAGATGTACTTTATAAGAAAGCTGTGAATGTGTACAGTTCAACAGGTTGTAAATGTCAAAACAGGTCAACACTCCAGTTAAATTAAAACACTTCTATTTAACTCTAATTCAACGTCTGCTGTGGTGGTTTCATTTGTCATGACCTGAGATTTGTCACATTAGAAATTAGTATTTTATTATGGAGAGATTCTTTACAAGAAAAGTATAACTTTGCATTAAAGTTGGCAAGAGAAGTCCAGGGAAAAGTTAGAATTTCTTAAATTCAGGGTCAAAGGTGACAAGAGTACTAGTATGTTTTAATGAGCCTATAGCTCACACATGACAAGAGTACTAGTATGTTTTAATGAGCCTATAGCTCACACATGACAAGAGTACTAGTATGTTTTAATGAGCCTATAGCTCACACATGACAAGAGTACTAGTATGTTTTAATGAGCCTATAGCTCCCACATGACAATAGTACTAGTATGTTTTAATGAGCCTATAGCTCACACATGACAAGAGTACTAGTATGTTTTAATGAGCCTATAGCTCACACATGACAAGAGTACTAGTATGTTTTAATGAGCCTGGCTCCCACATGACAAGAGTACTAGTATGTTTTAATGAGCCTGGCTCCCACATGACAAGAGTACTAGTATGTTTTAATGAGCCTGGCTCCCACATGACAAGAGTACTAGTATGTTTTAATGAGCCTATAGCTCACACATGACAAGAGTACTAGTATGTTTTAATTAGCCTATAGCTCACACATGATAAGAGTACTAGTATGTTTTAATGAGTTTAACACTGCGACGAGGGAGAGCAGGATCCGTGGGCTGAAGTATGGGTCTGATGGTGAGGGAATCCCTCACAGCCGCGCTGATTGATCTCCCTCTGGCAGCGGGGGAGTGCAGGGGCCGGATGCTGCCCATATAAGGGTACGGAAAGACGAGGGGTGAGGAAGGCTCTCGCCGTGATGGTGTGGAAGGAGGAGGGGTGAAGAAGGCTCTCGCCGTGATTATGACAGTAGTGTTCTGAGAACAGATTAATAAAGTTAGTAGTGTTCTGAGAACAGATTAATAAAGTTAGTAGTGTTTTGAGGACAGATTAATAAAGTTAGTACTGATCTGAGAACAGATTAATAAAGTTAGTAGTGTTCTGAGGACAGATTAATAAAGTTAGTACTGTTCTGAGGACAGATTAATAAAGTTAGTACTGATCTGAGAACAGATTAATAAAGTTAGTACTGTTCTGAGAACAGATTAATAAAGTTAGTAGTGTTTTGAGGACAGATTAATAAAGTTAGTACTGATCTGAGAACAGATTAATAAAGTTAGTACTGATCTGAGAACAGATTAATAAAGTTAGTAGTGTTTTGAGGACAGATTAATAAAGTTAGTACTGATCTGAGAACAGATTAATAAAGTTAGTAGTGTTCTGAGAACAGATTAATAAAGTTAGTACTGATCTGAGAACAGATTAATAAAGTTAGTAGTGTTCTGAGGACAGATTAATAAAGTTAGTACTGATCTGAGAACAGATTAATAAAGTTAGTAGTGTTCTGAGAACAGATTAATAAAGTTAGTAGTGTTCTGAGAACAGATTAATAAAGTTAGTAGTGTTCTGAGAACAGATTAATAAAGTTAGTAGTGTTCTGAGGACAGATTAATAAAGTTAGTACTGTTCTGAGAACAGATTAATAAAGTTAGTAGTGTTCTGAGGACAGATTAATAAAGTTAGTACTGATCTGAGAACAGATTAATAAAGTTAGTAGTGTTCTGAGAACAGATTAATAAAGTTAGTAGTGTTCTGAGAACAGATTAATAAAGTTAGTAGTGTTCTGAGGACAGATTAATAAAGTTAGTACTGATCTGAGAACAGATTAATAAAGTTAGTACTGATCTGAGAACAGATTAATAAAGTTAGTACTGATCTGAGAACAGATTAATAAAGTTAGTACTGATCTGAGAACAGATTAATAAAGTTAGTAGTGTTTTGAGAACAGATTAATAAAGTTAGTACTGATCTGAGAACAGATTAATAAAGTTAGTACTGATCTGAGAACAGATTAATAAAGTTAGTACTGATCTGAGAACAGATTAATAAAGTTAGTAGTGTTTTGAGAACAGATTAATAAAGTTAGTAGTGTTCTGAGAACAGATTAATAAAGTTAGTAGTGTTCTGAGAACAGATTAATAAAGTTAGTACTGATCTGAGGACAGATTAATAAAGTTAGTACTGATCTGAGAACAGATTAATAAAGTTAGTAGTGTTCTGAGAACAGATTAATAAAGTTAGTAGTGTTTTGAGAACAGATTAATAAAGTTAGTAGTGTTCTGAGAACAGATTAATAAAGTTAGTAGTGTTTTGAGAACAGATTAATAAAGTTAGTAGTGTTCTGAGAACAGATTAATAAAGTTAGTAGTGTTCTGAGGACAGATTAATAAAGTTAGTAGTGTTTTGAGGACAGATTAATAAAGTTAGTAGTGTTTTAAAGACAGATTAATAAAGTTAGTAGTGTTTTAAAGACAGATTAATAAAGTTAGTACTGATCTGAGAACAGATTAATAAAGTTAGTACTGATCTGAGAACAGATTAATAAAGTTAGTACTACATCAGGGTCCCCCATTTTCAATTCATACTGATTAGATACTGTAGTTGATGTCTTCCACAACATTATAATTATAATCTGTATTAAATAATACATGTCTTCCACTACATTAGAATTAGAATCTGTATTAAATAATACATATCTTCCACTACATTCACATAGAATTAGAATCTGTATTAAATAATACATGTCTTCCACTACATTCGAATTAGAATCTGTATTAAATAATACATATCTTCCACTACATTCACATAGAATTAGAATCAGTATTAAATAATACATATCTTCCACTACATTCACATAGAATTAGAATCAGTATTAAATAATACGTGTCTTCCACTACATTCACAATTGTAGTCAATGTATAAATAAAAAAAGATTAAACGGCAACAACACAGGATTCAGTTTACAGATACAGATCAAGTAATGATCCTACTTATTGGATTACTGTAAAACAAGTGATGGAGGACGTACTTGAAATGTGAGATTATTGACAAACAATAGTTCAAATAATCAGTTGCAGTTGTGAAAAGTATATATTTTGAACGTGTGGATGAGAGAAAGAATGGAAAACAACTCAACAATATATTTTAGGTTCAGAGAGTCACTAACACTAGGAGGCCACAAGGTGGCAGCAAAGCACTTTATCTAGGGACCATTTTATCTAAATAGATAGATAGATAGATAGATAGATAGATAGATAGATAGATAGATAGATAGATAGATAGATAGATAGATAGATAGATAGATAGATAGATAGATAGATAGATAGATAGATAGATAGATAGATAGATAGATAGATAGATAGATAGATAGATAGATAGATAGATAGATAGATAGATAGATAGATAGATAGATAGATAGATAGATAGATAGATAGATAGATAGATAGATAGATAGATAGATAGATAGATAGATAGATAGATAGATAGATAGATAGATAGATAGATAGATAGATAGATAGATAGATAGATAGATAGATAGATAGATAGATAGATAGATAGATAGATAGATAGATAGATAGATAGATAGATAGATAGATAGATAGATAGATAGATAGATAGATAGATAGATAGATAGATAGATAGATAGATAGATAGATAGATAGATAGATAGATAGATAGATAGATAGATAGATAGATAGATAGATAGATAGATAGATAGATAGATAGATAGATAGATAGATAGATAGATAGATAGATAGATAGATAGATAGATAGATAGATAGATAGATAGATAGATAGATAGATAGATAGATAGATAGATAGATAGATAGATAGATAGATAGATAGATAGATAGATAGATAGATAGATAGATAGATAGATAGATAGATAGATAGATAGATAGATAGATAGATAGATAGATAGATAGATAGATAGATAGATAGATAGATAGATACAGACAGACGTTAGGTTGTGTGGTGCGGACTGACACACTGCTCTACACACACACACATACACACACACACATACATACACACACTCACTCACTCATACACACACACTCATACACACACACATACATACTCACTCACTCACACTCACTCATACACGTACACATAAATGCGCATGCAAGCGGGTGGCTAAGTGGCGCAGTGGGCAAGGCGCTCGCCACTAACGCAGGAGATGCTGGGTTCGAGCCCAGCTCTCTGCGTTGCTTCCGGCTTGGCTGGTCGTTCATACTAACACAATTGGCAGTATTAGGGGGTGGGAAAGCCGGTGGGTGGGGATCGGACGTTGTGGACAGCGACTCCTACAGGTCAGTTGGTGCGCCTGCGCAGTAGAATCAGGAAGTATCGGGGGCAGCGTGAGCCTCCCACGCGTTACTCCTCGCCGCTGAGAGATCGCGCTGTGCAGGTGAAAAGATGCGACGGCTGCCTCCTCGTGTACCGGAGGGGACACGTGATGCAAGGCTTGGTCCTCACTGCAGCCGACCAGTGGGAGGCATAGTCTAGCAACGTTCGAGACAGGGGAGGGGAGAATTGGACAATACGAAATTGGGATGGGAGAAAAATAGAAAATGGGGAGAAAAAAGTAGATCAAAAAAGAAAAGAAAAAAATGCGCAAGCACACACACACACACACACATACACACACACGTACATACACACTCACTCATACACATTTGAATACTGTATTTGGTTCCACAAATTATATTACATAAACAGAATCAAATATATCAGGGCCAAGCAGCACTGGACACTTAAGGGGACACATAGCACCTCCTTCTCCACAGACACACACACACACACACACACACACAAGGGGTGTAAAGGTACACGTATCTGTACCGTTTCAGTGTGTACCGTACCGTAACGAACGGCTGTGTACCGAACCGAACGGTATGTTAACCACTAACGACCGCCCAACGGGGGCTGTTTTTTTCACAATCTAATATAATAATAATTATTATATATATATTTTTGTACAAGTCGATTATTAATTTCAATATAGAATATTCGTCGACAGCCCTACAAGTACAATTAGTTACTGCACACTACATCACCCCTGAGTGGAACATGGAAAGCCAAACTATCCCCCACTGTACCGAGAACTCGTACCGAACCGTGACTTCAAAACCGAGTACCGAACCGTGGTGTTTGTGTACCGTTACACCCCTAACACACACACACACACACACACACACACACACACACACACACACACACACACACACACACACACACACACACACACACACACACACACACACACACACACACACACACACACACACACACACACACACAGGCCACCACAGACATACAACGTCAGGCAGACAAACAATAAGCCTGGTCACTGAGAGAAGCTGGGCTGATCAATACAGTCATTTTCAGCAGTCTGGAGGATTAGACCAGTTCACTGAACACTGATAGACTTCAGGATAGTGACGATCAGACCAGCAAGGACTAACTAGGACAGAGAGAGCTGAGTTCCAAGGATGTCACCTTAAAAGTAGTTTATAAAAACCTAAGCCCTAATCTAGGCGAGTACCCAGACACTCTAGTGCTTAGACCTCTACACTACCCAGCCTCTCTAGTGCTTAGACCTCTACACTACCAGACACACCTAGTGCTTAGACCTCTACACTACCCAGACACACCTAGTGTTTAGACCTCTACACTACCCAGACACACCTAGTGTTTAGACCTCTACACTACCCAGACACACCTAGTGTTTAGACCTCTACACTACCCAGACACACCTAGTGCTTAGACCTCTACACTACCAGACACACCTAGTGCTTAGACCTCGACACTACCAGACACACCTAGTGTTTAGACCTCTACACTACCAGACACTCCTAGTGCTTAGACCTCTACACTACCAGACACACCTAGTGCTTAGACCTCTACACTACCCAGACACACCTAGTGTTTAGACCTCTACACTACCAGACACACCTAGTGTTTAGACCTCTACACTACCAGACACACCTAGTGTTTAGACCTCTACACTACCCAGACACTCTAGTGCTTAGACCTCTACACTACCAGACACACCTAGTGTTTAGACCTCTACACTACCAGACACACCTAGTGTTTAGACCTCTACACTACCCAGACACACCTAGTGCTTAGACCTCTACACTACCCAAATGTATAGCATTATGTTGAACATGTCACCTGGTGGAAATAAATCTGTTTAGCTTTATCTAAATCTGTATAGTTTAGCTATTGAAGTAACTTTCTGTTCTTCATTTACCTATATCTAAGTTCATTGATCGTATAGTTTTCTATTACCCTTTCCTCTGCATTGGTTAGGTATTTTAGATGTTCGGTTTAAGTAAGGAGAGACTGACGAGGTGGTCAAAATAACAACTGCGGTGTTTATTAATAAAACCACAGCTTAGGAATCAAAACAAGTACATCGTCTCTTTGGTTCAATCTAATCGTCTTTTTCATGTGGCTGTTTGGTCCATGCTCGGATCAGCTATCATAGCTGTCAACATTTCGTTTTGAGAAAACGTGCACGTTGTAGCCCCGCCCCTTCTCCTGGCCCCGCCCCCTCAGCCCGCCCCCTCCAACCCGGCCCCGCCCCCTCCCAATGGAGCTGCCTCGTCGCTGCCATCTGCTGGTCAAAACCTGTATGTACCCAGCCATTTCGTTGTAGGGTAAACTTTTCCTACTTAGAGTGTAAATGCTATGTAAATTATGGTTTTGTTGAACATTTGTATTTCACAGGAGAGAAATTGTATTCAAAGAAAGCTATTAAAATAGTCTTTGAATCTAAATATACTTTCTTTGTGTTGATTTTACATTAATTCCATGATTTTACTCAAGTAAATATCTGTTACAAGCTTCGGTTTTATGTAGAAAAATGCTGTTTTAATCTAGATTAATCTAGATTGATTACAGAAAATTGTGAGATTGATTAGTTAATTTTTTTTATCTATTGGCGGCGCTGGTGTATATATTATATATATATATATAATGTGTATGTGTATGTGTATGTGTATATATGTAATGTGTGTATATATGTCAGAGAATCAGCCCCTTGCGTCCTTAGTGTAAAGCATATGACATGGTGTATGTTTGTTCATTGATGTGACAGTGTCTGGCAACATACTATTGTTCTTTTTATTTCTTTGTGTTTGTGATTTGTCTTGATGTGTTTGTGAAACTATAAAAGCAATCAATCAATGTATTACCATAGTGTCTTTATACCTTCATCACTGTAGGCTACATATTAATACTACAACTCGTTAAAGCTATAAAAAAATACCTATGGTCATTAATTTAGCAGTGGGAATATCATTTTGGAACATTGTGTGTCTACAGAGAAATGTGAGATAGAAAAATAGCCAATGCGATTTTGTGTTTTTCCTCAATATCTCTGCAATGCCTGCGAGTTACCAGTAACTGTATTTGTCATAACATGACGATTCACGACAACTTTTAAAACGGATCAATTATTATTTATAAATCGCATTCAGGAAATTGGGCGTCAGAGTGAAGGAGGGGGACGCCGAGGCGCAGAGCAAACGGCTGTTCACCAAGACATTTACACATTCCTTCCTGCATCACATACACAGTAACTTTGTATTGTTTTATCCACAGAAGATTTGCAAACCCTTTGTTCCAGAGACAAAAGCCACAGAGTGGGCAATCAAGAGACACTGGCTAAGTTGATTTGACACCCTCGGTGCCGCATCAGTCTCTCCCCTGAGCTCTGAGCAAATCCGCTCGCTGTTCTGTTCTTATTCTTCTTCGGCTGGCAACCGTCTCCCGGTCTGACTTCCTGTGATAACGGTCTAATCTACACTGCTGCCACCTGTCGTCACGGAGGAGAATTGCACCCATTTTGTAAAAAAAAATAAAAAAATTAGTACAAAATACGTACCAATCCGTGCGCCGTAAAGACGGCGTGCAGAGGGTCGAAATACAGGAGAATCCCGGTAAAACCGTGCGTGTTGACAGCTATGTCAGCTATGGCTGATCAGAGTTTTCTTCTCGGTGCTGGGGTTGTTGTCTCTTGGTTCCCATGCCAACACGCGTCTTCTCTCGTGGTTCGTGGTGTGGTTGTCAAGGCAACCTGGTCTCCGTGAGTATCGGTGCTCAGCAGAGAGCGCTCGTTTTTCGTCTCTCCTCAGTGGTAGGCTTCTCCTGCTGCGAGGCGATCGTTTTCTGTCATCTGGTGTCAATGGCTCTCTGTGTCTCCATGCTCCAGGATCCTTCTCGCTGTGTCTCAGGCTCGGCTCTCGAGTTCTGTGTGGCTCGCCTCCCAGGATCCTCTCCGTCTCCGCTCCCGTCACCGGGTGTGTGTCCCCGGGTCTGTGTGTGTTCTCCATCTCGTCAGCCCTATTTAAACAGGGAAGAACAAAACCTCGCCTGCCTGTCTAGTGACGTCACTTCCACCATCTGCCTTCCTTATTTGGCCACATTCCAGCAGGAACTTGTCTGTTGTGACACGTCCTCTTGGGTCTTGTGACAACAGTTTCACAGTTTGGATCTGCTGACACTTTAATCATTACTTGATGAGGGGATCCGTTTTTCACTGAGTAACACATCCTCATGCTTGTGACAAATGTTTACATAGTCTAGATAAGAAACAGACTACTTTCAGACAGTGCCCAGACAACAAATCATATCCGTCCTTCAATAGAACACTTTATTTCCTGATTAAATCATATGACCAATATTGGTATAGTTGTTTATCTTTTTAGCATTAAGAGTTTTTATTCTTTATTGTGACTAAGTTTTATACTAATAGTTCTAAGGGTTATGCCTACATGTACCCTATGAAATTGCTAAACCTATTAGTATATCATTGATTTGCACTGTTTTCAACTGGTGGCAGTTCTCTGTGATGTGAAAGGAAGATTCCCACCGTTGGTGAGTCAGCCGCAGCTGCTGTTGCATGTAAATACCCTCCAGTCCTTTTCCTGGGTCCCACGGCTGGTCAGCATTTATCTACAAGACCTCTGACCTCCACAATCGATGAGCCTTCAAATGCTAGGTTTTCATCATCTTACAGAATGTATTCCCTTCCCCCCAGTCCTGTTTTACCTATAATCAACAAGCCTCTCTCCTGGCTTCCTTCAAGATAGCCTGGAGGGGTCAGTAATTGTCTTAAGGTCAGCCATCTGTTTCTGGGGAGTCAAACTGCCTCTACCCTCTTTAGGCCTGGTGCTACCGGACACCATTTCTCCTGGAGCCCCGGTCGCCCCTTTACAGTTTACCAACAGCATTTTCGTCCAGTATCATTTTGTACAGTTGCATTATTCATGTTTTCATTTAGAAATATACGACAATCCACCCTTAGGGGGTTTAATAACCCACTATACAGCATCAATATTCTAAATTAAACATGTTAAAATCATAATCATCATTTTTGCTAATATTTTCCAAAATTTCAAAAAAATCCAAAATTGACCCAAATTGAACTACCAAACCCCTTTCCATCTGTACAGTTACAAAATCATCATTTCACCTATCTTTTCCTCCTTTCACAGTTATACACATTTATCAGTTATATATACGACATCCAGTCTAGGTCCGTGTCTTTATACAAAAAGAATCATCGTACCATTCTCAGTTTATTTCAATTATGACTATCCATTATCCGTGTAATTAGCTTCAATGTCTATTTTGTGTAATGGACTCTGCAAGAAAAGATTAATACTTCACACCACTTAAAGATTAACACTCTAAACATTTGAGGGAAATTCAAACAAGCAACATAAATCATTTATTCTCCTTGAAAAGACCACTGAGGCCTCAATTACCTCCCTGTCAGTTATCCCTATTTCAACCTCCTGAGGCCTTTACTGCTAACTCATTTTTGACCGTTTTCTTCTTGTTGTATTTTTGTGCTAACCACAGCCTCTTCTTTGTTGTATGCAGGTCTCGGTACTGCTCCGATTTTCCACAGAAGGAAACGATTTTCCCTCTGTCCTTTTTGCATTTTGGATTATTATTTACAAACACACAATAGATTGGAAACTTTTATTTTCGCAGATACATCTTTACTGTTCTGCATTTTGACAATACATTTTTCTCCAAATAATTTATCTATGTATTTCACAGCTTCTTACGTTAGCATTCAATCAAATCACCTTTGTCCCATTTCTTTTTGTGCTGTACTGTTTTACTAGATCAAATATCTCAAGATCAACACAACTACCACTTCCACCCTTGAAAGTGGAATAACCATTATTTCACTATCAATACCTTGTCTCCAGACAGCTCCTCGGTCCAGACAGTCAGCTCTAGACGAGGCCAATCACCAACAGAACCTATGTGCATGGTCAACAAACCACAGTCCCTTTAAACACACATCACACACACTCCGCCAGCTTTCAACAAGCCGGTGCAGAGTCTCCCATAAGTCAACCATCAAAATCACATGTCTGCACTCTACATGAACACTATTCCGGCCAATTTCGACCAAAAACCTACGAGCTTTCTATAGACAGAGAAATATGTTTCCCCAACACTTACCATAACCCAAAATGTGACACAACCCCCCAGATCCTACATCTGGACTCTTAATGAGCGGAAAACAAACCATGAACCAGCTCCCGTCCATTCTCAGTTTCCAGCTCATTACATCAGACTTCCTACCAGTCTCGCTGTGTCACCACCACCTGCCATCCCTGACCGGCGAGAGATCTCCCCCAGCCAGCCAGTTCCTATAAAAATATAGAGTATCAAACAAAAACAAATTAACAAAAAAAATTGTGAGTGCCTACATGCTACACACCCATCCAACAGAATTTAACCATCCTCTAGAGGCATAAACACCCCCGCAAAAACTAAGACAGCAAAATTAAAAATCCAAAAAGAAATAAAATAAGTAATGAAATAATATTATTTTTTTTTTTTTTTTTTTTTTTACCACCCTTTGATCAAGTATGTAATCACTACTATAAATAGTCCTTTGTTCCTAACTCTGTCTAATATTAAATGTTCCATTGTTCCTGTCTAAAACCATCAATTTTGTTAGTTTGATTAGCCCATGCAATATTCAGTTACGTCATCCCATCAACAGCCCCAACTTCCCCTGGTTAGTCTTCCAAACCATTTTAGTAACTCGCACACCTAATCAAACCTTATCTATGTATCCTCGTCTCTATCCTTATTCTAATCAGTCTCATTATCCATTTTAATTTATCAATAACTCTATTTACTCGAGCACCCAAAAGGCTTTGTTTGTGCATTTCCGCTTCGCTCTTATTCAACCTATGACCTCTGCAGACACCCCCTATTTACACCCCCTCTGAAAATGTCCCAACTCTCCACATTTCCAGCAACTCCGTTCTCTGATGGACTCTCGCCTTCTACTGGACTCTTGCTGAGCCCTCCACCCTTTGTCACATGACCGAGCGAAATGGCCAATCTCCCCACAATGCCAGCACACAGCCGACGCCGGCCATCCCAGGGGTTCCAGTTTACCACGACTCCCGCAGTCTCTCGGCTGGCATCCCACAGTCCTTGCCAGGTCAACCCCTCTCCTGTCCTCTGGTCGCATGTCCTGTTGCCTGGAGGAGAGAGGGGCATACCTGTCCTTTTCTGCTGCCTCTCCTCGGGCCTTCTCTTGTTGGGAGGGGCCCGGAAACTCACCCCTCCTGCGGTTCTGCTCACCCTGTCGCGGCCCAGTTCCCTGTCCGGGCAATGGAGCACAGGGCACTCTTTGATCACGGCGGCCTAGGTCAGACGCCCGAAGTATGACCTCAATAGCTGTCGCTTCTAGTAGCGCAGCCTTTCTTGCCAGTTCTCGTTCCAATCTCTGAGTCTCGTGTGCGGCTTGACCGATCTCCAGCTGTGTCTTCATCAGATCTCGATGAACTGCCTCGTGTTGTTCGAACGCTGTCACAAACGCTCTCTGTTGTCTATAGGATGCTGCCTCTTCCCCCATCTCAGCACTGGCGGTTTGACTTCCCATCGCTGGGCCCCGCCTCTCATCTTGGCTTTGGTGCTGAGGGCAGGGTGGACATGGGAAACGGGTGGGCTGTAGAAACTGTTCGTGTATTATTCCATACCTGCTGTCGGTCTCAGTTCCAGCCATCCGGCCAGAGTGGATTTCGTGGGACTGCTGTAACCTCAGTCTCTTTTTCTGCCCCTTGGTTAAACTGCAGTCGCCTGCAATGGACACTCCAGCTTGAATCGGTTCTGGTTGGAGTAACACCGTTGTCACTGGTTCACTCCCCTGTATTGGAACCAAAGTCAACATTTCAAGTCCTTCTGTCGTACTGGTCACATGAGAGAAGTCCATATTCCAATCAATCAGATCATCATCACTGGTAAAGTCTATCTGGGAAATGTCTGCAGAGGCTCTCGGCCTTCTCCCCCCAATGGCCTGATCACTAAGGCCCTTTTCCATATTGTTGTTCTTGTTATTCTATTGTTATTGCATCTAACGCTTCAGTTGTTCCTATCAATGTTCCACTAAGGTGAACTTCCTATGTTACTGTCATTCATTCCACTTTCGAACACTCCTGCAATCACCGTTTGAAAAAACAAGTTTCTCTGTCTTTCACTATTTGACTATTGTCAAATTTTTACTGTGCAGACAAGGATTGATAACTGGCTTATCATTCATACTTATACCAAGGCTCATTACAGCCGTTTCCCTAGTTGGCTTATGGAAATCGTTAGAGCTCCTGTTCGGCCGAGCACCTGTGCAGAAAGAAAGCAAAAACATCCAGACTTAATACAGTGGCATTTCCCTGTTATTTCCACTCATCGTTATGCATTGGAAATGTCGGGCAACACTATACTAAATTATTTAGAGAGACACGGTGCGATTTGTTTGAAAAATAACGATACAGCTTATCTTGTGTTTGTCCGTTCCTTCAACAGGAACACTGGAGGTTTCCAATCCCCTGTGTGTTCTCTTCACCTGATTTTCTGGGAAACATAATCATTAGTCCCACGCCTATCAATTGCCTAATAATCTTGGTAAACCTGGTTAGCCATCTGTTCCAATTTCTTTTTGATCTGATTTCATACTTTAAATGACCGTTTAGCGTATCAACTAAATGTAATATTCGCTTTTGCTTCACACTCCTCATACAACATCAATTTCATTCATCCCCACACACACACTTACATCCTTACACACAACCATTACCCCCTCACAACACTAATAAAAATTAATTAGTGTTGCTACTGCTACCAACCACCAATCAGGGAAAACAATAAACTTTTAGCAACTTAGATCACTAAAACCCTGACCGACACATAGTACAGCTGGCCACGTTAATAAATTCACGGACACCCGCACTATGCCACCGCAATATTCACCCAGTTCCCTGAATACACAAAGAACCGTCAACTCACAGCCCAAAGCGTCCTCCCTTCAGTTTCGAACCTGAACGGAAACACCCCAAACTTCCTACCAAGGAATATCACAACTCAACCTACCATCACCTGCACCTAGACAGGCCAGCGCCCATCCGGTACCTACTTCACATACACAATAACAACGCAGTTCAAATAAACCTACAACCAAATGCCCACAACATGCCACAAAACTAGGAATGGTGAACCACAGGGCGAAATACAAGGAGAGACAGAGGGGGGCACAGGGAAAAGAAAAAGGAGGGAGGGATACAGGGATCCAGGGACTGAGGGGAGGAAAGGGGGGGGGGGGGCACACAATGCAACATTAACTATTACCAAAACCGTCTACACTCAATCAGCAGATTACCCCGTATTGCCCGGTCCCGTTTACCCACAGGACTCCAAACACTATCACCATCATCTGCTGCCAACCTTAACTTAAACCAACCTTAACTTTAATCAGACTAAAAAAGTCCGCATGGAGCTCCTAATATCTAACACTATACTTTAACACCTACTGCCGGCGCACCACAACCTGAATCAACCCCGGCCGCCCAACAGTAACTAGAAAGGAGGGAGAGAGAGATAGAGGGAAAGAGAGGGAGGGAGGAGAGACATAGAGGGAGGGGGGGAGGGCTCCAAACTGACCATGAATCTTCTATTTATCCCTAAGTAATCCTAATTCAGAAAGTAAACACCACATTAACATAACCAACACTCCAACCCCACCATAAAGACAACCTATCCCGAACAAAACTCCCTTTGCGCACCCGTCATCACACAAAGTCAAGCTGGGAGATAGGGATGGAGCGGAGGGGGGCGGGGGGGGAGGGAGGGAGGGAGGGAGGGAGGGAGGGAGGGAGGGAGGGAGAGACAGGGAGGGAGGGAGGGAAGGAGGAAGGGGAGAGTGTGAACAAGGGAGGAAGAGACAGAGGAAAAAAGGGGGGGGGGGAGGTTCACGCAACTCCCATCACACAACGCCGCTGCTTCCACCTCAACCATTCCTGACCAACATCGCCCCCCATAGCCCTTCACTGTCCACAGCCTTCAACAAAAGCCCACAGTCCATCCTCCTCGCGCCGACCGACCGTGGCGCGCATGCGCAGACAAACACATACCGCCAACATGTCTCAACCCGTCATTCACATCAGCAGCCTATAATTCGAATAACCTCTAGAAAAGCCACAAAACAAACCCACACATCTATTTAATTTCCATCCCACCAGCGCCATCATACTTGGCCCATAACAAATACAGATTGATAATCAAACAAGTATACACATCCATCATCAACAACTGAAAAAACTGAATATAAAGAATTTACAAATCCCCACAGATGGTCGCTACTCAAAACCTATAATAATCACAAACGTTCTGCCGTTGCCTACTGCACCTCGTTTTACCTGTAAAGGATAGGTGTAACTATCAAAGAGGCAACACTGCCCTCCGCTGGAACGTTTGTCCATCACCACCAACGCACCACAGTACTCACAACGTCCTTCAGGAGGCGCCCACGCCCTCCCCCGCAAGTGCGTCATCACGCCGTACCACACCAAGACGTCAACTTGACGTTCCACCTCAACCACAAAACCACAATTCCCAGAACCCCCTACACCGGAAGTCCCTGTCCTCTGCCCCTCTAAGGTCCCGCGCCAGCCACCAAAGAGTAGCAACACGCGATATTTCCCGAGAGTTCCATCATGCTACATTGTTAGCACAGATAGCTTAGCATCTTAGCTTCGATAGCTCAGTACTGCTAGCTCCTATTAGCTTAGCTTAGCATCCAACATCACTCCTCCTAAACGGCCCATTCTCCTGTTGATCCGAGCGGCACAACACATCGCGACGTTTACACAACCCCTGCTATACCCCGCAACATAACTTTAATCCTATTTAGCCCCCGTTCACAGAACATATATCATTATCTTTATTCTAGTACGCTCGCCCGTTTGGCCCCGCCTGACCGAAATACACAGTACATTAACTCCAACGCTCCCCAAGCTTAGACGCTCCCAGTGACGTCATCAGCTCCAAAATCTCCGTTTCCTTTGATCGCTACTACACTACTTCTAGACCTCAATACCACCGTTCTGAAAAATTTCAACGAACATTACACATCTCCTAGGTTCCATCACACTTGCCATTCATTCAATCCACTCGACAACGCAACACAGCGTCCACACGTTAGTCCCGTTGCCCTCAGCTAACGCCGGCAGCTAAATAAACGCCTCTCTTCTTCCGGACAGGGGTGCGGTTTCTCCGCTGCCGCCTTGATCACCCATGTTCCATAATAATAAAAAAAATACCTTGGCATTCACTCAGAGCTCCTAACATTCATCCATTCAAACACATATACTTAGCAAAACAATGTCCCATTCATAAGCATACCATTCATTTATGCACATTCATCCTAAACGCATTTCCTCGCTTTTTTCACACAATATTCTCCTATGGTCTAATCACATGTGCAGTATCTACTTCCAAAGTGCTTCATATATCTACTGAGTCCGACTTGCTATACCCCTGAGAAACCCACTCCATTCATGTATAGTAGCCCGTGAAGAGTTTTAGTAGCGCCCCTTGTCGGTTTGTATCGGAGTGTTATATGGCCAAATCGTGTGTTCGACCGTACTCTCCGCTACCCGTAGAGCCCCTTGTCGGCTTGATTTTTTCTACATTCCCTCATTCCTCCACGAGGCTGATGTTCTTCAGATATCGACCTTAGCCAATCTGAGCCTAAATGACGTCGGATTAGAATTGGTAATTCGCCTACGGAACGTCTTCCAAAGTCCATTACTCAGTCGTACCGATTCTAAGTGTGGCTTCTATCTCGTTAAGCAACCTAGCCCGAACCCTATCCCCTTCTCATCACTCCGTTCTCTGTTTCTATGCTATCCGTACCCTGTACTCTGTTCTCAGTACTCTATACTCCGTTCTCTGTTCTCACGCGGAACCAGGATATCCTGCACTACACCACGGTTCTCTCATTATACTCTTTACCTTACCCTATAATCTTCCCTTTACCCTTTAATGAACCACTTCGTCACGCACAGTCCCACGTCCCGCATATCTGTGACTAATCTCCGTTCTACCGCTTCCACGCCGGTCCCTTCAAATATTCTACCTATCCCTAACCTATCCTCCTAAGCTAACTAAATATAGACATCTATATCCTCTCCTCACTTGGCATTGTACCAACCATAGGCATCCTAACCGAACATCCCCTATCCCCTACGCTTCCTAAGTGCAGCGCTGGTGTGTGGCTGAGACCAGAGCCGCAAGTTGTGAACCCTGGACCCCAATCCCCTCCAACACCAACTTTATCCTGGTCCATTTACAACTCATTTCTAACCAAAGTAATAGCAACCCCAAAATGCGAGACTGCTTCGACCACCACCAATCTTAAACGCATCAGTACTACTTACCTAGTCCCGCTGGCCTTGGCTGAAGTGGACGATCATTCAGTCGCAGAGGGCTTCGATGATGGGGAGAGAACCTCTCTGTGGCCTTGAGAAGTGGCTGCCGTCGTCTTCAACCGGTTCTGGTCGAACGCAGCACGGGTCACGGACCAATTGAAGTAACTTTCTGTTCTTCATTTACCTATATCTAAGTTCATTGATCGTATAGTTTTCTATTACCCTTTCCTCTGCATTGGTTAGGTATTTTAGATGTTCGGTTTAAGTAAGGAGAGACTGACGAGGTGGTCAAAATAACAACTGCGGTGTTTATTAATAAAACCACAGCTTAGGAATCAAAACAAGTACATCGTCTCTTTGGTTCAATCTAATCGTCTTTTTCATGTGGCTGTTTGGTCCATGCTCGGATCAGCTATGGCTGATCAGAGTTTTCTTCTCGGTGCTGGGGTTGTTGTCTCTTGGTTCCCATGCCAACACGCGTCTTCTCTCGTGGTTCGTGGTGTGGTTGTCAAGGCAACCTGGTCTCCGTGAGTATCGGTGCTCAGCAGAGAGCGCTCGTTTTTCGTCTCTCCTCAGTGGTAGGCTTCTCCTGCTGCGAGGCGATCGTTTTCTGTCATCTGGTGTCAATGGCTCTCTGTGTCTCCATGCTCCAGGATCCTTCTCGCTGTGTCTCAGGCTCGGCTCTCGAGTTCTGTGTGGCTCGCCTCCCAGGATCCTCTCCGTCTCCGCTCCCGTCACCGGGTGTGTGTCCCCGGGTCTGTGTGTGTTCTCCATCTCGTCAGCCCTATTTAAACAGGGAAGAACAAAACCTCGCCTGCCTGTCTAGTGACGTCACTTCCACCATCTGCCTTCCTTATTTGGCCACATTCCAGCAGGAACTTGTCTGTTGTGACACGTCCTCTTGGGTCTTGTGACAACAGTTTCACAGTTTGGATCTGCTGACACTTTAATCATTACTTGATGAGGGGATCCGTTTTTCACTGAGTAACACATCCTCATGCTTGTGACAAATGTTTACATAGTCTAGATAAGAAACAGACTACTTTCAGACTGCCCAGACAACAAATCATATCCGTCCTTCAATAGAACACTTTATTTCCTGATTAAATCATATGACCAATATTGGTATAGTTGTTTATCTTTTTAGCATTAAGAGTTTTTATTCTTTATTGTGACTAAGTTTTATACTAATAGTTCTAAGGGTTATGCCTACATGTACCCTATGAAATTGCTAAACCTATTAGTATATCATTGATTTGCACTGTTTTCAACTGGTGGCAGTTCTCTGTGATGTGAAAGGAAGATTCCCACCGTTGGTGAGTCAGCCGCAGCTGCTGTTGCATGTAAATACCCTCCAGTCCTTTTCCTGGGTCCCACGGCTGGTCAGCATTTATCTACAAGACCTCTGACCTCCACAATCGATGAGCCTTCAAATGCTAGGTTTTCATCATCTTACAGAATGTATTCCCTTCCCCCCAGTCCTGTTTTACCTATAATCAACAAGCCTCTCTCCTGGCTTCCTTCAAGATAGCCTGGAGGGGTCAGTAATTGTCTTAAGGTCAGCCATCTGTTTCTGGGGAGTCAAACTGCCTCTACCCTCTTTAGGCCTGGTGCTACCGGACACCATTTCTCCTGGAGCCCCGGTCGCCCCTTTACAGTTTACCAACAGCATTTTCATCCAGTATCATTTTGTACAGTTGCATAATTCATGTTTTCATTTAGAAATATACGACACTTTATTTTACATTCATGTTGTAGGCTACTTTCCCTAATTAACAGGAGTGAGAATGATGATTAAAGGGGCACTTCACCTAAAAACAATTCCGATTTCTTTTGCACACATATCTCACACACGTCCAAAAAACTCGAAACAGTTTTGCACACATTCATTTAGTTTGACAGTTATTGAGAGTGGATGAGTTTGAATATGGCCATCAGTGATGTCATCAGGAGCGTTGAATCCTTGTGTTAATTACACCTCAATGACATGATAAGGTAGTAGTCCCGATAAGACAAGGTGTTGCTATTTTTCATCTACATCATATCATGGAGCTGCAATTAACACTTTCACTGCCACACACGAGATATCTCGGGTTTCCGATAGTTATGTTGAAAGCCACTCACGAGATTTCTCTGAACTTTTTTTTTCTTTCTTTTTTTAGCGATCTAAAATCATATTGCATCACGCGAGCCTACCCGAGTATACCCGAGCACCGCCGGCGATCAGATGTGGAAAAAATCGCCCCCTATCGTCTCCCAGATGACATAAGGGATTTTGGAATGGACTCAATGAAAATGGATGGGGGAAAAAATCCTGTACTCCACATTTTCCAGTCCACTGATGCAGCCGGGGTTACCACAGTTCATTCTGGAGCCTCTCAGCCCCGCGGAATCATGTACTGTGCTGTACACACGTTGGATCCATACACTTATCGATTTTTTCGAATGGTGATCAGGAATTGGAATATACCAGTTGGATACCATCTGATGTCAGGTAAGGAATCTATGTTATCAGTGTTAGGATAATCAGACACATTTTTATGAAGATATAGGCTGTTTTGTGAAATGGGCTCTTTCGGTTTCACTGTAAAAGTCCAAGAGGAAATGAACACGGCGATTATCCGTGCGCGGCTCGAATGTGCTTGCGTGCACGTATAATATTGATCATCTAGCGTTTATTTGAAAACTATTCATAAATAGGCCGACGAATATCAAGGTTCTGGAATATTCCAGTAAAAGACGATTATCATCGAATTTTTTACCTCAAAACGGGTGCTTTTCAAAATGCTCTCAAATGGAAGGCTGGATAAAGGGCTAATAGCTACTAACGTTATATCCAATGGCATTTCGGTTATACAGAAGCTACAGTTAAAACTCAAACTGCATATGATCGGTACGATCCTCAAGCATGAAAGCATGGAAGAGGGGGGGCGGGGGCATCGTTTCTGATTATTGAATGATTACCAATAACCGTGTTCATCTCAGTAGCCACATACGCTGATTGCCTGGTTGTGTATCATAACAAGCTCTGATCAGCATGTAATTTACGTGAAAAAGATCTTACCATGAGCCGGTTGGATCCCCCAGACCATTTCCCAGTTATTGATCGCCATCTGGTAGATCGATATGTCCATTGGCTGATGATAAATTCCTTTACTGCATCGTGAAATCCGCGATCCAAAACGTATTCCATGCAACAGGCTATAGGCATCGCTTCAGGTGAGTAGAAAACTACATTGGAAATCCAGAAAAAAAAGACAACTTCTGCCACAGGGAACACTGCATTATCGATACAGCGCCCCTAAGAGGATCTGGCCGGTAATGCACTTTTTCGAAATCAAAGAGTAGGGTACATCTGCAGTGCCGCTCGGCGACCTTGACAGATGGTGGAGCTAAACGGTACCCTATCCCCCCCCCTCACAGTGAGCTGTGGTGTTCCACAAGGAAGCATACTAGGACCGCTACTGTTCCTAATTTATGCAAATGACATGTCGTCAGCTTGTGACTGCAACTTGTTCCTGTTTGCGGACGACTCAGCCCTGCTGGTCTCTGACAAGAACAAGTTACAGGTTGAAAAAACCCTCAACTCGGAACTAGGCAAAATCTGCATTTGGCTCGCTGATAACAAACTATCATTACACATGGGCAAAACAGAGTCCATTCTCTTCGGTTCAAATAACAAACTCAGCAAGACCAACGGCTTCACAGTTACAGTGGGTGACAATATTGTCACAAGGAAAGATGAAATTACCTACCTGGGTTCCATCCTAGAGGCTAATCTTTCCTGTGACAAAATGGCATCCAATGTAATAAAAAAAGTCAACCAACAAACTTGATTCTTGTACCGGATCTCCTCTCTGGTAAACAAGAATACCCTGAAGACTCTGGCAGGAGCACTCATTCAAGGGTACTACGACTATGCGTGCACCTCATGGTACCAAAGCACCTCAAAGGCGCTTAAAACAAAATTACAAACATCTCAAAACAAACTGGTCAGACTACTGCTTGACCTTACTCCTAGAACCCACCTCACCCCTGCCCACTTTGACAACCTAGGATGGCTTAGAGTAGACGACAGAGTACAGCAACTTGCAATGGGCCTGGCCAAGGGGATTAATAAAGGAATATCTTATCTTATCTTACAAGATACACTACACGACCAAGGTACCCATGTACATGTCAAAATACTTCCCAAAGGTCAGTGAATACCACGATCACAACACCAGAGGGAGCTCAACAAATCATGTTAAACCCAGATTCGGCTCAAACAAGGGACTAAACACGTTTCGCAATTATGCCACATCAATGTGGAACGCCCTACCTAAAGCTGTAAAGGAATGTGAATCACTACCCACTTTCAAAACCACTCTCAAAGAACACCTACGGGAGACTGCAATTCGAAACTGGCCCCTGTAAATGTCCTAACCCAACCCCCTCCAATGTACAGTAAATTACCTAGTATGGTTTTGTCAATATTCCAATGTACAGTTTTGCTTGTTTGTACAGTGTTCCCCCCCCAACCCCCTCCAATGTACAGTAAATTACCTAGTATGGGTGTCAATATTCCAATGTACAGTTTTGCTTGTACAGTTGTACAGTGTTTCCCCCCCCAACCCCTCCTACCCACCCCCCCCCCCACCCAACCTCCTCCAATGTACAGTTTTTACGTCAAATGTATATACTCCCTTTTCTGGACTCTTTTTGTATCACAAACAGTACTGTATTTGCAAATCTGGTATGTCATAAATGTATAGATGTAGCAGTACTTACTGTCTATCTGTATGTCATGTATGTCATATATGTCCTGATGAATTGAAAATGGGGGACCCTGATGTAAACAAGATGAAAGTCTTTCTCTGGTCTGCATCCCCTTAACAATTGTGTGTATTGAGCGGTACTGTATTGTACCCATTCTGCAATCTGTTAATAAAGTTTTCAATCAATCAATCAATCAATCAATCAATCAATCAGAGTCCTCGCTGCCAGGTGAAAAAAGAGTCACTGGCTGTCGCCGCGCGTGTCGGAGGAAGCGTGCAGATGGCTTCAGGGTTCCCTTGTACCGACCAGTGGGAGAACATGCGCACAACAACCAGGTAGGGGAGGGGGGGAATTGGCACAACGACTAAATTGGGACGGGGAGAAAACAGAGAAAAACCGGAGAAAGAGAGGATCATTTTCTTTTTTTTTAAAGCTTTAAACTGTAGTAAATAATTAAAGATGTAAGGGTTCAGCGTTCCCTGGCCAGACTCCGCCTGCTGCTCCCCCCTCCCCTCCTTTCCATCCTCTTCACCTGCCCCCACCCTTGCACAGACTTTCCACTACTCCTCAACAGCCCCCACCTTTGCACAGACTTTTCCCATCTGTACCTCCCCCTGCTGGACATTCATTCCTCATGCATACCCTCCTGGTGCACTGGTGTATCTTTTTTGATCCACTTTTTCTCCCCATTTTCTATTTTTCTCCCATCCCAATTTTGTATATCCAATTCTTCCCTCCCCTGTCTTGAACGTTGCTAGACTATGCCTCCCACAGGTCGGTTGTAGTGAGGACAGAAGCCTTGCATCACGTGTCCCCTCCGGTACACGAGGAGGCAGCCTGTTGCATCTTTTCACTGCAGCAGCTCGAACTCTCAGTGGTGAGGAGTAACGCGTGGGAGGCTCACGCTGCCCCCGTCACTTCCTGCTACCGAACCGACCTGTAGGAGTCGCTGTCCACAACGTCAAATCCCCACCCACCGGCTTTCCCACCCTCTAACACTTGCCAATTGTGTTAGTATGAACGACCGGCCAGCCGGTAGCAACGCCGAGAGCTGGGCTCGAACCCAGCGTCTCCTGCGTTAGAGGCGAGCGCCTTGCCCACTACGCCAATCAGCCACCCACATGCACTGGTGTATCTTTAATGTCTACATCATGTCTCTCTGTGCCCTTCCCCTGCTACTTTGTCTCTTGATCCCCTGTTAAATGTTATGTTCCTATAGTTTATTAGTTCCTTGTGTGGTTGTATGGTTGTTGTTGTTATGTTTACTCTGTCTAGTGTTCAGTCTTTTCTTGTGTGTGTTTCCTTCCTGGTTGTCTCACCCAATGTGTGTCTCGTTTTGCTAATTGCCCTGCTGTCTCTCTAGTGTTAATTGTTCCCCCTATATCTGGTGTGTGTTCCCTACCCTCCAGTGTCGGTTCATCGTTTGTTGCTTGTGTTTGCTGTTGCTGTTTGCTGTTGTGTTTCATGTCCATGTTCCTGGTTGATGTTACTGTTCCTGATTCTATCGTGCTCCAGTTAAGTAGTAACTGTATTCTTGTTTAACCTTTATTTACCCAGGGTAGGTTCGCTGAGCACAGATGCTCTTTTTCAGCTACGCCCTGCTTCACATTCACACAGTTCCATTCATACCTGGGAGCCGCCCAGTACAACCAGTCTGACACCATTGGCCACTGAGCAACTCCACTGGAGCAGTTGGGGGTTAAGTGCCTTGCTCAAGGGCACTTCAGCGGCAGATTTTTCCTGCCGGTCCTGCTGCTCACCTTTGTTTTCATGTCACAGTTAGTTTTGGTTAGGTTTTCGTTTGTAGTCAGTTTACTCTTTTCTCCGTGCCAGCCCGGCTGTGCCTTTACGTTTGTGCCCTGGTCATGTACCTCTGTTGCTGCCTTTTGAAGTAAAGCTATATTCTTTACACTTCACCCCTGGCTCCACGTCTGGTCTTCCATTCTGCCTATTCTCTCCTCGTCCTGTTCAGCGATTGGGTCCTCCACCAACACTAATCCCTAACAAAAGTGCCCCTTTAATTATTGCACAGGTTTTATAAGATGGCAGCTGAGAATAACCAAATACATTAACACTTTCACTGCCACACGACAAAGGGTTAACCCTTTCACAACCAGGGTTTAACCGTCTGTAGTGTGGTAGTGAAAGGGCTAGTGCCGATTTTTAGGGAGTAAGGGAGACGCACAGAGTTGCAGCAACTACAGGGGAATAAAGCTGATCAGCCACAGCATGAAGCTATGGGAAAGGATAGTGGAGGCTAGGTTAAGAGGAGAGGTGAGGATTAGTGAGCAGCAGTATGGGTTCATGCCAGGGAAAAGCACGACAGGCGCATTGTTCGCCCGTAGAATGTTAATGGAGAAGTATAGAGAAGGCCAGAAGGAGCTGCATTGCGTCTTTGTAGACCTAGAGAAGGCGTATGACAGGGTACCAAGAGAGGAGTTGTGGTACTGTATGAGAAAGTCAGGAGTAGGGCGGCTGGGTGGCGCAGCGGAGATTGCGCTCGTCACCAATGCAAGAGACTCCGGTATCGAATCCGGGTGTCAGCGTTGCCTCCGGCTTGGGCCGGCCGTCATACTGGCTCAATTGGCAGAGCCAGCGGGTGGAAGTCGATGGGTGGTGATTTGGACGTTGTGGACAGCGACCCCTACAGGTAGGTTGGGGGACGCCTGCACAGCAGAGACAGGAAGTGGCGGGTGTAGTGTGAGCCTCCCATGCGTTACACCTCGCCAATGAGCGTCCGCGCTGGCAGGTGAAAAAATGTGACAGGCTGCCTCCTCAAGTACCGGAGGGGATGTGTGATGCAAGGCTTCTATCCTCCCTACAACCGGCCAGTGGGGGGCATAGTCGAGCAACGTTCAAGACAGGGGAGGGGAGAATTGGAAACACGAAATTGGGATGGGTGAAAAATAGAAAAATAAGGAGAAAAAGCAGATAAAAAAAGAAGAAAAAAATCAGGAGTAGCGGAAAGGTTTGTGAGGGTAGTACAGGACATGTATGAGGGCAGTGCGACTGTGGTGAGGTGTGCAGTGGGAGTGACTGAGGGGTTCAAGGTCGGGGTAGGATTGCACCAAGGGTCGGCCCTCAGTCCATTCCTATTTGCAGTAGTGATGGACAGGCTGACAGACGAGGTCAGGCAGGAGTCCCCGTGGACCATGATGTTCGCAGACGACATCGCGATCTGTAGTGAGAGCAGGGAGCAGGTGGAAGAGAACCAGGAGAAGTGGAGGCATGCCCTGGAGAGAAGGGGGATGAGGGTGAGCAGAAGCAAGACCGAGTACATGTGTGTGAACGGGAAGGAAGACGGAGGGGTGGTGATGATGCAAGGAGTAGAGGTACCAAAAGTGGACAAGTTTAAGTACTTGGGGTCAACAGTCCAAAGTAATGGGGACTGTGGCAGGGAGGTGAAGAAGAGAGTGCAGGCCGGGTGGTGCGGGTGGAGAAGGATGACAGGGGTGATCTGCGATAGAAGGGTACCAGCGAGAGTAAAAGGAAAGGTCTACAGCACGGTAGTGAGACCAGCTATGCTGTATGGTCTAGAAACTGCGGCACTGACCAACAAGCAGGTGGCGGAGCTGGAGGTGGCAGAGATGAAGATGTTAAGGTTCTCTCTGGGAGTAACAAGGTTGGACAAAATCAAAAATCACTACATCAGAGGAACGTCCCATGTTGAGCAGTTCGGGCAGAAAGCGAGAGAGGCTGAGACTGAGATGGTTCGGACATGTGCGGAGGAGGGAGGTGGCAGGCACGTGCACACATAGAGCCCAAGGGGTGCTTGAGCACCTGCCCTTTTGAGCCTCATAAAAAAGTGCCATTTTTCAAAGATATATATATATTGTTTTTTTTACCGTTACGCATATAGACTGCCCTTCCAACTGCAAAATGTCAGGATAGAATCAAAATATTAGGTAAAGAGAGAGATGCCCCATATTCCATTGCAGTTTGCACGGCCTCCTCAGCGTGCCTCTGCGCGGACCTATATATTTTATGCATAGCGTGGGTGGTGATGATGATGATGATGATGATGATGATGATGATAGAAATCGCTGTGGCGCATACAGTTGAATGCTGGTATTACACTCAATGAGGGACACGAAGAAGTCAAGTCCGATGGGATTTGGGAATCTCAAATACAAATCGGGATTGGAATAGAAAATGCATTTATATTAAACAATACAGAATATACAGCACTTCTTGGGGTCTGTAGGGTAAGCACTTATTCCCTCCCCCCTGAACATTTATGGAGATGTATGGGCCTTTTAAGTCAGTGATAAAAGTGTCTTTCAAGGATAAGTGAGCTCCTGCACTGATTATTATAGTTCAATATTCAATATTTGATCACCAAAACCCCCCAAAAAGCATAAAAAGGGCCCATCCCCTTTGAGAATCCTGTTTTGACCATTAGTCCCCCCCCCCCCCCTCTCATCTCTAGTCCCCGGGCGCCTCTCGTCAGGCCAACAGCTCGACCCTAGAAAGCCTGTTCTCACGCTCGCCCTCCTTGATTGATTTCCAGGGGCCAGGTCTGGCCTAAGCCTCCTCGCCCGGGCTGCAGAGCGCTTGGCCCGGGCAAGGGGGGCTGGTGGAGGGAAGGGATGATTCTCTCTCTCTCCGATCCCTTATCAGACAGCGCAGCTTCTGGAGGGAGGCGCGCTGTCAACAGCTCCTCCACACCGCGCGCATGAACGCACACACACACACACACACACACACACACACACTGGCAGGCTATTCACACTGGATCAACAGCTCTCTCTATGTGTGTGTGTGTGTGTGTGTGTGTGTGTGTGTTGCTGCCCTAAGCATCTCTCTGCCCCTCTGTTCTGTAGGGGAGATAAAACACACACACACACACACACACACACACACAAGGAAAGTTAGCCTTGCGGCATTCCCACCGTTAATTCAACAACAAGGACGCTGATAATCAAACACACCGTCGTGGCTGATTATAGTAGCAGTTAATATATGATCACACACTAAGGAAAACCTCTCAACCCCTGTCATTATGTATAATATGGTATTTCTGCACAACTGGGTTGACCCTGCGGCTGGATTTGTCAAGCTAACGTGGTCTTATGTAGCATATCTTTAGTTCATTTGCAGATGGAATACGAGATTTTTGGAACCCTTTTATGCATACTATTGTGTATTTTATTTTATTCTGTATATATCGAAATACAGAAATTTAAAAACTCATATTTAGCCTACCTGTTTAGTGTCAGTCCTGGGGCGTAGTCAATCAACTAGAGAATGAACACAGATCTCAGTTTCTATTATTATTATTATTATTATTATTATTATTATTATTATTATTATTATTATTATTATTATTATTATTATTATTATTATTATTATTATTATTATTATTATTATTATTATTATTGTTACTATTATTACTATTATTATTATTATTATTTTGTGGGGCTAGCAATTCTTTTCAATGATTCAGGCCATTCAGGAATTTAACAACGTAATCAACGCAGCCCATATTCCACACATATACATATAAATATATATATAAATCTATGTCTTGTCGTTCCTGTCCAGCCTACAGGTAGAATCCAATGGAAATAAGTCTAAGGACTTTCTTGCGCTATCATGATATATTATTTTTATACTGTATGCACCTGTGTATTGTATTTTCATCATCATCATCATCATCATCATTTATTTATTCGAACATGGAATCACCACAGTCCAACAGTACATATTCACATAATTCACAAAAAATACCATGGCCGAAAGGAACAGGAAGAAGAAAAAATCTTATATATACCTGCCCCTACACACGTACAACACACCGATAGACATATTGTGTAAAACCAAACAGAATATACCCATTTTGCAAAAAATAAAAAAAAATTTACTGTCGTACATTTCGTTGTTTTTCTTTCATATTTGAAATCACTGGTAAATTGCTGACAACACAGAATGATTCCTATTGTCAAAGGACGATTTGTGATCCCCATTAAATGGACCAGCTTCCTTAACTCATTCACAGCCAGCAGTGTAAGCCTTGTACTCAATGGGCCACCGCTGTAAGAGATAAGGATTTTCACTGTGCGTGGAGGTGTTTGCAGGGCTATATCTATATTCTATATTATAGCTATGGAGACAATACTATGGCTCATTTGACATTAACTATCCATCGTTCAACATGTGAAAAAGAATAAATTTTTTCATGTATACGTTTGCGTGTTATACCGTGGTGAATATTGTATAGTTCCAGTGTGATCCTGGCTAATTCCTGAAAACGGCGCTATGGAGCAATATGTGAATTTGACTAAAAGCGTTGGCGTTGCTTGCCTGGACACGCTACTATTTCCAATTCAAAGGTATATAATATGTATTATGTTTCATCATGAATGCATGAAAGGGGGGGGGGGGGGGGTCATTTTTTGATGCTTTGATCGTCAGCAACGGCATATGTTTTGGAGTACGTTCGTTGCGATCGATGTGAAATCATGGTTGGATCAAAGTAAGATTGATGTCATATAGTCCTTACCTTTACTAGGAGGAGGTATCCCAAAAAGAATATTCCAATTGTCTGATTACGATTTCCAGTATTGATGTCCATCGGGTCCCCGACATAATCCGGCACAACACATGCATCGAGGGCCATGAGCGCGTTTCAATGTGATTGGGGAACCGCTAGACTAGCCTGTACCAAAATACTGCACCCGGAGGAAATTAGATGAAAAAAGGTTTCAAAGGGTGGGCGATACTGCCACCTAGCAGGTTGCGGCCGGTATTGCACTCTAGCGATCTCAGAATGATTTCCTATGGTAACACCGAGGTCCGTGACATTGCATAGAATAAAGAAATCAAATAAAAGAAAAAACGCTGAATGAGTTAAGGGCGTTATTTGGGAGGAATCATAGTGATTCCTTCATGTCAACTCTACAGGCCTCCTTGGAATTAATGAATCATAATTTAAATAAATATGACAATATTTGTACGATAAAAAATTACCTTTTATATTTAAATTCATGCCTCAATGACGCATTTGATGTCCGAAAATAAATAAGCACTACACAAACACTGCAAATGACTTTGAATAAATAAATAAATAAATCAGATAAATGTTATTATTTATTTTTGTTCTTATGTATATTTTTGGACATTGCTTATTGCATACATAGTAAGAGCCAGTGGATAAACATTCCACTGCTCATCTTACCGGTATGATGTTGCGTGTGACACATAAAACCTTGACCTTGCAGGTGGACTTGAACAGCAATCGTGTACATTGAACCCTGCCATCCAATTAACAGTGAGCAACCGCGCTATTTAAATGGTCAACTCTGCACCCTAGTCTTACACACACAATATGGGAAACGTACTGCTGCCGCACGACATCGCCAAATGAGCGTTGAGCAGGGAGCGCCAGTTCCACTATTCGGAGAGAGCGCCGCGTACCTAGTGGGACGCTTAAAGGCTCCCGTATACTCGAAAACTGACACGGACACGCACGCGGACGCAGACACGCTGCGCACGCGGCTCTGATTATAGTCTGTGTTTGGTGTCCGGAAGCGTCGCGTCGAGTGCTTTTGTTTTAATCAGCTGGGCACATGCGCAGTCGGCACGCATATCCACGGATCAATCCGCACGGTTAATTCTTCTCCCATCCCAATTTCGTATCGTCCAATTCTACCCTCCCCTGTCTCGACCCTGAATCTGTGGCTAGTATCTCTCTGGTGATCATAACCATTCATCTCTAAAGCCAACCACCATTTTTAAAAGCAACAATCACGTTACCATATTTGTATTTATATTTTAAATCATATAACGTTATTTCGCTGCATATTAAATCACGGTAAATACTAATGTAAATCATTGTTTCGTTGTACATATTGTGTATAGTTTATATAACGTTAATATTGTTTTTTACATGACGTTAGTAGCTAGCTAGCTTGCTAGCCGGCATTCCTGAAACTCTAACATGCCCCGATTTAAAATGGTTATCTCCTCTTTGTATACGTTTGTCCTCACAAACAAAGTATTCTGCCAGGGAACTTATGGACATGACAGTAGTAGTAGTTATAAGGTGTTTGAGCTTGTAACGTTAACGTTAGTTAGCTATCGTGGTATCAACGGGCCGTGACGTGTAGCTAGCTAGCTTGCTAGCCGGCATGAATTCAAGCATCAAAAATCTTCAACTCGTGCAAAATGCGGCTGCACGGATACTAACTAGAACTAGAAAATTTGATCACATCACACCAGTTTTGTCCGCCCTACACTGGCTTCCTATTCAAGCCCGATCTGACTTTAAAGTGCTACTCCTCACCTACAACATTTTTAATGGGCTTGCACCGCTCTATCTATCCGATCTCATCTCCCGATACTCGCCCGCTCGTGCTCTGCGCTCACAAAATGCGGGGCTTCTATCGATTCCTAGGGTTAAAAAGAAATCCGTGGAACAAACTACCTGCCGTCGTCAGGGGCGCCTGCTCTGTCGAAGCTTTTAAATCCCTGCTTAAGACCCATCTTTTCTCTCTCTCCTTCAACCTACCCTGATCTCACCTGGTCGGGGACTGACCTTTAGATTAATCTGTCTAGTTTAGTTAGGATGTCTATTTTCTCCCATCTCTGCTTTTCCGCAGCACTACAAACATGGGAACTCTCTAACCTCTGCCCCCCCTCCCCTGCCCCCCCCCCCCATCTCTCTGAGTGCCTGCTGTCCAAGGTGATGGATGTCTCGGGGTCTTGGCCAAGATTGCAGAGACTGCTCTACGTGCACCACGAGGCCACGGATCAGCTCCTTACAGTCTTCTGTCCGTGGTCTGTCAACATGGTTTGTGGTCTGTCAACGTGGTTTCATTGCTGGGTTAAGTACTTCTATTCTATTCACATAATTTGCTTACTTCATATATTTACTCTATTCACACATGCTTATCACTTGTATCTATTGCTATGTCCGCCCACTACAATCACGTGAGCTGTCTAACGCCTGTCTCGTCTCCCTGTCTCCCTGTGAGTTGCTGTCCCGGAGTGTTGACCGGAGTGTCAGATGTCCCGCGATGAAGGCCGGGAGGATGCGACCCTCACTGCCTGCCCTCCTGTCTCCGGCGGTCTCGTAGTGGTGACCGGAGTGCTGGACGTCCCGCGATGATGTCGGGGAGGTTGTGACCCTCTCTGCGCCGCCCCCCATCTCCCTGTCTCCGGCTGTCTCGGAGCGATGACCGGATGTGTTGAACGTCCCGTGATTAAGACGGGGAGGACGTGACCCTCTTTGCGTCGCCCCTGTGCCTCAAATAGATTCGCTATCAGCTCTATCTTTAATCTCTCAAAATGTTCAGTTGCTATCGCTATCAGCTCTATCTTTAATTTTTCAAAATGTTCAGTTGCTATTGCATGCACTCATCTGTGTTTCACTACACACTTGAGTGCATGCTTACCAACTGTTAGTCTGCAACACTACTATCACCGACATCTAAGAAGGGAGATCCCCCCTTGAATGGCCCTTCTAAGGTTTCTCTCCTCCACACTGCCTGTGGAGCATTTTTTCCCTATTGTTAGGTTTTAGTGAGTTTTTCCTTACCTTCGGGTGGGGTATGTCTGGGAATGCTTGCATTCATTTATTTATTTGCATTTATTTAAAATTTGTTGGACCTTATGGTGTTCTTGTTTTGTTCTTGACTTATTGTTATGTTTCTTCTTGACTTGTTTAAAGAAGACGTGTCCGGCCCATGGGGACATTAACGTGTGTTGTCGGGCCTTACAAATAAATTTGATTTGATTTAAATTTTATTTGATTATGCGTGTGCAGTGCTTGCCCCACAGGTCTGAGAAGAGGACCTGCACATTTTACTCATTCCCGAAAATCCTCTACATGCCCGATTTAAAATGGTTCACGACAGTAGACATAATGCTAACGTCTAGTACGTTTAGCGGGGTAACGTTAACGTTAGCTAGCTAGCTTGGTATCAGCTGGCTGTGACGGGAATTAGGCGACAGCCTAACAGGCCAATAGCGGCTGCGTACTGAACAACAGGCTGCCTACTGGTAAATGTAGTTCTTTTTTTACGACAAATTAAAAACCTTATAACTACCTTTGTTTCAACCAAAACTGCTTAAACAATAATGTTAGTGGTAGAAGGGAACTCATTTTGTGCAAAAATGTAAAGCTTTTCAATTTCCATGCGGCAGAATTGTTACAATAGCCGATAATCCATTTTCCCAATGATAAATCCCTATACGGGTGGAACAACCAGTGACGTCAGACTACACCTCCCTATTGACAATAGGTCTTAGTCCCACAGCAATTAATTGCGCGCATGCATGATGGGGGTGAATAAATCCTTTCAATCTGAATTTGACTTGCTTGCTTCTGTCACTATTATTAGATGCAGTTTACAATTTATACCAATAACTAAACACATCACTTCTGTAATACTCAAACAAGGGTGTCAGGGAATTGTGCTCTTTATTGTGGCCACATTAAGCCGCAAGGTATTCTGCCTGCTCCCGGCTGGCAGCATGCCTCTCCTGTGCCTTGCGATCCTCTTTTTGGATTCCGATTTGAGGTCTACCCATTTCTTTTTTTATTTCTGCCACTGTGCGCCCCTCTCCTGACACCGCGTCATATAGCCATAACAAATCAGCCTCCTGGCCGAAAAGTGACAGTTAACAAAGTTAACCTCATCCCTTGCGAAGCGACTGAAAGTTAAGTGAGAACTCTTCGCTCTCATCATCTTCGGGATTTCATTTGCACACGGGCCGGCTCTGTTGGCTGGCTTTATGAGGAGCTGCCGGAGGCGTGTCTGTATGCAAATGAAGTCAACGGGAACACGCGTTCAAAATGGTAAATGGCTGCTTTTTTTTTTAGAGCACTTTTATCCAAAGCGCTTTACAATTTGTTACTCACATTTACCTCCTGAGCCACTGTCGCCCCGTTCATGTTTGTCAATGAGTGACGTATCTCATTGTGGCCATCGCAGCTGTGATCATTTTGGCCACTTAAGACAGCCTCTCCACGCGTTGGTGAATCCGGGTGTAATTATTGTCGAGTTTCTCTTATGACCAGTTCCAAGGTGGTTGTCGTAAGAGAAATCTTATTATGGCAATGTTGGTGAATGAGACCCACTGTGTGTAAGATCACTGTAAGATCAGACAGAAATCCAGGACACTTTATTCATCATCTCAGTATTTATTGACAACAGTTCAGAATAGAGTTCACATTCAAGCTCCAAACATATCAAAATACTATGCTTTGTTTGACCACAAATACACATATTCTTTTTATTTATTTTTTGCATTTCAGCAAATATTTTCTGAAATAAATATTACAGTTCATTCAAGACAAAAACAGGTATATATATATTTTACTAGGACTAACATTGAGCTTGATATTTTCTGTATGAAAATAACATCTTTATTTTCTCGCTGATAAATCACTCGGTACATTAAGGCTATGACACCGTATGTCCACGCAGTGAACAAATCACAGGTAACGTAAACGTAATCACAGCAGGGACAAAATCAACTAAGACACCTGGGGGGTAAAGTAGCCTGATGCTAAGTAACATTTTAGGAGGAACTAATTATTATTAAGTACCCAGGAAGGTGTAGGAAATACAGGAATAAATATTTAACTGTTCACTTTTAGAATTATAAGTAAGCAGGTAGAAGATGTGGACGTGAGACTTAAACTGATAGTTCTTTACTGAATGTGTTGGTAGAAGATGTGGATGTGAGAGTTAAACGATAGTTATTTACTGAATGTGTTGGTAGAAGATGTGAGAGTTAAACGATAGTTATTTACTGAATGTGTTGGTAGAAGATGTGGATGTGAGAGTTAAACGATAGTTATTTACTGAATGTGTTGGTAGAAGATGTGAGAGTTAAATGAATAGTTCTTTACTGAATGTGTTGTTGGAAGATGTGGATGTGAGAGTTAAACGGATAGTTATTTACTGAATGTGTTGGTAGAAGATGTGGATGTGAGATTTAAACGGATAGTTATTTACTGAATTTGTTGGTAGAAGATGTGAGAGTTAAATGAATAGTTCTTTACTGAATGTGTTGGTAGAAGATGTGAGAGTTAAATGAATAGTTCTTTACTGAATGTGTTGGTAGAAGATGTGAGAGTTAAATGAATAGTTCTTTACTGAATGTGTTGTTGGAAGATGTGGATGTGAGAGTTAAACGGATAGTTATTTACTGAATGTGTTGTTGGGAAGTGAAGTAGAGGCTATTCTGGAAAGATTTCCCTGTACTGAAACATCAGGTCTGAGACTTGAGTAACTAATGGTTAATAGATGATTTGTTAACACTCTAATGAGTCTCTAAAGTGAAATATTACCAGTTATAACTCCAGTATTAGGTATATAGGGTTACTGCTGGTCCGTCTACTGTAACTACATTGCCTCAAATGTTATCTGTATGACCTTTAAAACTGGAACAAGCTCTCGGCCTTTCCAGGCATATTATGGTCTATCTTTCTCAGACTCCCTCCTCTGATGTTTGTTGTTGTTTACTGTACCAGCGTTAAAGGAGCCTGTGACTGGAACGAGGGTATTGATTCTGTCTCTGGTTCCCGCGGTTGGGAAGGTTGCTGTCAAAATGTCATTCACAGATTACCGATGACCGGCTTTATTAAAGGACCATTCAGGGTGTGTTTCGACCAGTAGGCCTAAATGTGGGGCAACCCCTTTCTTAACCCATTGTAAATCAGGTGTTCTTCTCTGGTGTTAACAAACCAAATTACCAAATTAAGCCTTTTACACACAAATACAAATAAAGTAATATTTACCTGCTGCCTATAATGGGTGTCCTTGTATGAGAGCTCTGTCAATCTATACTACGGAATGAAAATGCATCTCCATTTGTTTACATTTGGATCGCGGATTGGGCCATTACAGTTTTAACCTGTAGTAGGCCTAAACCACTGCATTACTTCAACACAATAACGTCATTATTCCTCATTGATTATTTTCAGTCATCTTTTGAGTGTTTTGTCTCAAATATCTGTAGAGCTGAACAATGTATTCCAATTGACAGAATATCATTGTTTTATCTCTAGCATATATCAATATCAACCATTAGTTACGGAAGTGTAAAGAATTTAATGTAAATTATTGTTTTTATCATCTATAGCCTACGACCAATACACAGTCAATTTCGCAGAGTACATTTTACTCAAACTCAAAGTTGTACCCAGTTTGAGTAAAATGTACCCAGTTTGAGTCAAATCTACTCTGAGAAATGTACTGTGTACGAACCATTAGCTATAAGGACGTGTACATTGAAATGTTTTCCCTTCAAACATGTCAGCGTTCCAGATAATCCAACAAATACATTTATTATTTTTTCAAAATGATTTGTAATGTAATTATAGCATACTGTGTTTCCATATCTCTCTTCTCCATTCTCCAAGCTCCCCGGGTTCAGCACCACGGACAGAGGCACACGGCCTCCTCATAATGCTTGTGATTTCATTTGTGTTGTGATTTTATTAAACCAGTATCTAGGCTATTTCCTAAACGCAAAACAACAAATATATGTCAACGGTGCAGGATGTGGGGTATTAGAGCAGCATGCATGTTATACCAGACCAGTGTGTTGATTGAGATGGTGATGTTGTTGTTATTAACTCGTGTCAACAACAACTAAATATACACTGTACTGTGTTGTAGACTGTTGTACCATGGTCACCCCGTTTGAATACTCAATATTAATAAAATCATGGGTTACACAGTCAAACTTAGAGATTTAATAAACTACACCAAAAAGATGGACGCGGGCAGTGGGGATGTTTTACTGCATTGTGGTGGACAGACGTCTTGTATGTATATTTCCTATAAAAAGGTCCATGCTTTGGACCACGACAGTTTCACCTAATAATACGCCTCACCATATTTATTGTACTGTCTTATTATTATAGTCAACTTCAATTCATTCCCACAGTTTGCGCAGCTTCATTTTCTCCAGGTTCTCAGAGTGGGAAATACATGTTGAATTTGAAATTAATACTGCAGCACATTTATTATTCTTGCTACACCTCACTATAGGACTATATACTTTAAGGCGAGACAGCACCCCCACAACTGCCTTTTTTCGACGATATTGAGATTGTTATATTTTGCTTCCTAAACATGTCTTCTATGAAACTAGTGACAATAAAACGTCAATAACACACATTTAGTTGTTTATTTGACGTAATTTTGCCTGATTGCATCCATAATGTGCACTTATTTAGTGGGGAAGTGCCTCATTTGCATATATAAACATAAAATTCAGAAAACTTGCTATATTTTTTCTTCTTAGTTTATATGTACATAACAAACTGGGAAAGTTTCATAGTGATATCTATTCAAGTATTTTTCCCCCTATTTAGAGGGTGCTGTCTCACCTTAAACCAACGTTTCGGTCGGGTCAACATACCTTCTTCAGGGTAATTGGGGTAATTCATCCAGGTATCTGCCCAGTGTGTGTGTGTGTGTGTGTGTGTGTGTGTGTGTGTGTGTGTGTGTGTGTGTGTCGTGTGTGTGTGTGTGTGTGTCAGTCTCAGGGTCTGACCGCCATCTGCAGCAGCATCACCTGCCGGTTCTCGGTGGGGTGAGACTTGTTGATGTGCCTCGTGAGCCCCGGGGAGCTGTAGAACGTGGACGGACAGTGTTTGCACGTGAAGCTCTGCTGCTGCTGGTGGTGAGGCTCGCGCCCCTCCTCCTCCTCCTCCTCTCCTCCTCTGCGCGCGTGCAGCTGGAGCTCCGGAGCCGCAAGCCCGCCCAGCGTTCCCGCCAGAAGCAACTCGTCCCGCAGCGCGTGCCACAAGCGGTGTTTGTCTCTGACCTCGATCGAGGGGAAGCGCGTGGCGCACAGGTGACACGGGAAGCCGGCGGTGCTAGTAGTCTCGAGCGCCTGCTGGCCGCCGTACATCATCAAAGGAGGCGGAGTGGTGGGGGGGGGCGCGCGGCGGGGCCGCTGTCATGATGACCTCGTGCGCGGCCAGGTGCTTTCGGAGGTACGCCTGTCGGCGGAACTTCCT
>NC_140166.1:221550171-221580171 GCF_963971535.1 Notolepis coatsorum
CCCGCAGTACCGGCACTCGTACAACAACACCTCCTCTTCCGGTAACAACGACTGGATGAACGGGGGGGTGTGCGTGGTCAGGAGGAGGAGTGACCGTGGCTGTGATGAATCCACCACGCCGCGCTCCTCTGGGCCGCCGCTTGGCATCAATAGGCGGCTCGCGGGGGGGCTGTCTGACGCTCGCGCGCGCTGCTGTAGCTGTAGGTCCATACAGCTCTCCACCACCGAATTCCGGTAATGGTGAGAAGAAGAGTCGTAGGGGTTTGGCGCCGCGACGCTGTCCCCTTCTTCCGCGCCGTTCAGAGACCGGAGGAGCAGCAGGGGCGGCTCGCGCGGCGCGTGGGAACCGTCCAGCGCGCCGCCGCTGCTGTGGTGGTGGTACCGGTTGTTGTTCACGCCGCGCAGCATGAGCCGCTCGTTCTCTTTCCCCTCCGTCTCCAACAACAACGAATGTCTCGCGCCGCCGTGCGTCATCATCGTCCCCCCCGGTGTCTCTGACGGCGCCGACGACGACAACGGCAGCGACTTGTTGTTGTTTTTCCCGCCCTGCTGGGCCACCTCTCCGTTTGTGTTGTTCACTGCCACCGGACGCGGTTTGTGCCAGCGACGGTGCGAGGCTAAATTGGCGGGACAGCTGAACACCTTGTCGCACTCGGGACAGCGGTACTCCACGCGCACTATCCTGGAGCACTTGTGCTGCGCTAGGGAGAACGGGTCGAGGTACTCCTCCTTACAGAGCTGGCAAATGAACTCCCCTAACGGCTTGTTGCCACCGCGCTGCTGCTGCTGTCGCCTGTTGGGCTCGGGGATCTCCTTCTTGATGCGCAGCCCTAACACCGGGGAGGTCGTGACGTCGTCCTCGAAGTTCAACTTACGGTGCACTTTGAGTTTCTTGGAAGGGTTACCGGCTACTACAGCTGGTTTGGCGGATTTATTATTATTATTATTATTATTATTATTATTATTATTATTATTATTATTATTATTATTATTATTATTATTCACGCGTTGATCCGGTTCTAGTAAAAACGGCCGTTTTTTCACCGCGAGCTCGCGCTGCTGGTGGTGCCGGTGATGGTCCAGGAGTGTCAGTGGCGGGAACAGCGCGTGGTGGTGGTGGTGGCGGCTGCTCGCGAGGAGCCTCTCGATAGACGAAGCGGACACCGACACCGAGGGGGGCGGCGTGCAGGAGGAGCTCAGCAGGAAAGGCAGCTCCGGTAACGGTGACTCCGGTTCGACGGGGCTGTAGCAGGAGTTCGTTATAGTCAGCTCGCCGCGCGGAGGAGGAGGAGGAGGAGGAGGAGAGAAGCGACCGGGGGGTGTCGTTAGAAGAACGTCAACTTCGACGTCCGAGTCGTCGCTCTCCCTCTCCGGTAACCGTGCAGCGCTCCGGTCCGCCTCCTCCACGTGCGGCGGGCTCCACGTCCACGCCTCTCTGGTACCGAGGGAATCCTCCTCACCCGGCTGAGACCCTGCTGCGGGTACCGTCTCGGTCCGTTCAAACGGGAAGACACTCATCATCACCTTCTCTTGGTGCTGGACGACGCGTTCCTTTACCGTCACCGGCTCCGCGCAAGGCTGTCCGTCGTTATTATAATGATCAATATTGTCGTTATATATTATTGTTGTTGTATTGTTATTATTAATCCGGGTTCGGTGTGACCCCGAGCTGCAGCGCCGGTTCCTCTTGACCAAAAATCCGCGAGGCATGATGATGATGAGTGAGCTGCTCTTCACGAGCGCGCACCAAGAACTCTTCCCTCGCGATCCCACTTTGGAGAAGTGCTTTGAAGCGCGTGGGGAGTGGGAGAGAGAGAGAGGGGGGGGGGGGGAGAGAGAGAGGGAGAGAGAAAGAGAGCGAGGGGGGGAGAGAGAGGGAGAGAGAGGGGGAGAGAGAGACAGAGAGAGGGAGAGAGAGAGAGAGAGGGAGAATGGGAGAAAGAGGGAGAGCAGGAGAGAAAGGGAGAGAGAGAATGGGAGAAAGAGGGAGAGAGAGAGAGAATGGGAGAAAGAGGGAGAGCAGGAGAGAAAGGGAGAGAGAGAAGAGAGAGAGAATGGGAGAAAGAGGGAGAGCAGGAGAGAAAGGGAGAGAGAGAGAGAGCTGCATGCAGGTCCTTTTTCTGAGAGCGATTGGGGGCTCCAGGCAGGTGTGGGTGTGTGATGCGCGCACGAGAAGGACTGGCCATGTATCCGTTTGTTTTTATGTCCCCTGGGTCTCTCTCTCTCTCTCTCTCTCTCTCTCTCTCTTTCAGTCTGTCCAATAATCACCAGGGAGTTGGAGCCACCATTGTTGGGTCTAATGAGGGTTATTAACAGCTCTCTCTCTCTCTTTCTCTCTCTCTCCCCTCTGTCTCTGTGTGTCTCTCTCCCTCCCTCTGTGTGTGTGTCTCTCTCTCCCTGTCTCCCTGTGTGTGTATCTCTCTTCTCTCTCTGTCTGTGTGTGTCTCTCTCTGTGTATGTGTCTCTCTCTCCCTCTGTCTGTGTGTGCATGTGTCTCTCTGTTTCCCTCTGTCTCCCCCTGTCTCTCTGTGTGTGTGTCTCTCTCTCTGTCTCTCTCTCTGTGTGTGTGTGTGTATCCCTGTGTGTCTCTCTCTCTCTCTCTCTCTCTCACACACATGCATTCTCAAGGGTCTCTCTTGATGTCTTATCTCTAACCATCACCAGACTGCGATGCCGTTGTGAATCTACACAACAGAACACACAGTGACAAACACCATCAAGTGAATTGGGTCCCATAAATCTATACATCCCCTTTAGTTTTTTAGTTTTTTTGTTTTAATGTTCTGGCAACATATTCTGGCTAAATATGCCTCATTTTATAAATGTATTGATAACACGGTGCTGTAATAAAAATGTCTAATAAATATGCATGATCAAGTTCAACAACGTGTGCTTTTATTTTGATATTCCTTAATTCCACGTTGATACATTAAGTGTGGGGTCCCCAAAAAAAATCCTAAATAAAATAGGGATGAGGTATGAAAAAATGTGCGAACCCCTGGTCTGCACCATTACAATGGGAACAAATGCTGTTTCCTCCTCATAAATAAGCTATAGGCCTAGATTTGTTTTATAACATTTGGGTAACAGGCGTATTCTACATAAGCATATGCTATGAAGTTGAGTTTAGACTTTTGTACTTTTGGCATATAGGTTAATTTTCGTTTATGCTGTGAACGTCCACACGCTGCCTTTACACCAAGGCGAGCGACACAGACAACACTCCTACAGCACGTTGAGAGGCTATGGACACTAGACTCGCTGCCATTCAAGAACGAACGCAAGATGGTTCGGTCCAAAGAGGACAAGTATGCCATCGCTCTTCTAGAGCAGAAGACTACAAGGGTCGAGGTCGACGGAGTGCTAAGATACGCAACCCCACTCTTGAGGCGGGAAGGGATGCCCACTCTGCATGTGCCTAAGGGAGCGACGCACCACTACCTACAGAGCACTGAGCGGCACCTCGCCAAGGATCCCCCACAAGCAACGATCTATCGCACCGAGATCGAGAAGCTGGTAACGGCCGGCCACATAAAGAAAATCGATGACCACGAGGCAGAAGGGACGACAGAGTCCTGGTACGTGCCCCACCACAAGGTCACCCACAACGGAAAGAACCGCATTGTGTTCAATTGTAGTTATCAGATTGGACAGCATAACCTACTACTGCCCGGCCCGACACTCGGACCCTCCCTCCTCGGCGTCCTGATACGCTTTCGTCAGGACAAAGTGGCCATCAGCGGCGACATCAAGGGGATGTTCCTACAAGTTCGACTGATGGAGGAAGACAAGCCTTTACTGAGGTTTCTGTGGAGGGAGAGGCTCGACGACGAACAACCCTCGATATACCAATGGGAGGTACTCCCCTTCGGCACCACCTGCAGCCCGTGCTGCGCCACGTTCGCGTTACAGAAGCACGTGGCCGAAGACCCCGGAGCTGACGATGATGTCCGACACAGCGTTGAACGAAGTTTCTACGTGGACAACTGTCTACAGAGCGTATCAACGCCAGAAGAAGCAGAGAGCATCCTAATGAAGCTACGGGCTTCGTTAGCCAAAGGTGGATTCGACCTCCGACAGTGGGCCAGTAGCGACCCTCAAGTTCTCCAGCACCTCCCTCCAGAGACTAAAGCCGCTAGCAGCAAGACCTGGATGGCGCACACCCCAGGCAAAGCGCAAGAGATGACCCTGGGCCTCGTCTGGCACTTCAAGACGGACTCGCTTCACTACCGACACACACCTCTGAGGACGGATCAAGAGACGTCCACGACTAGACTGACCACTCGGCGGAGTGTGTACCGAACACTCGCCAGCCAGTACGACCCCATGGGGTGTATTCTCCCCTACACCACACGGGCGAAGATGTGCGACTGGAGACGTGTCAGATAGACCTGCACGTCTTCAGCGACGCCTCTGAAGTGGCGTACGGATCAGTGGCCTACCTGAGAGCTCGAGAAGAGGGAGGAGAAGTCCACGTAGCCTTCGTCCTGGCCCGCTCGAGGATAGCTCCCCGCAAGCAGCAGTCGATCCCGCGACTAGAGCTCTGCGCAGCTCTGGTAGGCGCGCAACTCGCCAAAACGGTGCAAAGTGAACTCACCATACCGGTGCGTGAGATCATCCTATGGTCAGACTCCATGACCGTGATCACCTGGATCCAGTCCGCCTCCTGTCGGTACAAAGTTTTCGTCGGAGTCCGAGTAACCGAAATCCAAGACTTGGTAGGAGCGGAATGTTGGAGATATGTTGACACCAAGCAGAACCTGGCGGATGTCATCACACGGGGGATGTCCCTAGCCGACCTCACCCGTCCTAACTCATACAGTGATGGCCCAGAATTCCTCAAGCTCCCGGAGGAGAAGTGGCCTATCTCCACACCGCGTGAGGCGAACCAAGACGAGTCAGAAATAAAAAGGTCCATGTTCTGCGGGCTGAGTCAAGCCCCGGCTCCAACGGGCCCGGACCTAGACGACTGTCAAACTCTGGAGAGTGCCCAGAAAAGGACATTTCTATGGCACCACCCGGAGCTCCCCCCCACCACAGACCTCGATGCATCTGCCTACAAGGAAGCGGAACTTCTTGTGCTGCAGAGGGCGCAGAGAGACTCTTTCCCAGAGGAAATGGAGTGTTTGATAAGGGCAAAGCCAGTCCCCTCAGACAGTCGACTCCTCACCTTAGCCCCAGAAATCGACGCCCAGGGCCTCATCAGGGTGGGTGGTCGGTTGAGACGGGCCCCGGACTTGGCCGAGGACGTTAAGCATCCCATCGCCCTAAGCAGCCGACACAGGATAACAGATCTGATCATTCAGAAATACGACGAGGTGGTGTGCCACGCGGGGACCGAGCGAGTCTTTGCGGAGATCCGACGGCGCTTCTGGATACTCCAAGGGAGAGAAGCTGTACGCCGATTCCAACGAACTTGCCCGACCTGTCGCAAGTGGAGGGCACAGCCTATTATCCCGAAGATGGCAGACCTGCCTCCCTGCCGCCTCCGACTCGGCGAGCGGGCCTTCCATTCCACGGGCGTGGACTGCTTCGGCCCATTCAACGTCAAGAGAGGAAGAGGAACAGAGAAGAGGTGGGGCATCGTGTATAAATGCATGACCACCAGAGCTGTTCACATTGAGCTCCTCCAGTCGATGAGTACGGACTCGTTCCTCATGTCATTCCGGAGGTTCCAAGCGAGGAGAGGGACCCCCTCAGTGCTATTGTCAGACCAAGGGACAAATTTCCGAGGAGGAGACACGGAACTGAGAGCGAGCTTCCTGAACATGGGTGAAGAACTCAAGACTCGCCTTGCTCCGGCGCAGGTCACCTTCTAGTTCAATCCTCCGAATGCCCCCCATTTCGGGGGAACGTGGGAGAGAGAGGTCCGATCAATAAAGACTGCTATGTACACCGTACTTGGAGCCCAGACAGTGGGCGATGAAGTCCTGGCTACGGTCCTCACCGAGATTGAGGGAGTTCTGAACTCCAAGCCCCTCGGCTACGTTTCAAGCGACGTAGCTGACGTCGACCCCATCACCCCAAACTACCTCTTGATGGGGCGGCTGGACCCTGCCCTTCCTCAGACGGTGTACAGACAGGACGAGATGAACGGACGGAGGATGTGGAGACACAGCCAAGTACTGGCCGACCAGTTTTGGGCCCGCTTCCTCCTACACTACTTACCCTCCCTTCAAGCCCGCCAGAAATGGGTGAAAGACAGGGACAACCTGACCGTGGGGACCGTCGTGATGATCATAGACCAGTCACTACCCCGAGCTACGTGGCCAGCCGGCCGTGTGAGCAGAGTGATCAATGGTTCGGATGGGAAGGTCAGAGCGGCAGAAGTCATCGTCCAAGGGCGGACTTATACCAGACCAGTAGCTAAGTTGATAGAGCTTCCTGCGTTCCCTGACCCCCCTGACGACGACGATAACCCATCGACTTTATAGGTTACTTCCAACTTCCCATAGCCCATTATGGAGAAATTGACTTGACCCTTAATATTAATCTGTGCCCCAAATTTTATTTGCTAATTAGGTTCAGACTAATTAGGGGGCGGCTGTTCTGAAGGTCCAGATTAAAACATAGAGTCTGCGTTTATTATTTTGTATAACTTATATATTGTTTATATATATAAGATATATATTTTCACGTCGTCTATTTACTTAACAGTATTCATCATTCGCTTATTTGTATATGTTCCACTCTTAACGCCGTAGACAGCGTGAGCGCATGCGCGGGGTGCTTGAAACATGCCCGGGCAAAGCTAGATAGAGTATATTGTTCTGGGGGATGAACAGATTCATTCCACAGGTAACTAAGATAGAGTGTGTTGTGGAGAAGACGTTCTGCAGCATTAACAGGAAGGCAAGCAACGTATCGTTATAGAGAGCCGGACGGCTAATTAGATACAACCATAATATTGTCGAGCCACTATTGGCACATTATAGTGACTTGTGTAAGCGAAGTAACGTTGAGAGACTTATAGTTGAACCCAGCGGCGTTCTGGATCTAACTACCTATTGAAGACTCCATGCGGGTAAGCCTAAGTACAAAGGGGCTAACTAGCTATCACCCATGCCAACGGGCTTTTGGACTAATAGCTATTAATAGCTATTTTTTTTACAATTCATCATTGTTACATGAAAATATGTTTGCACCAGATTTAGCAGAGGCTAATTTCCATCTGTGGTCTATCCAGCTGCTAACTGTATTTGAGTGAGTTAAGTCTTGGTGTTATGGTAGACTCAGACCTAAGCTTTAAATCACAATCAACAAGTTGACAAAAACTTAATTCTTCCACCTTAGAAACATAGCTAAAGTACGGCCATTTATAAATCAAAAGGACGCTGAAAACCAGATCCATGCCTTTATCTCAAGCCAACTCGACTACTGTAATGCACTCCTTACCGGCCTCCCGAAAAAATACGATGATAACTATTTTATTGCAATGCACTATTGCATTATTTTATTCTATTTTACTAACTATTTTATTGCACTGCACTATTTTACTTTGTATCAGTGAATCATAGATGCCTGGCCATAAGAGCATTCGGAGCATCTCTGCTCTCCCACTATTGAACTTGGGGGAGCAAAGGTATGATCTTGCTCCACCACTTTTTGATTATATGAAAAATATGATATATCCCCCCCCAATATATAAATCTAACCATAACTACGTTATGGTTAACTGAGTTTTATAGTGAAAAGAGCAGCTTTATTGGTCAAGATTGAATGCTCTATATTGCAGGAAATTGCACGTACAGGTTCATTAAATTCAAAAGAAATCTGCCGTGGAGGGGGTCGTGCCTGACCCCCTCCAAACCACCCATTTCCTGCCAAATAAATAATAATAAAAAAATAATAATAAAAAAAAAATAAATAAAGGGCACCTATCTGGGCTAAGCCCCGGATCTCCTACAATCCTAAATCCGCCCCTGCGCCATACCTTGACAAAAAAAAAAAAAAGATTTACAATTTTTTATGTTGATTTAGAATTCGAATGTCAACATTATGAACGAAGCTTCGAACTATTCGGTACAGCCCTAGCATGTTTTGATATTGTCAATTACTTTTACTAGGTGACTTTTACTGTGACTAACTGAAATATGCCCAAAAAAAAGGGAAATGGACATAGGGAGTTTTTTTTTTATCAAAGGGCAGCAGAGACAAGTGATACAGGGACACAGGTAAGGTCTGGCTTAGTGATTATAACAGTGCAGTTCAGCATTCAGTAACCCATACTTTTTGTGAATGTGTTTTTGATACTACATTCTGTTGAACACACACCTCAAAGCCATACCTAAGGAAAATTGGCTCAATTGCAAGAAAAGTAATAGACAGTTATGATATCACATTCTGCATAATTTGTATGCAAAATATTGTGGTTCCCTGCTTTAGTCTGTTGACACATTTCTATACTAAAAATGCTTGTGTAGTCCTGTGTCATACCGAAATGTCATATAACTGAATTGTATAGAAACAACTCACCAAAAGTGACTATTGCACAACTGATTTGACAAAAAAAAACTACCCCCTGCACTCAATGGGGGGTCTGATAAAACGAGCTTATTCGTCGATGGCATTCAAAGTGTTAAAGCCCTATTTTCTGAAAATCCACCTAAAAATACACACCTAAGTAAATGGAAGATTGCTCCACTTCTACAAGTCCATTTGCATGTTCCTATGTAGGGACATTTATGGATCTCAGGGAATGTATTCCCACTGTCACAATTATTGTGTCTGTTACTAGGCTCGACAGTAAATTGTGATGAACCTGAACCTGATCTCAAACCTACCAAAGTCGGCCCATGTCACCCCACTTCTTAGGGACCTGCACTGGCTCCCCATTGCTGCACAAATCCACTTCAAGGCCCTCGACCTGGCAAACCATGCGGCAAAGGGAACCGCTCCCACCTACCTCCAGTCAATGGTCTCCAGTGTTTCCCCTAGGATTTCTTCCAGGGGGGGGGGGGGGGGGGGGGTAGGCCCCCCAAAACGACTAGTGTTGTCGTGGGGCGCGCGCGTCACGGATACGTGGTGTCAACAGTGTCGTCATAGACAGGCGGTTGTTAGTATCGGTGCATTTCTCTACACTGAGCTGAAATGAAAGGATAAACCGAACATAAAGTAGGTTTATTACAACACATAAATTGACTTATTTACAATTATACATACGGTAGTGACAACACATATATGAACTATTTACAATACAGGGAGGCACATACAACACTCATAACTATTTACAACAGAGTTGTCAGAGCGAGCGCACTCAAGTTGTTCTGAGGTTCTGAGGGCTCAGAGTGCACACTGGACGCTCTGACCAAAGAGTCAGTTTATCAGAGCGGAGCAGATTTTCAGAGTGAATTCATTAACTCACCTTAACTAGGGCCCTATGAATTCCGTTTAATCTTTTCCGGTTTTCGGATTTCTCTGATTTTATATTTTTTCCTTTGGATTTAACCAAAAAAAAACAATACAAAATAATGTTTTTAACTAACTTTAATAACAGTACATCTGCCAACAGTGCCAGTAGTTCAATGTTCAGTGCCAGTTGAGTTATGATGTTTCGTTTTTTCAATTCAGTTCAGTTCAATGTAGTGCAATAACTAAATAATAATTAAATAGTTAAATAATACAAAATTATAATTTGTTTAAAAGAAATCAGAAAAAAACTGTAAAATGTCATTTATTTCAAAGAGATGTCCTTTAAATGTTCATGCTTCTCCCCATCTCTGGCTGACATCACCATTGTGATACATGATGGTTAGGCCTTTGTGTTTCCCTCAGTGAGGGATTCTCTTTTGTCGGTCAGCAGCGTTCTGTACTTGCTGAAGCTTCTCTCTGTATAATAACTTTTAAAGTTTAAATATCAACATTATCTGGCCATCCTCAGTAAATATCAAACTTTCCAATGATGCGCGCAGACACACACACAGAAAGGGAGAATGGCTTATATGAACTATAGAGTTCATATATCAACTTATATCAACTATCCAGTTCGTTTTTATATAATTTTGCTAGCCCGCCAACGTTATTGTGATTAAAGCAAACTTAAAAAATATATATATATATGTTTTTTTTCTTAGTTTTTTCAGGGGGGGCGGGGGGTCCCGTTGGCGGGGCAGGTAGGGTAAACACTGGTCTCTAACTACACACCCTCAAGACCCCTACGCTCTGCATCTTCAAATCAATCAACCAACCAAACAAACGATCAGTGGTAAGAATAATTTTTATTGTCAAATTCCATCATTGCACATCCACACTCTGTTTGAAATAACGATTATAAATGTATACATATTACACATTTGACAGTACTATATATATACATGTGTGTGTATGTGTTTGACAGTACTATATATATACATGTGTGTGTGAATGTGTTTGACAGTACTATATATATACATGTGTGTGTGAATGTGTTTGACAGTACTATATATATACATGTGTGTGTGTTTGACAGTACTATATATACATGTGTGTGTGAATGCGTGTTTGACAGTACTATAATATATATACATGTGTGTGTGTATGTGTGTTTGTTGTACAGTCGTTATATGCTCAACACATGCAGTTAGTACAGAACATGCAGTATATGATCAGTAGTTGCAACGGCTCTACAAGGTAGCGACTACGTCGTAACCGTAAACCCTAAAAAAAACACCTCGCTCTGGCACCCTAATCCTACAGTATGAATCTAATCCTGATGAACTGTGACGATACTATAGAGAGTAATAGAGGTGGAGGGCTTGTGGATGCATTCTGTGTCGACTAACGGCATCAGATCTGTAGATCGACGCTGAGGCCAGACAGGCAGACCGCTACTGTGGCTCTGAGGTTTGATGGGTTAGACGGAGGGTCCTGGGGAGGAGTGTATTTGGGACAAGTTAATCGGGTTTAGTTTAGGAGTAGGGCTGCACGATTAATCGGGGAAAAATAATCACGATCTCGATTCATAGACCTATGCGATCTCATTTCTAAATGATGCCGATTTCTTTTGCGTAAAAAACAAATTTTAAACTTTTTTTTATTCATTTCTTTTACTCGTTACTTGACCTTTTAAATGATGACGATTCTGACTCGAGTTATTTTGTATGTTACAAGAGACTTAAGTTTAAGTCGAGCACTTTCATATATGTTATGTTTAAGTCAAGCACTTCGATATACGTTATGTTGTCTGTTTAAGAAAGAGTGCAATAAATGATTTTATTGAAGAAAAAAAAAAAGAATCGTGTGAGAGAATCGTGATCTCAATTCTTAGAGAAAAATCGTGATTCACATTTTAGCAAGAATCGTGGCCATCAAAGCCCTACTTAGGAGTGTACATAGGATGTGGCCAGGGTGGTTTAGGTGCTAAGATGGAGTTTAGGGTGTAGCTAGGTAGAGTGGGGCTTTAGGAGGGAGGTTAGGGTGTAGCTAGGTAGAGTGGGGCTTTAGGAGGGAGGTTAGGGTGTAGCTAGGTGGAGTGGGGCTTTAGGAGGGAGGTTAGGGTGTAGCTAGGTAGAGTGGGGCTTTAGGAGGGAGGTTAGGGTGTAGCTAGGTAGAGTGGGGCTTTAGGAGGGAGGTTAGGGTGTAGCTAGGTAGAGTGGGGCTTTAGGAGGGAGGTTAGGGTGTAGCTAGGTAGAGTGGGGCTTTAGGAGGGAGGTTAGGGTGTAGCTAGGTAGAGTGGGGCTTTAGGAGGGAGGTTAGGGTGTAGCTAGGTAGAGTGGGGCTTTAGGAGGGAGGTTAGGGTGTAGCTAGGTAGAGTGGGGCTTTAGGAGGGAGGTTAGGGTGTAGCTAGGTAGAGTGGGGCTTTAGGAGGGAGGTTAGGGTGTAGCTAGGTAGAGTGGGGCTTTAGGAGGGAGGTTAGGGTGTAGCTAGGTAGAGTGGGGCTTTAGGAGGGAGGTTAGGGTGTAGCTAGGTAGAGTGGGGCTTTAGGAGGGAGGTTAGGGTGTAGCTAGGTAGAGTGGGGCTTTAGGAGGGAGGTTAGGGTGTAGCTAGGTAGAGTGGGGCTTTAGGAGGGAGGTTAGGGTGTAGCTAGGTAGAGTGGGGCTTTAGGAGGGAGGTTAGGGTGTAGCTAGGTAGAGTGGGGCTTTAGGAGGGAGGTTAGGGTGTAGCTAGGTAGAGTGGGGCTTTAGGAGGGAGGTTAGGGTGTAGCTAGGTAGAGTGGGGCTTTAGGAGGGAGGTTAGGGTGTAGCTAGGTAGAGTGGGGCTTTAGGAGGGAGGTTAGGGTGTAGCTAGGTAGAGTGGGGCTTTAGGAGGGAGGTTAGGGTGTAGCTAGGTAGAGTGGGGCTTTAGGAGGGAGGTTAGGGTGTAGCTAGGTAGAGTGGGGCTTTAGGAGGGAGGTTAGGGTGTAGCTAGGTAGAGTGGGGCTTTAGGAGGGAGGTTAGGGTGTAGCTAGGTAGAGTGGGGCTTTAGGAGGGAGGTTAGGGTGTAGCTAGGTAGAGTGGGGCTTTAGGAGGGAGGTAGGCGGATTACTGGGCCTAAAATGGAGGTTTAGGATATAACCAGGTGGAGTGGGCATAAGAAGCAGGAGCAAGGTCAAACTATTTTGGTTGTAGGAGTGAGTTTTGGCTGTGGCCGGTAATTGGCAGGTGAGCTGTAGCCTATTATATACAGGATGTACAGATCAGTCCCATGATGCACTGGGGTAGAGAACACTAGTCTCGACCAATCAGACTGCGGGATTGCAGCTCATTCTAGAACCAAAGAGAAATAGTCGAGTGTCATCCTCTAGTCATCCAACATCCAATCGCTTCATCATCAATACAAAATAATATCAACGACAATAATAATAATAATAATTTAAAGGAACAACTCAAATCTGAACTGACCTCAAATATTCATAACACAAAAAATAACCGAAATAAAAAAAACATTTGATCTCATTATAAACAACATTTTAACAGATACACATTGACCCACACAAGGAAAGGTTAAATAATATGTGCCGTTTGTTTTACGATCCCTTTCCTTTCTACAGAGAAACTATGGCTGAAAGAAACATCACTCAAACAAAAAGCAACATGAATGACGTCGCCGAACTTCGTGTCACTATGATGCAGAACGACACACAAAGCAGATCTTGGGAAAATATCATCATATGTTTCACACGTCACAGATCCCCAAAAGCTATATATGAATATCACATGTGAAAATCATTACCATGTCATCACGTGTCCTGTGTTTTTACCATGTCATCACGTGCCCTGTGTTTTTACCATGTCATCACGTGTCCTGTGCACGTGTCCTGTGTTTTTACCATGTCATCACGTGTCCTGTGTTTTTACCATGTCATCACGTGCCCTGTGTTTTTACCATGTCATCACGTGCCCTGTGTTTTTACCATGTCATCACGTGTCCTGTGTTTTTACCATGTCATCACGTGTGAAACTGCTTCTACTTAATCATGTAATCATGACACCTTCGGCTACATGTTATAACATGTGATTGTGACGCCTTCACATCAGTTACATGTTATAAAACATGTGATCGTGACGCCTTCACATCAGTTACATGTTATAAAACATGTGATCGTGACGCCTTCACATCAGTTACATGTTATAAAACATGTGATCGTGACGCCATCACATCAGCTACATGTTATAAAACATGTGATCGTGACGCCTTCACATCAGCTACATGTTATAAAACATGTGATCGTGACGCCTTCACATCAGTTACACGTTATAAAACATGTGATTGTGACGCCTTCACATCAGCTACATGTTATAAAACATGTGATCGTGACGCCTTCACATCAGTTACATGTTATAAAACATGTGATCGTGACGCCTTCACATCAGTTACATGTTATAAAACATGTGATCGTGACGCCTTCACATCAGCTACATGTTATAAAACATGTGATCGTGACGCCTTCACATCAGCTACATGTTATAAAACATGTGATCGTGACGCCTTCACATCAGCTACATGTTATAAAACATGTGATCGTGACACCTTCACATTGGCTACATGACGTAACATGTGACCGTGACACATTACCGTCAGTTACATGTCGTAACATGGTTAACCGTCTGTAGTGTGGTTAGTGAAAGGGTTAACCGTCTGTAGTGTGGTTAGTGAAAGGGTTAACCTTCTGTAGTGTGGTTAGTGAAAGGGTTAACCTTCTGTAGTGTGGTTAGTGAAAGGGTTAACCTTCTGTAGTGTGGTTAGTGAAAAGGTTAACCCCTTTTGTCATGTGGCAGTGAAAGGGTTAACCTTCTGTAATTGACGCAGTGAGGGGTAATCCTTTGGTAGTGTGGCAGTGAAAGGGTTAACTGAAAGAACGGGTTAAAGACAATTCCTTTAAGTGATTAACCCTTTCACTGATACAGATTTTTCTACCAAATTGTTTAACCCTTTCACTGCGTCAATTACAGAAGGTTAACCCTTTCACTGCGACAATACGGAAGGTTAACCCTTTCACTACCACACGACAGCAGGTTAACCCTTTCACTATCACACTACAGACGGTTAAATCACGACATGTGTCAGTGTTTCCTTGTGACCACCTCTAGACTCTGGGTCTGAGGTTCTTACAGAGTGAACTCATTAGATACACAGAATATATCTAGTCAGATGAAGGGAGAAAAAGCTGTCGTTTCATAGAACGCTTCATGAATGCACAGGAAGACAATAAACTAAATATTCAGCAACATTCTTGTTCGGGTCAGCACTGACATTACAGTCTTGATACAAAAATAAAAATAAAATAAAAAAAGAGAAAAGAAGAAACCAAAAGATGACCCGTTTACAAGACGAGGAAAACCGGGAGTGAATATCGGGAGAACATTTTTTACAGTGTGGAACATTTTACAGTGTGGAAAACCGTCCACGTTTGACAGCGTGATGAAAACAAATAGAAAGGAAATAAAAACAAAATGTTTTAACGTAACAAGTGCTCCGCTTTCAACCGCCATCTCGGGTCCGACTGTTCTCTGGGGAAAACGACTTCCTCTCCTCTCCGTCGTCGGCGGCGGTGTGGCTCTGTCTCCATCACGCCCGCCTCGGTCCGTTCAGGAAGTGGATTATTTTTTTTTATTCTTATTTGGAAAAATACTGAAAAGCGTTTGGCATGAAAGGGGCCTATTAGGAACCAATGGAGAACGAGTGCCATCGTTACGCAGGGTTTTTATTTACATGTTGAACTGATGTGATTCAAAGTGGACCGACTCCAGAGTCTGTGTGTGGCGCCGCGGGGGACAAAAATAGATATTTATCCTCAGCTTTAGATCCTCCATGTCACTGTCCCCTCGGAAGCAGACTGACTGACTAATCTATAATACAAATATACAACTTCTTGTCATCTCGCTGGACCAGTATACAACTTCCTGTCATCTCGCTGGACCAGTATACAACTTCCTGTCGTCTCGCTGGACCAGTATACAACTTCCTGTCGTCTCGCTGGACCAGTATACAACTTCCTGTCGTCTCGCTGGACCAGTATACAACTTCCTGTCGTCTCGCTGGACCAGTATACAACTTCCTGTCGTCTCGCTGGACCAGTATACAACTTCCTGTCGTCTCGCTGGACCAGTATACAACTTCCTGTCGTCTCGCTGGACCAGTATACAACTTCCTGTCGTCTCGCTGGACCAGTACATCAGATCTGAACTAGATAGGCAGCCATATTCGTGCTACAGGAGGACCTGCCCATTGTATTAATTCTAGTTCTGTGATGAACCCACTACTGCATGTTGATGTTGACAGACCGAGAGCAGCAAAAGTCTCACGGCTGCTTCCCACGATGCAGCAGGATAATGGATATCAATAATCAATATCAATTTATCAGTCCGTCAATATCGATCGATCAGTCCGTCAATATCAATCTATCAGTCCGTCAATATCAATCTAATATTGGCTAACAGGAGAGAGCAATGTGAATAGGAAAACGTGAGCTAGTATATAATATAGTACACTACTAGTGTGTGTGTGTGTGTGCGTGTGTGTTTGCGTGTGTGTGTGTGTGTGCGTACGTGTGTGTGCATGTGTGTTTGTGTGTGTGTGCGTGTGTGTGTGTGTGCGTGTGTGTGTGTGTGTGTGCGTGTGTGTGCGTGTGTGTTTGTGTGTGCGTGTGCGTGCGTGTGTGTTTGTGTGTGTGTGTGCGTGTGTGTGCGTGTGTGTTTGTGTGTGCGTGTGCGTGCGTGTGCGTGCGTGTGTGTTTGTGTGTGTGTGTGTGCGTGTGTGTGCATGTGTGTACACACACATTCAAGCAGTGTCTGTACAGTTAAAGGCAAGTGTCCAATTAGAACAGAGCATGCTGGAGGAGGAGGGGCCAGCTGGTCAAAAGTGTGCCGCCATTGGCCAGTAATTATAGAGTAAATAACGTCTTATTGGTTCATGTGACCAATGACTTAATTTCAGCTAATTTCACCAAGAAGTCAATTGTCATTGGCTAATACGACCAAGGAGCTGCGGTCCGATTGGCTGGCGTGATGCAGGAAGTTCAGGTCTTAATGGCTGATCCGGAAAGTATGTCGTCGTATTGGATGAGGTGACCATGAGGTCAGTTCTTATTGGCCGATCGAGGATGAGTTCAGTCTCGGGTCTTAATGGCTGATGGAGGAGGAGTCTCGGGTCTTATTGGCTGAGCCAGAGGAGTCTCGGGTCTTATTGGCTGAGCCAGAGGAGTCTCAGGTCTTATTGGCTGAGCCAGAGGAGTCTCAGGTCTTATTGGCTGAGCTAGAGGAGTCTCAGGTCTTATTGGCTGAGCCAGAGGAGTCTCAGGTCTTATTGGCTGAGCTAGAGGAGTCTCAGGTCTTATTGGCTGAGCCAGAGGAGTCTCAGGTCTTATTGGCTGAGCCAGAGGAGCGCCGGAGTTTCATGGACATGCGGCTCTTACTGGTCCGAGGAGACATGGGGGATGGAGAGTCGCTCCCCGCCTCCCCCAGAGCAGCACCTCCTTCCAGAAGAATCTCTAGGCAGGAGCCTGGGGAGAGGAGGGGTGGGGGAGGGGAGAGGGGGAGAGGAGGGGTGGGGGAGAGGGGGGAGAGGAGGGGAGAGGGAGGGGAGAGGAGGGGTGGGGGAGAGGGGGGAGAGGAGGGGAGAGGGGGAGAGGGGGAGAGGAGGGGTGGGGGAGAGGGGGAGAGGGGGAGAGGGGGAGAGGGGGGAGAGGAGGAGAGGAGGGGTGGGGGAGAGGGGGGAGAGGAGGGGAGAGGGGGAGAGGAGGGGGAGAGGAGGGGTGGGAGAGAGGAGGGGTGTAGGAGGGGAGAGGGGGAGAGGGGTGGGGGAGAGGAGGGGTGAAGGAGGGGAGAGGGGGAGAGGAGGGGTGTAGGAGGGGAGAGGGGGAGAGGAGGGGTGGGGGAGAGGGGGGAGAGGGGGAGAGGAGGGGTGGGGGAGAGGAGGGGTGGGGGAGAGGAGAGGAGAGGAGGGGGAGAGGAGGGGGAGAGGAGAGGAGGGGGGGAGAGGAGGGGTGGGGGAGAGGAGGGGAGAGGAGGGGGAGAGGAGAGGAGGGGGAGAGGAGGGGTGGGGGAGAGGGGGGGTGTAGGAGGGGAGAGGGGGAGAGGAGGGGTGGGGGAGAGGGGGGGTGTAGGAGGGGAGAGGGGGAGAGGAGGGGTGGGGGAGAGGAGGGGTGAGGGGGAGAGGAGGGGTGGGGGGGGGTGGAGGAGAGGAGGGGGGTATAGGAGGGGGAGAGGGGGGTGGGGGAGAGAAGGGGTGGTGGAGAGGGGGGGAGAGGGTAAGGGAGGTAGAGGAGGAGAAGAGGATGGGAGGAGGGGCAAGGAGGAGAGAGAGCGGTATGGAGAGAGAGAACATACGTTAATGCCCCCCCGTGCTGGCCCACTACTGACACACTGACTGACGTGACAGACAGATAGAGGACAGACAGACAGACAGACAGACAGACAGACAGATAGAGGACAGACAGACAGACAGACAGACAGACAGATAGATAGACAGACAGACAGACAGACGAGACAAGACGAGACGAGACAGACAGACAGACAGACAGACAGACAGATAGAGGACAGACAGACAGACAGACAGACAGATAGATAGATAGACAGACAGACAGACAGACAGACAGACGAGACAAGACGAGACGAGACAACAGACAATCACACAGGGCAACAAGTAATCAGGCAGCTAGACAAACAAATAGCTAGAGAGACAGACAGACAAGTAGAAGAAATATTTCTACTGTACTCTATATTCTCTAATATATTTCTGTATAATATTATCTAATCTATATCTGTATAATATTCTCAAATATATTTCTGTATAATATTATCTAATATATTTCTGTATTCTATTATCTAATCTATCTCTGTATTATATTATCTAATCTATCTCCGTGTTCTATTCTCTAATCTATTTATGTATTCTATTACATATACATTTTATATTACATTTAGTCATTTAGCAGACGCTTTTATCCAAAGCTATAAAAGCATATCTATTATCTAATCTATTCTGTGTTCTATTCTCTAATCTATTTATGTATTCTATTATCTAACCCCTAGTGTTATGTATCTGATGTGGTAAGCCCTACTGTTACTTCTCTTTCTTCTTGAAAACAATACCATTTATTCAGTTTTCCCTCTTTTCCCCCTATACTACACTTCAGGTTAACCCTAACCCTATACTACACTTCAGGTTAACCCTAACCCTATACTACACTTCAGGTTAAGGCTAACCCTAACCCTATACTACACTTCAGGTTAACCCTAACCCTATACTACACTTCAGGTTAAGGCTAACCCTAACCCTATATTACACTTCAGGTTAACCCTAACCCTATACTACACTTCAGGTTAACCCTAACCCTATACTACACTTCAGGTTAAGGCTAACCCTATACTACACTTCATGTTAAGGCTAACCCTATACTACACTTCAGGTTAACCCTAACCCTATACTACACTTCAGGTTAACCCTAACCCTATACTACACTTCAGGTTAACCCTAACCCTATACTACACTTCAGGTTAACCCTAACCCTATACTACACTTCAGGTTAACCCTAACCCTATACTACACTTCAGGTTAACCCTAACCCTATACTACACTTCAGGTTAACCCTAACCCTATACTACACTTCAGGTTAAGGCTAACCCTATACTACACTTCAGGTTAACCCTAACCCTATACTACACTTCATGTTAAGGCTAACCCTATACTACACTTCAGGTTAACCCTAACCCTATACTACACTTCAGGTTAACCCTAACCCTATACTACACTTCATGTTAAGGCTAACCCTATACTACACTTCAGGTTAACCCTAACCCTATACTACACTTCAGGTTAACCCTAACCCTATACTACACTTCAGGTTAACCCTAACCCTATACTACACTTCAGGTTAACCCTAACCCTATACTACACTTCAGGTTAACCCTAACCCTATACTACACTTCAGGTTAAGGCTAACCCTATACTACACTTCATGTTAAGGCTAACCCTATACTACACTTCAGGTTAACCCTAACCCTATACTACACTTCAGGTTAACCCTAACCCTATACTACACTTCATGTTAAGGCTAACCCTATACTACACTTCAGGTTAACCCTAACACTATACTACACTTCAGGTTAACCCTAACCCTATACTACACTTCAGGTTAACCCTAACCCTATACTACACTTCAGGTCAAGGCTAGAGTTTTGGACTGACAAAACAACTAACTCATAGACTGCGCTAGTTCATAACCTATTCTCTATTTATCTATTCTATTCTCTAGTCTATTTATGTGTTCTATTATCTAATCCATTCCTCTAGCCAGGGTAGCGTACCATTCACAGCTAGCATGAAACACTTTGTGTTTGAGTCCCTTTCCCTTTGATATGAGCAGGTTCAAACTATCTAGAGGCCTAGGAACCACCAGATACATATCACTACGGTCCTCTGGAGAGGAGGAGGAGGAGGAGGAGGAGGAGGAGGAGGAGGAAGAGAGGAGAGGAGGAGAGGAGAGGAGGAGAGGAAGAGAGGAGAGGTAAGGAGAGGAGGAGATCAGAGGAGGTGATGAGAAGAGGAGAGGAAGAGAGGAGAGGAGGAGAGGAAGAGAGGTAAGGAGTGGAGAGGAGGAGAGGAGAGGAGAGGTAAAAAGAAGATGGGAGGAGAGGTAAGGAGAGGAGAAGAGGAGAGAAGGAGAGGACAGGAAAGGAAGAGGAGGGGGAGAAGACAGGAGATGAGGGAACGAGAGGAGAAAGGACAAGCAGCGATGGAGTGAGACAGAATAAAAGAGAATGTCAGTCAAAAACAGATGAGAAAAACAACAGATTAAATAAATAATACTGCACACACACACACATACACACACATACTGTACACATACAAAGACACACACACAACAACACACATACACACATGCAAAACATAGACATAACACTGTTGAATATAAATCATTCAAAAATAACATGATCATCATCCTAACAATTCATAACCAACATCATATTTTATCAAAAATCTCTTCACCCACAAACTGTGTCTGTCAATGTCACCATGTAAATGTGTGCTTTTGTGCATACTTACGTCTGTCCATATCTACGTGTGCGTATGTTGTGTGTGTGTTGTTCATGTATGCATGTGTGTTGTTCATGTATGCATGTGTGTTGTTCATGAGGGGTGTGTGCGTGTGTGTTGTGTGTTGTTCATGTATGCATGTGTGTTGTTCATGAGGGGTGTGTGCGTGTGTGTTGTGTGTTGTTCATGTATGCATGTGTGTTGTTCATGAGGGGTGTGTGCGTGTGTGTTGTGTGTTGTTCATGAGGGGTGTGTGTTGTTCATGAGGGGTGTGTGCGTGTGTGTTGTGTGTTGTTCATGAGGGGTGTGTGCGTGTGTGTTGTGTGTTGTTCATGAGGGGTGTGTGTGTATGTGTGCACGGTGCTACAGTGCTACATCATGCCAGAACCAGGAAGAGAGAGGAACAGACAAAAGGTCGAAGTTCAACGGTTAGAGTTCATCAGATCAACGTGACATCAAAGGTTAAAGTAGCGACGATTAAACGACAGCTAAACGAGTGAGCAGAGAGGCAGAGAGAGAGAGAGATAAGGTTATGGAGGCATGCCTGCTAACCTCTCTGAAAACAGAAGGGAAGGAGAGAGGGAGTGGAAATCGGAGGAGAGGATAGGTTAAGTTGGAATGTTATTAGGAGCCAATCAGAACGGGGCGTGTCAGTCATGTGACCAGGCTTACCTTTTAGCTATAGGCTAGTGAGACATTACGATCTAAAGAGGGACACAGAATAATAAAAAAAAAAAATAACAATAATCCAAAACAAAAATAAAATAACAAAAAAGAGCAGAAAACAAAATCAAATCAAAGTAGAATATTTTTTTTGGGGAAAAAGTGAAAGAAGCAGAAAGAGAGAGAGAGAAGGAGGATTGATGAGCTGTTAGGATCCAGAGGGAGAGAGACATAGAGACAGAGAGACATAGAGAGAGACATGAGCCCCTTTTAAACCACAAGACCCCTCATTATGCTGGCTTTGCCTTTTTCCACCGACCCCTCACCAAGCTGGCATAATGTCGCCCCCTGTGGGTGATTTATAGATAGCACGCCGACAGTCCTGAGTCAGAGCAGGGTGCCTGCAGGTTTCAACAAGTTCAATTTAAGATGTTTTAAGACTTTCTTAAGACCACTTTGAATAGGACTTAATACCTATTTCATGGCCATACTGTCAAACAAAGTATGAAGGAAAATTACTATGAAAGAAGTAATACCATATGAATTGTTGGGGAGCTGATAGACCATACTACTAGGGCTGTACCGAATGTAATCGTTTAACATTCGAAGCTTCTATTGAAGTATTCGAACGAAGCTTCGAATGTCTGTCATCATATTTTATGATGTAATCCAAAATTTTTATATTTTTTATTTTATATAAATATCCTCAAACTAAATCCTCAATTTGAATTAAGTGATTAAACTTCTTTTTTATTAAATCAACTTTCTTTAAGACATTGACTGCCACGCTTCTATCCATCAATGTATGATCTCTGCCACCACTCTAAGCCTATGGAGATGTTCACCTTCTTTGCAGGGCTATAACTTTTTAAATTGTATTGCTAAATTGACATTACTATGGCCCAAAAATTGCTTCTAGAATATAAGTATGTTTTTATCGTTTTCTGCAGTAATTCATAGAACGTGAGTTATAGGCATAAACGCATATAGATTATCAACTGCCGTTTATTGCCAATACACGCTATATTAAATTCAACGGTACATGATTGTTACGAAGGATCAGATTAAACCGAATATATATATTTATTTATGGATATATATTGAATAGTATTTGTATATCGTTTGATATCCCTTGTATATTCCTTGTACATATACACGGAATATCCCTTTAGCCTACTATAGCCCATAATAGTTCATTCTCTTATTGGACAAGGACCTGGCGCCAGGGGACAAGCCCCTTGGAGCCAAGTTCAATGGTACCGACGAGACATGTCTCTACTAGCCCCGGCTCTGCGCAGGAATACGGCTACCGAAAGGAGAGTGGCACTATTTGTTCACCGTGCATATAAATATGGCGCAAGTAAATGTAGAAGACCCTTAGTCCTTTACCCTTCTACCCAACTAAGTAACAGAACGTGAAGCCTCACCCACAATACCGCGTGCGGTGTAGTATGGCCTGTTTGGCCTTAGAATAGCATCGAGACCTCGTGCGAATTAATAGCTGAATTGTCAGAGTTTGGCACTGTACCGTCGAGTGCGACGTATTTCTATTAAGTAATAATAGTCTATCGTGTATGGTGCATCGTGCGGTTAGAGTTCTAAAGTGACCAGCATCTCCAACGCTTCCTCGTGTTATCTAGAGTCTTATCCAGGCTGGGGCCGACCACACATGGCGCTTTCTTCCGAGGAGATCTAGACGAGGACCGAGGGACATGTACACTGGATTACCTACCCGACGACTGCTGAGCCCTATGCGGCTGGAATATATTTGCTTTGGTACTGTGATTTGTGGAGCGGATAATCGCCGACGCCTGTGAGTGTTGGATTTACCCCCGAGAGGAGTCAAGTTGAGTCGGCGCTCAGAGAGACTGAGGTCGCCTAGCTTCTTCTTCACTGTGGAGCTACAGCCTACAAGAGAACCAAGGTGTATTCATCTGCGGATCAAGAGTCTACTGCACTGTCTTCTGTACTTGAAGTCTCCCTAGACATCGTTGACCAGACGGTCTACTACCGACGGCTCTCCTACCCCCCCTACCGGCCTACAACCGGGAGGACCCCTTCCAGAATTATCCTGCTATATCATTAAGAGTACCATAGATCTAATTCCCTAAGAGCCAGGTTGTATACTTGCTTCCTGCGTAACCAGAGATTGGACATTCAGTGTTGATTTGCCTACGAGTACTCATTTGCCTTACAAGTGCATTCAAATCATAAATGTAATAGTAACTATTATATGTACCTTTTGCTATATATTAAATATTTGATTATTACCTTTGTGTGGACCCGATTTCATTGTGGGAAAGTGTTCATCATATTTAGATATCGTGTACTGTATGGCCAGTAGTTAAAGTACATAAAGCGGTAGTGGTTTAATGATACCATACTTATCAATACAGTCAGGGAATTGTACCCCTCAGTTACAATGATCGTATACGTACGCGGATGAAAGGGGGGGGGGGTCGTTTATAATTCCGTGATCGTCAGTAAATGGTTTATGTAGTATGGGTGATATATTGATCAGAGCGGTTTGCATTGAAAAGAATAAACAATCAAGCTGAAAGTAACGTTACTGTCCTCTTACCGTTCGCCGATGAGACTGGAGGAAAAAGATCCGACTTATAGATCCATTTCCGGTTTGTATGGCGCAATAAACGCCCAAATCATATTGATTATTGAGTTATGGCAGCGATCCATTGCACGCCAGTGTGTGTCTGTAGTCCCGCAACGATATGTGACTGCCGGACGGATTTCCCAGATGCACCGAGATCACCAGATGCACTTCCGGTTGTAACTCGCCCGATCACCCACCAGGTGGCGGTATTGAGGCGTTGCACTGTTGTGCAGAGTCCCACTGTATCAGCAGAGGCTGGGTGGCGGAATTATGAATGCCATGGCGAAAAAATTAAATATGATCTCAATAACGTCGTACAGTGTGGTTTGGCAGAATTCGCATGACCAGCAAACCCATCATAAGCGTTTTTTGGCGGTCAATGTGTTAATGAATATTTATTACATGGTGTTTTCACAATCGCCGAAATGCTTGCTTGTGATTGGTCAATAGCGCGCGTCAGAGGTCCGTTATCACACGATAACGGACCTCTGCCAAGCAATAATGACTGCTGTGCGCAGCTGTTCGCAATCAAGCCCACTACACACTGTATCAGTGCTGCTCAGCATATGCACAGCTGCACTCAGTCATCAGTGCAATCAGACCACAGACCTGCCGGCTGCCGATAATAATAATCACTTTATTTGGGCTGACGGAGCCACAGAACTAAGCGTTTGCATTTGATCTCGTTTTGTCGATGGTGTACAATGAATTAGGTATATTTGTTAGTAAGTTAGCCATGTAATAAGCGGGATAATGTATAGCTATACTCGATCATTGTCGCAAAATAATTGACCTTCACTGACGTTTAAAACACCTCTGCGCTGCGCCTCGGTATTTTAAACTCCGTGTCGGTAAATTATTTTGCGACAATGACCTCGTAGCTATACATTATCCCTTACATAACTCATAAGTTTCGTCAACATAGATAATCCAATAAGGGCACGGTTGGTACGAAAGTGATGGTGATGTCTTGATGGAGTGCCAAGCGGATGCTACATCATTTATGATAAATGTTTTATGTAAATCTTTATGACGAGTCATATACTATAATAGTATAATACTATAATATTAGTGTAGCCTAATCTTTATCTGCAACTGTGAAGAAAAACCCCATTGGTTTAAACAGAATGAATAGACACATAAAAAAATATATATATATATAAAAAAAAAAAAAATTAATACATTTCTTTTAATTCAAATGTTGATTTAGAATTCAAATGTCAACATTATGAACGAAGCTTCGAAGCTTCGAACTATTCAGTACAGCCCTACTACTTACTGTACGGCCATTTGCAGACATATCCCCCAAACATATTTACACAAGATACAGAGAAGTTATTGCAACGTAACTGTTTGTAACTGGTCCAGAGAGACATCTCTTCAACTGCAATGTACAGTATTGGTCCAAATACAAGACCACCCTGATTACTCATTTTTGGAAGAATACTTTTTTGAAGACCATATCATTCAAGAAAATCATTCTATTGCATTTCTATTTGAAAAATAATGATTTTCAAACTAACCCACCAACCAACCACCACACTAACCAACCACCCAACACACTAACCAACCAACACACCACCCAACACACCACCCAACACACCAACCACCCAACACACCAACCAACACACCACCCAACACACCACCCAACACACCAACCACCCAACACACCAACCAACACACCAACCAACACACCACCCAACACACCAACCACCCAACACACCAACCAACACACCAACCAACACACCAACCAACACACCAACCACCCAACACACCAACCAACACACCACCCAACACACCACCCAACACACCAACCAACACACCAACCAACACACCAACCAACACACCACCCAACACACCAACCAACACACCACCCAACACACCACCCAACACACCAACCAACACACCAACCAACACACCAACCACCCAACACACCACCCAACACACCACCCAACACACCAACCACCCAACACACCAACCAACACACCACCCAACACACCACCCAACACACCAACCAACACACCAACCAACACACCACCCAACACACCAACCACCCAACACATCAACCAACACACCAACCAACACACCAACCAACCAACCAACACACCAACCAACCAACCAACCACCCAACCAACCAACCAACCAACCACCCAACCAACCAACCAACCAACCAACCAACCAACCAACCACCCAACCAACCAACCAACACACTAACCAACCAACCAACCAACCAACCAACACACTAACCAACCAACCAACCAACCAACCAACACACCAACCAACCAACCACCCAACCAACCAACCAACACACTAACCAACCAACCAACCAACCAACCAACACACCAACCAACCAACCACCCAACCAACCAACCAACACACTAACCAACCAACCAACCAACCAACCAACACACTAACCAACCAACCAACCAACCAACCAACCAACCAACCAACACACCAACCAACCAACCACCCACCCAACCAACCAACCAACCACCCAACCAACCAACCAACCAACCAACCAACCAACCAACCAACCAACCAACCAACCAACCAACCAACACACCAACCAACCAACACACCAACCAACCAACCAACCAACCAACACACCAACCAACCAACCAACCAACACACTAACCAACCAACCAACCAACCAACCAACACACCAACCAACCACCCAACACACCAACCAACCACCCAACACACCAACCAACCAACCAACCAACCAACCAACCAACCACCCAACACACCAACCAACCAACCAACCAACCAACACACCACACTAACCAACCAACCAACACACTAACCAACCAACCAACCAACCAACCAACACACCAACCAACCAACACACCAACCAACCCACCAACCAACCAACACACCAACCAACCACCCAACACACCAACCAACCACCCAACACACCAACCAACACACCAACCACCCAACACACCACACTAACCAACCAACCAACCAACCAACACACCAACCAACCACCCAACACACCAACCAACCACCCAACACACCAACCAACCAACCAACCAACCAACCAACCACCCAACACACCAACCAACCAACCAACCAACCAACCAACACACCACACTAACCAACCAACCAACACACTAACCAACCAACCAACCAACCAACCAACACACCAACCAACCAACACACCAACCAACCCACCAACCAACCAACACACCAACCAACCACCCAACACACCAACCAACCACCCAACACACCAACCAACACACCACACTAACCAACCAACCAACCAACCAACACACCACACTAACCAACCAACCAACACACTAACCAACCAACCAACCAACCAACCAACACACCAACCAACCAACACACCAACCAACCCACCAACCAACCAACACACCAACCAACCACCCAACACACCAACCAACCAACACACCAACCAACCAACCAACCACCCAACACACCAACCAACCAACACACTAACCAACCAACACACCAACCAACCACCCAACACACCAACCAACCAACCAACCACCCAACACACTAACCAACCAACACACCAACCAACACACCAACCAACCAACCAACCAACACACCAACCAACCACCCAACACACCAACCAACCAACCAACCAACCAACCAACACACCAACCAACCAACCAACCAACACACCAACCAACCAACCAACACACCAACCAACCAACCAACACACCAACCAACACACTAACCAACCAACACACCAACCAACCAACCAACCAACCAACCAACACACTAACCAACCAACACACCAACCAACCAACCAACCAACCAACCAACACACTAACCAACCAACACACCAACCAACCAACACACCAACCAACCAACCAACCCACCAACCAACCAACACACCAACCAACCAACACACTAACCAACCAACACACCAACCAACCAACACACCAACCCACCAACCAACCACCCAACCCACCAACCAACCAACACACTAACCAACCAACACACCAACCAACCAACACACCAACCAACCAACACACCAACCCACCAACCAACCACCCAACACACCAACCAACCAACCAACCAACCAACCAACCAACACACCAACCACCCAACCCACCAACCAACCAACACACCAACCCACCAACCAACCACCCAACCCACCAACCAACCAACACACTAACCAACCAACACACCAACCAACCAACACACCAACCAACCAACACACCAACCCACCAACCAACCACCCAACACACCAACCAACCAACCAACCAACCAACCACCCAACCAACCAACCAACCAACCACCCAACCAACCAACCAACCAACCAACCAACCAACCAACCACCCAACCAACCAACCAACACACTAACCAACCAACCAACCAACCAACCAACACACTAACCAACCAACCAACCAACCAACCAACACACCAACCAACCAACCACCCAACCAACCAACCAACACACTAACCAACCAACCAACCAACCAACCAACACACCAACCAACCAACCACCCAACCAACCAACCAACACACTAACCAACCAACCAACCAACCAACCAACACACTAACCAACCAACCAACCAACCAACCAACCAACCAACACACCAACCAACCAACCACCCACCCAACCAACCAACCAACCACCCAACCAACCAACCAACCAACCAACCAACCAACCAACCAACCAACCAACCAACCAACCAACCAACACACCAACCAACCAACACACCAACCAACCAACCAACCAACCAACACACCAACCAACCAACCAACCAACACACTAACCAACCAACCAACCAACCAACCAACACACCAACCAACCACCCAACACACCAACCAACCACCCAACACACCAACCAACCAACCAACCAACCAACCAACCACCCAACACACCAACCAACCAACCAACCAACCAACCAACACACCACACTAACCAACCAACCAACACACTAACCAACCAACCAACCAACCAACCAACACACCAACCAACCAACACACCAACCAACCCACCAACCAACCAACACACCAACCAACCACCCAACACACCAACCAACCACCCAACACACCAACCAACACACCAACCACCCAACACACCACACTAACCAACCAACCAACCAACCAACACACCAACCAACCACCCAACACACCAACCAACCACCCAACACACCAACCAACCAACCAACCAACCAACCAACCACCCAACACACCAACCAACCAACCAACCAACCAACCAACACACCACACTAACCAACCAACCAACACACTAACCAACCAACCAACCAACCAACCAACACACCAACCAACCAACACACCAACCAACCCACCAACCAACCAACACACCAACCAACCACCCAACACACCAACCAACCACCCAACACACCAACCAACACACCACACTAACCAACCAACCAACCAACCAACACACCACACTAACCAACCAACCAACACACTAACCAACCAACCAACCAACCAACCAACACACCAACCAACCAACACACCAACCAACCCACCAACCAACCAACACACCAACCAACCACCCAACACACCAACCAACCAACACACCAACCAACCAACCAACCACCCAACACACCAACCAACCAACACACTAACCAACCAACACACCAACCAACCACCCAACACACCAACCAACCAACCAACCACCCAACACACTAACCAACCAACACACCAACCAACACACCAACCAACCAACCAACCAACACACCAACCAACCACCCAACACACCAACCAACCAACCAACCAACCAACCAACACACCAACCAACCAACCAACCAACACACCAACCAACCAACCAACACACCAACCAACCAACCAACACACCAACCAACACACTAACCAACCAACACACCAACCAACCAACCAACCAACCAACCAACACACTAACCAACCAACACACCAACCAACCAACCAACCAACCAACCAACACACTAACCAACCAACACACCAACCAACCAACACACCAACCAACCAACCAACCCACCAACCAACCAACACACCAACCAACCAACACACTAACCAACCAACACACCAACCAACCAACACACCAACCCACCAACCAACCACCCAACCCACCAACCAACCAACACACTAACCAACCAACACACCAACCAACCAACACACCAACACACCAACCAACCAACACACCAACCCACCAACCAACCACCCAACACACCAACCAACCAACCAACCAACCAACCAACCAACCAACACACCAACCACCCAACCCACCAACCAACCAACACACCAACCCACCAACCAACCACCCAACCCACCAACCAACCAACACACTAACCAACCAACACACCAAC
>NC_140166.1:221587671-221625171 GCF_963971535.1 Notolepis coatsorum
ATGTATGTGTATACTATGTGAGTATTGTGTATGTGAATACTATGTGAGTATTATGTATGTGTATACTATGTGAGTATTATGTATGTGTATACTATGTGAGTATTATGTATGTGTATACTATGTGAGTATTATGTATGTGTATACTGTGTGAGTATTATGTATGTGTATACTATGTGTGTATTATGTATGTGTATACTATGTGTGTATTATGTATGTGTATACTGTGTGTGTATTATGTTGTGTATACTATGTGAGTATTATGATGTGAATACTGTGTGTGTATTATGTATGTGAATACTGTGTCAGTATTATGTTGTGTATACTATGTGAGTATTATGTATGTGAATACTATGTGTGTATTATGTATGTGTATACTATGTGAGTATTATGATGTGAATACTATGTGAGTATTATGTATGTGAATACTATGTGCGTATTATGTATGTGCATACTATGTGCGTATTATGTATGTGAATACTATGTGTGTATTATGTATGTGAATACTATGTGTGTATTATGTATGTGTATACTGTGTGAGTATTATGTATGTGAATACTGTGTGAGTATTATGTATGTGTATACTATGTGAGTATTATGTATGTGAATACTATGTGAGTATTATGTATGTGAATACTATGTGAGTATTATGTATGTGAATACTGTGTGAGTATTATGTATGTGAATACTGTGTGAGTATTATGTATGTGAATACTATGAGTATTATGTATGTGTATACTATGTGAGTAATATGTATGTGTATACTATGTGAGTATTATGTATGTGAATACTGTGTGAGTATTATGTATGTGAATACTATGAGAGTATTATGTATGTGTATACTATGTGAGTATTATGTATGTGTATACTGTGCGAGTATTATGTATGTGAATAGTATGTGAGTATTATGTATGTGTATACTATGTGAGTATTATGTATGTGTATACTATGTGAGTATTATGTATGTGAATACTATGTGAGTATTATGTATGTGAATACTATTTGAGTATTATGTATGTGAATACTATGTGAGTATTATGTATGTGTATACTGTGTGTGCATCTCCTCCCCTCTCCTTCTCTTTCTCTCTCTAAACTAGACTAGTTTATACATAATGTACCATAAAGACTAGTTTATGAACCATAGAGACTAGTCTATACATATACATAATATACCATAGAGACTAGTAGTCTATACTAGGGATGCACGATAATTATCGGGCCGATATCAGCTATTATGACGTCATCCCGGTAAACCTGATACAATTATTGATAGCTCCGATAATACAAAATAATAAAAAAAACAAATGTTCTTTTTTTACACTTTTTATTTCTTTTTTTCTTTTCATGTCAACATTCACACGCACAATATATGCTTACTTAGGATTTGACTTGATTCAACAACAAAGCAGTCGGGTCAATGGCAAGCCGAAAACGGTCGAAAATGAAGAATTTGAAGTTTGAATTTTAATTTTTTTTACAACTGAGGTAGGTCGATTTTTTAGAGACTAAAGTACCGAAAAAAGGTACCGTTGGGTACCGGAATCGATTCACGGGTACCGGTACCCATCCCTACTGACAAAGCACAATACCTGTTGGTTTTTAGTTCACTCATTGTTCAGGGAAACACATTGTTAATGACATTGACGGATTGTGAATTTTGTGATTGACTCAAATTATATTTATTTGGAAAAATAAATATAGTCACTTTATTTGAAGAGTCAAAACTGTTCTCTTGGCTTTGTTTTGTTCATAGTAGTAACGCACATGTCATGATAAATCTGGTTAGGTCAAAACTACAGGAATATACAAAAAAAATAAAAGATAATACAATAAATATATATATATCGGTTAGCGGTATCGGTATTGACCTTGAGGAGCAGAAAGTTATCGGTATCGACCTTGAGGAGCAGAAAGTTATCGGTATCGATATCGGGGTCAAAAAATCAATATCGTGCACCCCTAGTCTATACATATACATAATGTACCATAGAGACTAGTAGTCTATACATATATACATAATGTACCATAGAGACTAGTAGTCTATACATACATAATGTACCATAGAGAACAGGCAATAGGCCTGCAGTTCACTTAACAGCCACCGGTGTCATTAAAGAGGAGTTTCTGAGGCGGTCAGGTGGCGTAGCGGAGATTGCGTTCGTCACCAACCCCGGAGACGCTAGGATTCGCCTGTTCGAATCCAGCTCACAGGTCCGGGGTTGTCACCAGCTTGGCTGGCCGTTCACACTAATACAATTGGCAGTATTAGAGGGTGGGAGAAGCTGGCGGGGTGGGTCCGGGTCGTTGTAAACAGCGACTCCTACAGTTCGGTCGGGGCGCCTGCTAAGCGCGGATAGGATCTAAGTGGGATAGTGTGATCCTTCCACACGCTACGCCCTCTCAGTGAGAATCCGCGCTGCCAGGTGAAAAGAAGCGGTTGATTGGCTAGACGTGTGTCGGAGGAAGCACGTGATAGCCTCCACTCTCCCAGACCGACTGTGGGGGGTAAGTGCGCAGCGACCAGGAAGGGGATTGGGAATTGGCATAACGACTAACATTGGGATGGGAGAAAATCGGAGGAAAAAGGAGGGGTAAAAAGATAAAAAAAAAAAAAAAAAAAAAGGAGGAGTTTCTGATCGTTCTACGTAGCACCTCTTAACTCATTCTGCGCCATTCACGTATATATACGTGTTTGCTCGCCAACCGTTGAACGCCAATCACGTATATATATACGTTATTTGGTACGTTTTCCTTTTTTTCGATTTTAATATTCTATTCTGTCTCACGGACCTCTATGTTACCGTTGAAAGCCATACTGAGACCCAGAGAGTGCAATACCTGCCAGATCCTGCTAGGTGGCAGTATCGCCCACCCTTTGAAACCCTGTTCCAGACTGTGTGTCACATCTAATGTCGTCCGGGCGGAGAATTTTGGCCCAGGCTAGTCTAGCGGTTCATCCGAGCACATTGGAACGCATCCAGGACACTCGATGCATGTGTTGTGCCAGATTATGTCGAGGACCCGATGGACATCAATACTGGAAATCGCAATCAGACAATTGGAATATTCTTTTTGGAATAAACCCGATCAAAGGTAAGGACTATCTGACGTCAATTCCACCTTGATCCTACAATGATTTCATATCGATCCAGGTGATCAACATATGTAGTATTCAAAATGGTAAATGGCTGCTTTTTTATATAGCGCTTTTATCCAAAGCGCTTTACAATTTGTTCCTCACATTTTACCCGTTCACTGACACATTCACACACCGACGGCGGAGGCGACCATGCAAGGTGCCAACCTGCTCATCGGGAGCAATTAGGGGTTAAGTGTCTTGCTCAAGGACACATCGACACGCTGCCCAGGAGGAGGGGGAATCGAACCGGGAACCTCCGGATTGCCATTGATTGATTGATTGATTGATTGAAAAGTTTATTAACAGGTTGCAGAATGGGTACAGTACAGTACAGCTCAATACATACAATTGTTAAGAGGATGCAGACCTGAGAAAGACTTTCGTCTTGTTTCCATCAGGGTCCCCCATTTTCAATTCATCATATGACACACATGACATACAGATAGACAGTACTGCTACATCTATACATTTATGACATACCAGATTTTCAAATACAGTACTGTTTGTGATACTAAAAAAATCCAGAAGAAGAGTATATACATTTGACATAGAAACTGTGCATTGGGGGAGGTTGGGTAGGTGGGGTGGGGCTGTACATTGGAGGTGGACGACTGCTCTACCTCCTGAGCCACTGTCGCCCCACTTCAGAACGAATGCCGTTGCTGGCGATCAGAGCATCAAAAAACGGTTTCCAGGAATTAGCCAGGATCACTCTGAAACTATACAATATTCACGACGGGATAACACGCAAACGTATACATGAACAAATGTATTATTTTTTACATGTTGGACGAGGGAGAGTTAATGTCAAATGAGCCATAGTATCGTCTCCATAGCTAGAATATAGAATATAGATATAGCCCTGCAAACAACCGCCACGCACAGTGAAAATGCCTATCTTTTAGCGTGGCCCAGTGAGAACGGGATAAGGATCATAGCTGGCAGTGAATGAGTTAACGTGCAGGGGGTCGTATACGGGCCGTCGCACACTTTGCGAGCATCATTCTACCGGATCGGGCTGCGTTTTTCGCCGATCATGTAATATATACCGCTCGAAAGTTGAATTTGACAGACAGCAGCCTGGATCTCCACCACAAAGATCCAGACAGCAAACCAACACAGAAACGTACGTACGCATGTGTACACACACACACACACACACACACACACACACACAACAGATAAACACATACACACACAAACACACGTTGGCACATATATCACACATAAACATATACAAACACATAAGCACACACAGACAGACACATCCTCACACAGTACATGTAAACACATAACGTATGTACACACACGTGCGCAGCACAGGTAACCCCCCCCCCCACACACACACACACACACAGGTAACCCCCCCCCCCACACACACACACGTAAACCCCCACACACACACACACACACGTAAACCCCCACACACACACACAGGTAAACCCCCCCCCCACACACACACTATCTGTCCTCTGCACCCCAGGCTGTGGAGACAACAGAGACATCAGAGAATAATTACATTGGAGAAGCTTTACAGCCTGTACTGACAACCCTGTGTGTGTGTGTGTGTGTGTGTGTGTGTGTGTGTGTGTGTGTGTGTGTGTGTGTGTGTGTGTGTGTGTGTGTGTGTGTGTGTGTGTGTGTGTGTGTGAGATATGTGTGTGATATGTGTGTTGTATGTATGTGTGTGGGCATGCATGCATGTTGTGTGTGTGTGTGCATGCATGTTGTGTGTGTGTGATATATGTGTGTGATGGATGTGTGTGTGTGTGTCCGTGCCCCCAAGGAGCCAGCTAATAGGTTTATATCTTTCTGTGATAGCGCTGATATGGAGGCCTTGTGATTTCATTACCAGTGTGTGTGTGTGTGTCCGAAGATGGGGACAGAGATAGGTTGGCCTAATGCACCACTCATTGCCACAGGCGGACACGGACACACACACACACGCACGGACACACACACGCACACATACACACACACCTCTCCACTATCATATCTAGCCCTATTGATCTGCCCCTTAACCCAATAGAGAGAAAGATAGAGAAAAAACAGGCAAAGGAGAGAGAAGAAAAGAGTTGGAAAGAAAAAAGGAGGCAGATTAAAGTGTAAGAGAGAGCAAGAGGAGAGAGAAAGAGGAGAGTGAGAAAGAGGAGAGTGCGAAAGAGGAGATAGAGAGAGGAGAGAGATATATATAGAGAGAAAGGAGAGTGAGAGAGGAGAGAGAAAGGAGAGAGAGAAATAGGAGGGGGACATGGGGAGAGAGAAGGAGAGAGATAAAGGAGAGAGAGAAAGGGGAGAAAGAAAGAGGAGAGAAAGAAAGGAGAGAAAGAGAGCGGAGGGGAGAGAAAAAGGAGAGAAAGAGCAGACAGAGGAGAGAGAATGGAGAGAAAGAGAGATAAAGAGGAGAGAAAGAAAGAGGAGGGAGAGAAAGAGGAGAGAGAGAAAGGAGAGAGAAAAAGAGAGGCGAGAGAAAGAGGAGCGAGAAAGAGGAGAGATGAGAGAAATAGGGACACTTTGGTTGACAAGTGTCATGTCTAAATGTGCTATACAAATCAATTTGATTGATTGATTGATTGAGAGAAAGAGAGGAGAGAGAAATAGGGAAAAAGAGAGGAGAGATAGAAAGAAAGAGAAAGAGGAGAGATAGAAAGAAAGAGAAAGAGGAGGAGAGATAGAAAGAAAGAAAGAGGGAAAGATATATCATATGCTTTTGAGTGGCGTCACCTTCACCTCCACGTCCGGCACGTCTCCATGTGAACACAGACAGAATACAGTCAGACCGTCTCCATGTAAACACAGACAGAATACAGTCAGACCGTCTCCATGTAAACACAGACAGAATACAGTCAGACCGTCTCCATGTGAACACAGACAGAATACAGTCAGACCGTCTCCATGTAAACACAGACAGAATACAGTCAGACCGTCTCCATGTAAACACAGACAGAATACAGTCAGACCGTCTCCATGTAAACACAGGCAGAATACAGTCAGACCGTCTCCATGTAAACACAGACAGAATACAGTCAGACCGTCTCCATGTAAACACAGACAGAATACAGTCAGACCGTCTCCATGTGAACACAGACAGAATACAGTCAGACCGTCTCCATGTAAACACAGACAGAATACAGTCAGACCGTCTCCATGTAAACACAGACAGAATACAGTCAGACCGTCTCCATGTAAACACAGACAGAATACAGTCAGACCGTCTCCATGTAAACACAGACAGAATACAGTCAGACCGTCTCCATGTAAACACAGACAGAATACAGTCAGACCGTCTCCATGTAAACACAGACAGAATACAGTCAGAGACCGTCTCCATGTAAACACAGACAGAATACAGTCAGAGACCGTCTCCATGTAAACACAGACAGAATACAGTCAGACCGTCTCCATGTGAACACAGACAGAATACAGTCAGAGACCGTCTCCATGTAAACACAGACAGAATACAGTCAGACCGTCTCCATGTAAACACAGACAGAATACAGTCAGACCGTCTCCATGTGAACACAGACAGAATACAGTCAGACCGTCTCCATGTAAACACAGACAGAATACAGTCAGACCGTCTCCATGTAAACACAGACAGAATACAGTCAGAGACAGTCTCCATGTAAACACAGACAGAATACAGTCAGACCGTCTCCATGTAAACACAGACAGAATACAGTCAGACCGTCTCCATGTAAACACAGACAGAATACAGTCAGACCGTCTCCATGTAAACACAGACAGAATACAGTCAGACCGTCTCCATGTAAACACAGACAGAATACAGTCAGACCGTCTCCATGTAAACACAGACAGAATACAGTCAGACCGTCTCCATGTAAACACAGACAGAATACAGTCAGACCGTCTCCATGTAAACACAGACAGAATACAGTCAGACCGTCTCCATGTAAACACAGACAGAATACAGTCAGACCGTCTCCATGTAAACACAGACAGAATACAGTCAGACCGTCTCCATGTAAACACAGACAGAATACAGTCAGAGACCGTCTCCATGTAAACACAGACAGAATACAGTCAGACCGTCTCCATGTAAACACAGACAGAATACAGTCAGACCGTCTCCATGTAAACACAGACAGAATACAGTCAGAGACCGTCTCCATGTAAACACAGACAGAATACAGTCAGACCGTCTCCATGTAAACACAGACAGAATACAGTCAGAGACCGTCTTCATGTAAACACAGACAGAATACAGTCAGACCGTCTCCATGTAAACACAGACAGAATACAGTCAGAGACCGTCTTCATGTAAACACAGACAGAATACAGTCAGAGACCGTCTCCATGTAAACACAGACAGAATACAGTCAGACCGTCTCCATGTAAACACAGACAGAATACAGTCAGACCGTCTCCATGTAAACACAGACAGAATACAGTCAGAGACCGTCTCCATGTAAACACAGACAGAATACAGTCAGACCGTCTCCATGTAAACACAGACAGAATACAGTCAGACCGTCTCCATGTAAACACAGACAGAATACAGTCAGACCGTCTCCATGTAAACACAGACAGAATACAGTCAGACCGTCTCCATGTAAACACAGACAGAATACAGTCAGACCGCCTCCATGTAAACACAGACAGAATACAGTCAGACCGTCTCCATGTAAACACAGACAGAATACAGTCAGACCGTCTCCATGTAAACACAGACAGAATACAGTCAGAGACCGTCTCCATGTAAACACAGACAGAATACAGTCAGACCGTCTCCATGTAAACACAGACAGAATACAGTCAGACCGTCTCCATGTAAACACAGACAGAATACAGTCAGACCGTCTCCATGTGAACACAGACAGAATACAGTCAGACCGTCTCCATGTAAACACAGACAGAATACAGTCAGACCGTCTCCATGTAAACACAGACAGAATACAGTCAGACCGTCTCCATGTAAACACAGACAGAATACAGTCAGACCGTCTCCATGTAAACACAGACAGAATACAGTCAGACCGTCTCCATGTAAACACAGACAGAATACAGTCAGACCGTCTCCATGTGAACACAGACAGAATACAGTCAGACCGTCTCCATGTAAACACAGACAGAATACAGTCAGACCGTCTCCATGTAAACACAGACAGAATACAGTCAGACCGTCTCCATGTAAACACAGACAGAATACAGTCAGACCGTCTCCATGTAAACACAGACAGAATACAGTCAGACCGTCTCCATGTAAACACAGACAGAATACAGTCAGACCGTCTCCATGTAAACACAGACAGAATACAGTCAGACCGTCTCCATGTGAACACAGACAGAATACAGTCAGACCGTCTCCATGTAAACACAGACAGAATACAGTCAGACCGTCTCCATGTAAACACAGACAGAATACAGTCAGACCGTCTCCATGTAAACACAGACAGAATACAGTCAGACCGTCTCCATGTAAACACAGACAGAATACAGTCAGAGACCGTCTCCATGTAAACACAGACAGAATACAGTCAGACCGTCTCCATGTAAACACAGACAGAATACAGTCAGAGACCGTCTCCATGTAAACACAGACAGAATACAGTCAGAGACCGTCTCCATGTAAACACAGACAGAATACAGTCAGACCGTCTCCATGTAAACACAGACAGAATACAGCCGAGTCAGACCGTCTCCATGTAAACACAGACAGAATACAGTCAGACCGTCTCCATGTAAACACAGACAGAATACAGTCAGACCGTCTCCATGTAAACACAGACAGAATACAGTCAGACCGTCTCCATGTAAACACAGACAGAATACAGTCAGAGACCGTCTCCATGTAAACACAGACAGAATACAGTCAGACCGTCTCCATGTAAACACAGACAGAATACAGTCAGAGACCGTCTCCATGTAAACACAGACAGAATACAGTCAGAGACCGTCTCCATGTAAACACAGACAGAATACAGCCGAGTCAGACCGTCTCCATGTAAACACAGACAGAATACAGTCAGACCGTCTCCATGTAAACACAGACAGAATACAGTCAGACCGTCTCCATGTAAACACAGACAGAATACAGTCAGACCGTCTCCATGTAAACACAGACAGAATACAGTCAGACCGTCTCCATGTAAACACAGACAGAATACAGTCAGACCGTCTCCATGTAAACACAGACAGAATACAGTCAGAGACCGTCTTCATGTAAACACAGACAGAATACAGTCAGACCGTCTTCATGTAAACACAGACAGAATACAGTCAGAGACCGTCTCCATGTAAACACAGACAGAATACAGTCAGACCGTCTCCATGTAAACACAGACAGAATACAGTCAGAGACCGTCTCCATGTAAACACAGACAGAATACAGTCAGACCGTCTCCATGTAAACACAGACAGAATACAGTCAGAGACCGTCTCCATGTAAACACAGACAGAATACAGTCAGACCGTCTCCATGTAAACACAGACAGAATACAGTCAGACCATCTCCATGTAAACACAGACAGAATACAGTCAGACCGTCTCCATGTAAACACAGACAGAATACAGTCACACCGTCTCCATGTAAACACAGACAGAATACAGTCAGAGACCGTCTCCATGTGAACACAGACAGAATACAGTCAGACCGTCTCCATGTAAACACAGACAGAATACAGTCAGACCGTCTCCATGTGAACACAGACAGAATACAGTCAGACCGTCTCCATGTGAACACAGACAGAATACAGTCAGACCGTCTCCATGTGAACACAGACAGAATACAGTCAGACCGTCTCCATGTAAACACAGACAGAATACAGTCAGAGACCGTCTCCATGTAAACACAGACAGAATACAGTCAGACCGTCTCCATGTAAACACAGACAGAATACAGTCAGACCGTCTCCATGTAAACACAGACAGAATACAGTCAGACCGTCTCCATGTAAACACAGACAGAATACAGTCAGAGACCGTCTCCATGTAAACACAGACAGAATACAGTCAGACCGTCTCCATGTAAACACAGACAGAATACAGTCAGACCGTCTCCATGTAAACACAGACAGAATACAGTCAGACCGTCTCCATGTAAACACAGACAGAATACAGTCAGAGACCGTCTCCATGTAAACACAGACAGAATACAGTCAGACCGTCTCCATGTAAACACAGACAGAATACAGTCAGACCGTCTCCATGTAAACACAGACAGAATACAGTCAGACCGTCTCCATGTAAACACAGACAGAATACAGTCAGAGACCGTCTCCATGTAAACACAGACAGAATACAGTCAGACCGTCTCCATGTAAACACAGACAGAATACAGCCGAGTCAGACCGTCTCCATGTAAACACAGACAGAATACAGTCAGACCGTCTCCATGTAAACACAGACAGAATACAGTCAGACCGTCTCCATGTAAACACAGACAGAATACAGTCAGACCGTCTCCATGTAAACACAGACAGAATACAGTCAGAGACCGTCTCCATGTAAACACAGACAGAATACAGTCAGACCGTCTCCATGTAAACACAGACAGAATACAGTCAGAGACCGTCTCCATGTAAACACAGACAGAATACAGTCAGAGACCGTCTCCATGTAAACACAGACAGAATACAGCCGAGTCAGACCGTCTCCATGTAAACACAGACAGAATACAGTCAGACCGTCTCCATGTAAACACAGACAGAATACAGTCAGACCGTCTCCATGTAAACACAGACAGAATACAGTCAGACCGTCTCCATGTAAACACAGACAGAATACAGTCAGACCGTCTCCATGTAAACACAGACAGAATACAGTCAGACCGTCTCCATGTAAACACAGACAGAATACAGTCAGAGACCGTCTTCATGTAAACACAGACAGAATACAGTCAGACCGTCTTCATGTAAACACAGACAGAATACAGTCAGAGACCGTCTCCATGTAAACACAGACAGAATACAGTCAGACCGTCTCCATGTAAACACAGACAGAATACAGTCAGAGACCGTCTCCATGTAAACACAGACAGAATACAGTCAGACCGTCTCCATGTAAACACAGACAGAATACAGTCAGACCGTCTCCATGTAAACACAGACAGAATACAGTCAGACCGTCTCCATGTAAACACAGACAGAATACAGTCAGACCGTCTCCATGTAAACACAGACAGAATACAGTCAGACCGTCTCCATGTAAACACAGACAGAATACAGTCAGACCGTCTCCATGTAAACACAGACAGAATACAGTCAGAGACCGTCTCCATGTAAACACAGACAGAATACAGTCAGACCGTCTCCATGTAAACACAGACAGAATACAGTCAGACCATCTCCATGTAAACACAGACAGAATACAGTCAGACCGTCTCCATGTAAACACAGACAGAATACAGTCACACCGTCTCCATGTAAACACAGACAGAATACAGTCAGAGACCGTCTCCATGTGAACACAGACAGAATACAGTCAGACCGTCTCCATGTAAACACAGACAGAATACAGTCAGACCGTCTCCATGTGAACACAGACAGAATACAGTCAGACCGTCTCCATGTGAACACAGACAGAATACAGTCAGACCGTCTCCATGTGAACACAGACAGAATACAGTCAGACCGTCTCCATGTAAACACAGACAGAATACAGTCAGAGACCGTCTCCATGTAAACACAGACAGAATACAGTCAGACCGTCTCCATGTAAACACAGACAGAATACAGTCAGACCGTCTCCATGTAAACACAGACAGAATACAGTCAGACCGTCTCCATGTAAACACAGACAGAATACAGTCAGAGACCGTCTCCATGTAAACACAGACAGAATACAGTCAGACCGTCTCCATGTAAACACAGACAGAATACAGTCAGACCGTCTCCATGTAAACACAGACAGAATACAGTCAGACCGTCTCCATGTAAACACAGACAGAATACAGTCAGAGACCGTCTCCATGTAAACACAGACAGAATACAGTCAGACCGTCTCCATGTAAACACAGACAGAATACAGTCAGACCGTCTCCATGTAAACACAGACAGAATACAGTCAGACCGTCTCCATGTAAACACAGACAGAATACAGTCAGACCGTCTCCATGTAAACACAGACAGAATACAGTCAGAGACCGTCTCCATGTAAACACAGACAGAATACAGTCAGACCGTCTCCATGTAAACACAGACAGAATACAGTCAGACCATCTCCATGTAAACACAGACAGAATACAGTCAGACCGTCTCCATGTAAACACAGACAGAATACAGTCAGACCGTCTCCATGTAAACACAGACAGAATACAGTCAGACCGTCTCCATGTAAACACAGACAGAATACAGTCAGACCGTCTCCATGTAAACACAGACAGAATACAGTCAGACCGTCTCCATGTAAACACAGACAGAATACAGTCAGAGACCGTCTTCATGTAAACACAGACAGAATACAGTCAGACCGTCTTCATGTAAACACAGACAGAATACAGTCAGAGACCGTCTCCATGTAAACACAGACAGAATACAGTCAGACCGTCTCCATGTAAACACAGACAGAATACAGTCAGACCGTCTCCATGTAAACACAGACAGAATACAGCCAGACCGTCTCCATGTAAACACAGACAGAATACAGTCAGACCGTCTCCATGTAAACACAGACAGAATACAGTCAGACCGTCTCCATGTAAACACAGACAGAATACAGTCAGACCGTCTCCATGTAAACACAGACAGAATACAGTCAGAGACCGTCTCCATGTAAACACAGACAGAATACAGTCAGACCGTCTCCATGTAAACACAGACAGAATACAGTCAGACCGTCTCCATGTAAACACAGACAGAATACAGTCAGACCGTCTCCATGTGAACACAGACAGAATACAGTCAGACCATCTCCATGTAAACACAGACAGAATACAGTCAGACCGTCTCCATGTAAACACAGACAGAATACAGCCAGACCGTCTCCATGTAAACACAGACAGAATACAGTCAGAGACCGTCTCCATGTAAACACAGACAGAATACAGTCAGAGACCGTCTCCATGTAAACACAGACAGAATACAGTCAGACCGTCTCCATGTAAACACAGACAGAATACAGTCAGAGACCGTCTCCATGTAAACACAGACAGAATACAGTCAGACCGTCTCCATGTAAACACAGACAGAATACAGTCAGAGACCGTCTCCATGTAAACACAGACAGAATACAGTCAGACCGTCTCCATGTAAACACAGACAGAATACAGTCAGACTGTCTCCATGTAAACACAGACAGAATACAGTCAGACCGTCTCCATGTAAACACAGACAGAATACAGTCAGAGACCGTCTCCATGTAAACACAGACAGAATACAGTCAGAGACCGTCTCCATGTAAACACAGACAGAATACAGTCAGACCGTCTCCATGTAAACACGGACAGAATACAGTCAGACCGTCTCCATGTAAACACAGACAGAATACAGTCAGAGACCGTCTCCATGTGAACACAGACAGAATACAGCCGAGTCAGAGACCGTCTCCATGTGAACAGTAGGGCTGACCCCGATTAGTCGAATAGTCAAATAATCAATCGAAAGGAGCCGTAGTCGACTGGCAACCGCTTATTCGAATGCAAAAAAAGAAATATATATATATATATATAATATATTTTTTAAATAATACAATTTTTCTTATTCTTTCCAAAAGCAAAGAGGCCTAGAAGCGTAGCAATGGTGCGCATACCAGCAAGGCTAACTGCCTAAGAAAACACTGAAGGCACTGAAAGAGGATTTCACCCGTCTAATGAACACACTAGACTAGACAAATATCAAGATGTATCCATCAGTGGACCAATTGCATGCTTTTGCAGAGGACAAGGAGCCTTCCCGTCGACTCCTTCACACATTAAGCACCCCCACAGCCCAAATGGAATGATACAATATATATATTTTTTAATAAAATAATTATACTTGTTTTTTTGCATTTAGGTGGGTAGTCGACTATCGGCAAATTTCTGCCAATCAAAGTCGACTATCCAAATCCTTAGTCGGGGACAGCCCTAGTAAACAGACAGAATACAGACCGTCTTCATGTAAACATGTTACAAATGTAAGTCTTCTATTTCAAGATGAGGTTACTATGGAAACGGAAGGCATGTTGCCGTCGGGTGAGAGGGGGTGAAGCGGCACGAGCAACACCTGCATCACACGGCTTCAGGATCAAGCGCCCGATGTCCAATAAATTGATTACAAAAGAATAAATTGATAAAAAATGACTGCATTGAAGCTTTGAAACATTTCCTTGGTGGCCGTTTTAAAGTGTCTCGTCTGACGGAAACACGAGAGGGGAACAAGAGCCATTTCATTCTGAATCATTGAGATTACAGTTGAGAAGAGATTAAAGAAGAGCTCACGGCGGTTTAGCTCAGCGTTCATTCATTCATGGTAAAAAACTAAATGCAAGTAAACTTAAATGTAAATGTCTAATCGATAAAAAAAAATAAAAAAAAATATGAAAATGAACTGTTTAGATGCCCAGATCAATCAATAAAATAATCGTTGGATGAATTGACTACTTAAAAGGGGCACTTTAAAATGTATTTTGCACACATCCAAAAACTGTAAACAAATGTTTTGCACTAGGGATGTTCGATATTGGCTTTTTTTTACCGATATCCGATATACCGATATTGTCCAACTCTTAATTTCCGATACAGATATCAACCGATACCGATATATGCAGGGTTCCCCCCCCAAAAAACTGAATAATAATTTCAGGTAATTAACATTACACATCTCTTGTCGTGGAATTAACACAACATTATGCATACTTTTGACAATAAATTAAATAAGAATTTCCGATATTACATTTGAATGCCAATATCGGCCGATAATATCGGTAGGCCGATACATCGGACATCCCTATTTTGCACACATTCATTTCGTTTGAATATGGTCACCAGGGCAGGGGCGGCTGACTGATCTGTGCGTCGCCCTCCCTGCCACAGGCGATTAATTTTTTTTTTATAAATGTTGTTACATAAATTTTTTACAAGAAAATGATGATGTATGATAAATATAATAATAATTTGAAAAATCATGCCTCTGAATATCATAGTTCAATCGGCCGCAGCATCTAATTTTGTGTTCTGGAATGAATCTCAGAATCACTGTCCGACACTCCATGGGCGACATCTCTCTGGCTGCCGAACGCCCCTCAGTCCTCGCGTTCATTCGTGTTGTTGGCTTTTTTAAAATGTTTTAAACACCACGACCTCCAATGCATTTCTATGGGTTGTTTTAGTGCAAGCCCTTACGTGCTTTCGTCATACGTAAGTCACACTAGGCTGAGCGCATGGCATTCGTTTGACATCACGCCAACCAGGAAATAACTAACGCTAATAGTTGTTGACTTGTTGTCGTCGTAGAACATTTATAATAATCACAAGATACATTCAGTGCTGGATCTAACTAAATGGATTTATAGAGACATGTTTATGGAAAGTTCACGCCCGGACCACAAAGCTTCTCGAATGGTTAGCGTGACACGCGACGGCTCTTCCAATTCATACGCGATGTTCTACCGGCAGTAAAAAAAAAAAAAAAAGTGAGTCTCAGCCTCTGCGTTATGATATTATGATTATGAAAATGTAATTGTAGTGCTGTCAGACCCAGATACGGGTTGTCTTTTCCCTTTATTTTCTTCTGAGTGCTTTGTTTACATGTTAAAATCACAACGATTTTCTTCTGGGGGACAATGCCCCCCGCTCCCCTACAGGGGTTTGGTTTACAAACATGTCACCCTTTTTCACCTCAGTTATCAGTTTGCAGGTCTGGTTATATACTGTAGTTACTGTAACTTGAGTGAATATGGCACCAGGTCTGGTTCTATACTGTAGTTACTGAAACTGAGTAAATATGGCACCAGGTCTGGTTATATACTGTAGTTACTGTAACTGAGTGAATATGGCACCAGGTCTGGTTATATACTGTAGTTACTGTAACTGAGTGAATATGGCACCAGGTCTGGTTCTATACTGTAGTTACTGTAACTGATTGAATATGGCACCAGGTCTGGTTCTATACTGTAGTTACTGTAACTGAGTGAATATGGCACCAGGTCTGGTTCTATACTGTAGTTACTGTAACTGAGTGAATATGGCACCAGGTCTGGTTCTATACTGTAGTTACTGGAACTGATTGAATATGGCACCAGGTCTGGTTCTATACTGTAGTTACTGGAACTGATTGAATATGGCACCAGGTCTGGTTCTATACTGTAGTTACTGTAACTGAGTGAATATGGCACCAGGTCTGGTTATATACTGTAGTTACTGTAACTGAGTGAATATGGCACCAGGTCTGGTTCTATACTGTAGTTACTGTAACTGAGTGAATATGGCACCAGGTCTGGTTCTATACTGTAGTTACTGTAACTGAGTGAATATGGCACCAGGTCTGGTTCTATACTGTAGTTACTGTAACTGAGTGAATATGGCACCAGGTCTGGTTCTATACTGTAGTTACTGTAACTGAGTGAATATGGCACCGCCCCACCTAGAATATTTTTCACCAGCCGCCACTGCACCAGTGATGTCATCGGGGACATTGAATCCTTGTGTTAATTACAGCTCGTGATCAGTGGCGGCTGGCCCATAGAGGGCGCTAGGTGCGTCAGGTGGAGAGAAGAAGAAAGAAGTGGTTTTGGATTTTAGATATCGACAGCTAAAAATATAATAATTTTTTTTTAAATAAAGAATAATGACTCCTTTTAAGTATGTTTGCGTTTAAAATGCACAATAACGTGTAATATATCAAATATAAATCATTGTTTGTGTGTCATGTTCATACCCCCTGGCCCCCCTCTCTCTTCTCCGGCGCTAGAAATGTGCGCCCGAGACGAGTGCGATAACGCAGCCAATACGAAAAATTCACAGGGCAACATAAATGAACCCGGCAACATAAATTGAATCCAATCAGCGTCTTCAAATATGATGCCTGAGGGCGCTTTTCTCTAGCGGCCGAACTAAGTAGAGTCATTGTCGAATTGTCCATTCACTCTATTGGCGGAGTGTGGCATTTGTGTGACGTCGATCACGTCCACCAGGAAATCCCCATACGCTCGGCTAATAGTTGTCGTCGAAGTCGTCGTCGTCGGAAATTGATAATAATCACAAGATGTTGGATCTAACTAAATGGATTTATATGGACACGTTTATGGAAAGTTCAAGCCCGGGACCACAAAGCTTCTCGAAGGGTTACGCGCGACGGCTCGACGGCAATTCGTACGTAACGTGATGTTCTACCGGCAGCAAAACAAGTGAGTCTATAACAATATATACTGTTTGTAGTTACTGAAAGTGATTGAATATGGCCCCTAGAATAACTTCCCCCAGCCGTCACTGCTCCCGATATGCCTATAGACTGTATTGCTATTCTTTTCATTTACATCATTCCATTGAGCTGTAATTAACACAACACAAGGATTCAATGTCCCCAATGACATCACTTTTATTTATATTTGTTTTGTTTTTTTATGTTGTTTTATTGATTATATTCTTGTTTAATTTTTATATGTTTGCATCCAGACCCCAGGAAGAATAGTCGCTGCTGAGGCAGTGACTAATGGGGATCTGAAATAAAGAAATAAAGAACAGATCACTGGTGGCCATATTCAAACTGATGTACTCTCAACGACTGTCAAACTAAATTAATGTGTGCAAAACAGTTTTTGGATGGGTGTAAATCAGCATTATTTTTGTAAGTGTCCCTTTAAATAATAATGAATAATACCAATGAACCAGTACATTATATATCAGTTGTCTTTCTTGCAGCTGTAGTGAATGTTAGAAACATCATATCTAAGCTTAAACCGACACAACTCTCCTTTCATCTCGTCGGAGAAACACTCAGCTATGTGTTCCCTGAAAGCATGAGTCCTGTCCGTCCGTCCGTCCGTCCGTCTGTCTGTCTGTCAGCCTAGCTGTCTGTCTGTCTGTCTGTCAGCCTAGCTGTCTGTCTGTCTGTCCGTCCGTCCGTCCGTCCGTCTGTCTGTCAGCCTAGCTGTATGTCTGTCTGTCTGTCTGTCTGTCTGTCTGTCTGTCTGTCTGTCTGTCTGTCTGTCTGTCTGTCTGTCTGTCTGTCTGTCTGTCTGTCTGTCTGTCTGTCTGTCTGTCTGTCTGTCCATCCGTCCGTCAGCCTAGCTGTCTGTCTGACCAAAGATATCACACTAAACTATCTGCTTCTCTCTGATATCATGATCCACGTCACACACACAGAGATTTAGTTAGCTGTGCTTTAAGTTGTGGTCTCTCTCACTCTCTTTCTCTCTCTGTGTCTCCTAATATTTGTTGCTCCAGACAATCCACCACGAATCTTAAACACCTTGTCAACACGCACGCACGCGCACACGTACACACCCACCCACCCACCCACACCAAGCGGGCCACCTAGATTATGTTGTTTGCCAGTCAGCAGGGGGTCTGGTTTGATAAAACAACTGATGGACTCACCTTATGGCTCTGCACAACCTGCACACACACACAAATATATACACACACACATAAATATACAGGCACGCAATCACACCAACAGAAAGCCTCTCTCTCTCTCTCTCTCTGGCCTCGTCAGAGCCAGGTGTCGTCTGTTGCCAGTCGTTTTCACATACAAGGAATTTGATTTGGTCGTTTTCGGTGCAACATTAACAGACGGACAATGACGGACAGATAATCAAATAAAAAGGTGGAATAAAATGAAATGAAAAATGAACTAAATTAAGATAGAAGCACAATATAATATAATTACGAAATAAAAATCAAATAAAGAGGTGGAATAATGTGAAATGGGATATAAAGTAAATATAAGCACAATAGACTATAGTATTATTATAAGTAAAAGAATAGGCCAGGGCTGAGCACGATGTGGGCAAGTATATACACCAATTAGAATAAAAATAACAATACAGTAATACAGTGGGATGGGATAATTAGCAGAGCTGTGCAATTGGACAGTTATGTGCAAAAAGTATGGACGGTGAAGTATGAAACAGTATGTTTTGATTGTATATACAAGTATATAGTCCAGTAGGGGTGTGTTAATGTAACACAGGGGGGGGGGGGGGGGGGGGGGGGTCAGTGAGGGTCCAGAGCCTTGTTGATGAGGCTCACTGCAGAGCGGAACAAACGGTTCTTGTGGCGTGAGGTTTGTGGATGAGAAGGTGATGATAGGGTGTTATGTGGGTGATAATGTATTTTGGGACATAAGGTTTTTTTTGGGTGATAAGGTGTTTTGGGTCATAAGGTGTTTCGGGGTCATAAGGTGTAGGTTTCTAATCGGTCAACGACAAGTATTTTTATTAGAATTAATTTCTCCATTGAAATCAATATTCAGGACAAAGTTGCACCTTCTGAATACACGAGGGAGACGCTGGAGCACTGCTCCGGTAATCAGCTTTCTGGTGAACCTTGTATTGTAATTTATATTGTTATGTATCTATTAGGAGATTCATGTTCCTCTGTCGTCTTCGCTTTATTACAAGTGAAGCACTTACAGCGCACACACACACACACACACACACACACACACACACACACACACACACACACACACACACACACACACACACACACACACACACACACACACACACACACACACACACACACACACACACACACACACACACACACACACACACACACACACACACACACACACACACACACACACACACACACACACACACACACACACACACAGTCCCTCTCCCTAGAGACACATATCCTACACATACACACAGCCTCCTGAGGGAGGTGTGGAAGAGAGTGATTAGCCGTGACCCCTCCCCCCATCTCTTCTTCTTCTTCGCTCCCTTGTTCGGCTGACAGGAAACAATTAGCCACAGACACCTCCCCCCTCACACACACACACACACACACTCACAGTAACACGGACATATGCACACGCACACCCTCACAGTAACACGGACATATGCACACGCACGCCCTCACAGTAACACACACGCGCACACTCACAATAACACACACATACTCACAGAATCAGACATCCGCATATGACACATGCACACACACTCACATTTGTATGAATACACACGTGAGACTATTTTATTGGACTTTAACTTGTGGTCCCTTACCTTAATTCTAAGCTTAACCTTACCCTGAGTCTATACTTAATTCCAACCTTAACTTTACCTTAATTCCGACCTTTACCTTAATTGTAACCTAAATTCTAAGCTTAACTGTACCTTGATTTTAACATTAATTCCAACCTTAACTGTAATCATACGTCTAGGCTTAACCCTGCCTTAATTGTAACGATAATTCTAAGCGTAACCTTGCCTTAATTGTAACCTTAATTCTAAGCGTAACCTTAATAATTGTAATCTTAATTCTAAAACATAACCTTACCTTGATTTTAACCTCAAATTCCAACTGTAACCTTAATTGTAATCTTCTAACCTTACCTTGATTCTAACCATGCAACGGCCTCTTCTCAAAGGGAGAGAAATGACCTCAATTTGTCGGCTTTCACTCAAGCTTTCTAGTCGCACACGCACACACACACACACACACACACACACACACACACACCAGATTGTGGTCTTACTGGGACAATAGGCTCATTGTGGGAGTTGGCAGAGAGACCATGCTGACTGATGGCTGGTTGGCTCTCTCTCTCTCTCTAGTATCAGGGGACAATAGCACTACATGCCCAGAGCTGCCATTTCACTGGGAACAGAGAGAGAGAGGGAGGCCAGTGACACACACACAGTCACACACACACACACACACACACACACACACACACACACACACAGTGCCGCTATCATACTGAGCCATATGCTGACCCTTGTCTCTCTACATCTATCTCTGCCAATCACTACTAGAGGGGGTATCCCAAACACTCTCTCTCTCCCTGGCAGTGTGTGTGTGTCCAACATTGTGTCCCAGAACTACAATCACCCAGGAGCAGATGGGAGGATGGCAGCATGCACACACACACACACACACACACACACACACAGAAGGATACATGTACGCACAGAGAGAGAACACACTCTGTGTTAATATCAGGAGGATTCAGAGCACATGATACAACAGCTGTAGAGATCTCAGCACAAGACCTCAAACAGGTCACATACACCACAGAGCTGCGTGCGTGTGTGTGTGTACAGATCTAGCACTGAAAAATCGAACCTCCGCTGCGCCTCTACCACTCCACTCCAAACTGATGTTGTGACTCCTATTGTTCTGGACCGGGCCACATTTCACACCTCCACTGCCTCCCACTGGGGAGACTTGTTCATCTTACATTTATATTCGTCCCAAACGCCCCAGCTCCATCCGATTCCTTCGCTTTTTTCACCGTTTACTTATCATGCATCGCAACACTAATATATGGGCAGTACCCCAAGTCAGACTGCCCATATACAAATTATCTTGGGGGTCTGAGGGCAGTAGCCCCCGACCCCCTCCCTGGGGCAGCACTTAAGTTAAGTACCCTCCCTTTGTTCACTTTGGGAGCCAGCCACCAGCCCCCGAAATATAAGACCTGAGTGCTAGTTCTAAAGTGGTTAGAATTTTCAGTGCTGCATCTGTATGTATGTATGTATGTATGTATGTATGTATGTATGTATGTATGTGTGTATGTATGTGTGTATATAAGTATGTACGTGTGTATGCATGTATATGTGTATGTATGTTAGGGCTGCAACGTTATTGATTCATCTCAGCTAAATGCTGAAAAACAGGGAACAAAATTCACTTTTTGGCTTTAGATTTTAAAAAACTACCAGCCAGAGAGATTTTTACCGGTCAGAAATTATAAATAGCTTTTTAGTATATCTCCATGAGTTATTATATATATTATGTGTTATCTCTTCACTATATTTCTGCTAATAAAGATACATATTTATTATCATCAACTATAACTATCAAGCTCTTTTTTATAGTGTAACATTTGGCTGGCTTTAGACAGAATAACCAACAGTGGTTTAACCACATAACAGGTGGGGGCCCGGGAATGGGCCGTCATGCCCGTGCATGAAAGTCACGGCACTTTGCGAGCGTCTAACGGCTCGGGGCTGCATTTTTCACTGAACATATAATATACCGTTCGAAAGATCTATTTATTGCCGTTCGAACGCCACCTCACTTGACAAAATCCATGCCTCGGTTCTCGAGTTACATGACAATATGTCAGGCGAGCGTCTTTTTACGGGCCGCACATCAGATGACCACCAAATGGATTTTGTAACGCTTTTTTTCTTGGCCTCGGTTTTACTCGGACGTCTCTCAAAGGCCCATTTCTGAACACATTTTTATAAAATTTGGACCATTACTACATAAGAATTCAGGCTATGGAACCGCAGTGTTTTCCAGCTTATATATTTTTTTTTATATATATATATATATATATATATATATATATATATATATATATATATATATATATATATATATATTTTTTTTATCCACTTTTTCTCCTTATTTTTCTATTTTTCTCCCATCCCAATTTCGTGTTTCCAATTCTCCCCTCCCCTGTCTTGAACGTTGCTCGACTATGCCCCCCACTGGTCGGTTGTAGGGAGGATAGAAGCCTTGCATCACGTGTCCCCTCCGGTACACGAGGAGGCAGCCTGTCGCATCTTTTCACCTGCCAGCGCACTCTCAGTGGTGAGGAGTAACGTGTGGGAGGCTCACACTACCCCCGCCACTTCCTGTCTCTGCTGTGCAGGCGTCCCCCAACCGACCTGTAGGAGTCGCTGTCCACAACGTCCAAATCCCCACCCATCGACTTCCACCCGCTGACTCTGCCAAATGAGCCAGTATGACGGACGGCCCAAGTCGGAGGCAATGCTGACACCCGGATTCGAGACACAAGTACACAAATACAAGTTCAACTCAAGTTCAGACCTCTGTTACTCTATTTCATTAGCACTAAAAGTGATTTAGTTAGAGATAGATGATGGAGTGATAGAGAGAGATAGAAGATGGAGTGAGAGAGATAGAAGATAGAGTGATAGAGAAATAGAAGATGGAGTGATACAGAGAGCGAAGATGGAGTGATACAGAGAGCGAAGATGGAGTGATAGAGAGAGATAGAAGATGGAGTGATACAGAGAGCGAAGATGGAGTGATAGAGAGAGATAGAAGATGAAGTGATAGAGAGAGATAGACGATGGAGTGATAAAGAGAGGTGTGAGAGAGATAAAAGATGGGGTAAAAGGATAGAGGGGAGAGAGAAGATGGAGATAGAAGATTTGCGTGATAAAGAGGTGTGAGAGAGATAGAAGATTGTGTGATAAAGAGGTGTGAGAGAGATAGAATATGGAGTGATAGAGATAAGAGAAAGAGTGATAGAAGATTGCGTGATAGAGACAGAGATAGATAGAAGATGGAGTGATAGAGATAGAAGATGGAGTGATAGAGAGAGAGAAGATGGAGTGATAGAGAGATAGATATAAGATGGAGGGACAGAGAGGTGAGAGAGAGGAGTCGATAATGACTGATTACTGTAATTCAGACTGTAGGCACAGCTATCGACCTGCTCCTACCAACAGTCAATACACACACCCTCTATCTGTGTGTGTGTCTCTCTCTCTCTCTGTCTCCATATGTGTGTGTGTGTGTGTGTGTGTGTGTGTGTGTGTGTGTGTGTGTGTGTGTGTGTGTGTGTGTGCGTGTGTGTGTGTGTGTGTGTGTCTCTTTCTGTGCACGTGGCTAAACAGCTTTTCACACCCCTCCTCTCCTCTCCTCTGCACTCTTTGGTCTCCACATGTTATTTCCACGAAAAGAGAGAAGATGAGAGAAGAGAGAAGAGGAGAGAAGAGGAGATGAGAGAAGAGGAGAGAAGAGAAGAGAAGAGAAGAGGAGAGAAGAGGAGAAGAGGAGAGAAGATGAGGAGAGAAGAGGAGAGGAGAGGAGAGAAGATGAGGAGAGAAGAGGAGAGGAGAGGAGGAGAGGAGAGGAGGAGAGGAGAGGAGAGGAGAGGAGAGGAGAGGAGAGGAGAGGAAAAGAGGAGAGAAGATGAGATGAGAATAGAGAAGAGGAGAGAAGAGGAGAGGAGAGAAGAGGAGACGAGATGAGAGAAGAGGCGAGAAGAGGAGAGGAGATGAGACGAGAAAAGAGGAGAGGAGAGGAGAGAAGACGGGACTAGAAAAGACGAGAGAAGAGGAGAGAAGATGAGGAGAAAAGAGGAGAGAGGAGAAAGGAGGAGATACGATGAGAGAAGAGGAGATACGAGGAGAGATGAGATGAGACGAGGAGAGGAAAGAAGAGGAGATAAGGAGATACGAGGAGAGAATAGGAGAAGAGGAGAGGAGAGAAGATGAGACGAGAGAAGAGAAGAGAAGAGAAGAGAAGAGAAGAGAAGAGAAGAGAAGAGAAGAGAAGAGAGAAGAGAAAATGAGGAGAAAATAGTTAGAGACGAGAAGCGACAGAGACGACACACTCCCATTGAGCCGGTTATTAACACTATTCAAACAATCACTATCACATTATCTAAGAGAGAGAGAGAGAATGAGAGGAAGAGAGACGAGAAGCGAGAGAGAGACGAGATGCGTGCACGAGCGAGAGAGAGGCAGAGAGAGAGCGAGAGAGAGAGAGGGAGAGAGAGAGAGGGAGAGATAGGGAGAGAGGCAGAGAGAGGGAGAGAGAGGCAGAGAGAGGGAGAGAGAGGCAGAGAGAGAGGGGAGAGAGAGAGAGAGAGAGAGAGAGAGAGGACACGCTCCCATTGAGCCTGTGTTATTAACAAACAATCACTATCACATTATCTATGAGAGCGAGAGAAAGAGAAGCAAAGAGACAAAGGGAGACAATATATATATATAGAGAGAGAGAGAGTGAGAGTGACCAGAGAGCATGGTCCTTGATGTAGAAAAATATGAGAGAAGAGAGGTCGATAAATATTGACCAGCAGGCCTGAATCAACCTACTACCAGAGATAGATAGAGAGAAAGAGAAAGAGAGCGAGATAGAGAGAAAGAGAAAGAGAAAGAGAAAGAGAAAGAGAAAGAGAAAGAGAAAGGAGAGAGAGAGAGAGAGAGAGAGAGAGAGAGAGAGAGAACACAGGTTATTAACCCCTGCAGAGCTGCCATTATAAACAACAGAAGGTGGTCATCTGATGGTCTATAGCGACTCAGAGTTCTAGAAAAGCGCTATATAGATCTCAGTTGTTATTATTATTATTATATTGAGAAGGTCCCATGTGGTCTTACACACTGAGAAGGTCCTAGGAGACCATGTGGTCTACAGAGATAGAAGATGGAGTGATAGAAAAAGAGATAGAAGATTTAGTGATAGAGAGGAAGTTAGAAGATGGAGTGAAAGAGAGAGCTAGAAGATGAAGTGATAGAAAAAGAGAGAAGATGGAGTGAAAGAGAGAGAGATAGAAGATGGAGTGAAGATGGAATTTAAGTTGAGCGCGGTTAACCGTCTGCAGCGTGGTAGTGAAAGGGTTGACCTTCTGTAGTGTGGTAGTGAAAGGGTTAATAAAGGTAAAGGATACAAGTTCTGGTACAGGGGTATGAGAGACTTGAGGGCGCGGCTGGCGTTGATGGCTGTGGCTCGGACCATCGTGGGGAGAACCTTCACGTCCACAATGGCACCATCGAACAGAGGACCGAAGAACGGCACCTAGAGAGAGAGAGACGGGGGAGAACGATTAGATTAGATTCAAATGTATTGTCTTTATTCAGTTTCGGTTTCAGTTTCAACTTTATTTGAACAGGGACAGCACACATTAATGAACATAAAGTAAATGTGTGAGACAGTGTTAGCCAAAGCTAATTTTCAACTAGTTGTCCCTGGGCCTGGTGTTAAAAAGCAGCTAAAAAGAAAGCATAACATATATGGCATACGGGGGCGGCTACGTGGCGTAGTGGGCAAGGCGCTCGCCACGAATGCGGAGACGCTGGGCTCGCCTGTTCGAGCCCAGCGCTCCACATTGCTTTCAGTTTAGCTGGTCGTTCATACTAATACACATTGGCCGTATTAGGGGGTGGGAAACTGATGGGTGGGGATCGGGCGTTGTGGACAGCGACTCCTACAGGTCGGTTGGTGCGCCTGCGCAGTAGAATCAGGAAGTGTCGGGGGCAGCGTGAGCCTCCCACGCGTTACTCCTCGCCACTGAGAGATCGAGCTGCGCAGGTGAAAAGATGCGACTGCTGTTACCTCAAGTACCGGAGGGGACTTGTGCTATGTATGACTTAGTCCACATTGCAGCCGGCTTGTGGGAGGCAAGAAACAGCGTTCGTGACAGGGGAGGGTTGAATTGGATGATACGAAATTGGGAGAAAAAAAAAGTGGATAAAAAAAAAACATATATGGCATACGGGTAATTAACAGATTGAGTGCCACGCCCCTTCCGGGAAGTGACCTGGCCTTGCCGTCCATTAACCCCATGTAAACGTAGTTGTAGTTTGTAGAGCTAAACCTATATTTTATATTATAGCATTGGGTCTAATAACGCTGTCGAGTGGCAGTGAGTTGCTTCCAGTCAATGTGCAAAAAAACAGATAATTTTTTCATCTGTACATTTCCATTTTATACCGTTTTGAATATGAACATAGTTTGGGTGCTTCTGAGTAATTCCAGGATTTCGCCTGATTATCGAATCCTCCTGAAATCAACGCTAGATGATCATTATTATCCTTCCTCGTGCAAGCATACAATGTGGTTTAGACCGGCGCCCCCCGCCCCCCCCCCCCCCTCCTGCACCCAACGGCAAACAGCCATACACATAAAACACTGATAGCTTCAATCGCGGTAGAAATAAATATCAGATCAACGCAAGCTTTTATATATAGAGTCCTTATCTGGTATCTGATGTAATGCAAAAAAAAGAATCCAATTATCTGATCGCCATTCCAGTTATCCACAGCGATCCTGTCTCCGACATTATTGGGCATTGCACATCAACGGGCGGGCGGGGTCAGTTGTCCAAACCATCCCTACAAGCGTGTGTTTTGCCGGAGTGTTTAGGACCCGCCCCCACGCCGCAGCTCGGTAGAGAAAATAAAGTACAAGTTTCGAATGGAGTGCAATAGCGGCCGAAGGCGTTAGAGGGCGGTATAAGACCGTCTGCCAGCTCAGACACATTCATTACAGCATGCACAAGGTGTCCCGCTGAATTATGAATGGCAATAGCAAATAAAATAAATACAGTGAGTACGTAAATTTAGTACGTTTCCGGCACTCAACCGTCGGGTGACAGAAACGTAGTTCTACGTTAACGCCACCCATTGTGTTAACCCTTTCCCCGCCAATAACGTCGTACAACGGGTTTCAAGTTCATGCGAATTCTGCCAATAACGGAGTACGACGTGATTCTGATCATAATTTCATATTTTCGCCATGGTATTCATATTTCACTCACGGAGCCTTGTCGGATGCTGTGTGAGCCAGCACAACTCTGCAACACTTCAATACTGCCACCTGGTGGCTGATCGGCGAGTTGCAACCGGAAGTGGATCTCTTGTGATCCCGGTGCGTCTCCCTATTCCGTCCGGCCACTCGTTTATCGTCGCGGGACTCAATACACACACCGTGGATATGGATCTTTGCCATAACTCAATAATCTACATGATTTGGACGTATATTAGTATTATACAAACCGGAAATGGATCGCCTCGATCCACACCACATAACTGGGATCTGTTTGCTCCACTCTCATCACCCAACGGTAAGAGGAGACTGACGTGAGTTTCAGCGTTTTTGTTTATCATTTTCGATACAAACTGCTCTGATCTATATATCACCCATACTACATAAATCATTTAACGTCGGCCACGGAATTATAAACGATCCCCCCCCCCCCCTCTCCGTTCACCCGCGCATGATCAGTCATACCGTTTAGGACCATGTACAGTTGACATTTTTAATATAGCGTTGATCGGTATCAAACTGCATTTGATAATCTAATAATATGCATTTGTGCCTATATCTCACGTTCTGGGAAATACTGCAGAAAACGATAAAAACATATTTATACTAGTCTAGACGGTATTTTCGTATGTGTGAATGAAAAAGTTAAACGTTGCTACATCCTGAACGATAGATAATCGATGTTGAATGAGCCATAGTAATGTCAATTTAGAAATACAATTTAAAAAGTTATAGCCCTGCAAAGAAGGTGAACATCTCCGTAGACTTAGTGCTGGCAGAGATCAAACAGCGATGGATATAAGCGTGGCAGAGAATGGGTTAAGAACAGGTCAAAATATTTACATCAGACATGTACAGACAATGTACAAACAAACAATAATTCTACATATTAGGTACAGGCAAGCATATGGGGTTATGAATCGAGATCGCGAATTATTTTCGATTAATAGTGCAGCCCTATATCAAGCCACCATGTGGAGATTCTTGTCTCTTCGATGGACTAATCTAGCTGGTTGTGGCCGGTGTGGGTTCACCAATCTATCCCCTCACTGTGGCATGGAGATTACATGTTCCTAACCCGGGTAGAATCTTTGAAACAAACATGTATCAACACATTGGGCGCCATGGGTTATACCCATCAATATACCCAGTCTGCCACCACTGTAAGCCTATGGAGATGTTTACCTTCTTTGCAGGGCTATAACTTTTTAAATATTATAGGTATATCTGCATTACTGTGGCCCATTCAAGGGGGGGGGGGGTCGTTTATAATTCCTTGATCGTCAGTAACGGCTTTATTTAGTATGGGTTGATATATTGATCAGATGGTTTGCAGTGAAATGAATAAACAATCGGGCTGAAAATAACGCTACTGTCCTCTTACCGTTCGCCGATGAGACTGGAGGAAAAAGATCCCAATTATTTGACGCCGATCTCCTAGATCCATTTCCGGTTTGTATGGCGCAATAAAACGCCGAAATCATATCGATTATTAAGTTTAGAAAGCGATCCAAATGCACTATAGTGTTTGTCTGGAGCCACGTAACAAGATATGACTGCCGGAGGGATTTCCTCGACACACCGATCACCACTTCCGGTTTTGGCGAGAGTGTAACTCGCCCGACCATCCACCAGGCGGCGGTATTGAGGCGTTGCAATCTCATACAGGGTCCGAGTCTGCAGTCCGGAGGTTGGCTGGATGAATTATGAATGCCATGGCAAAGAAATGAAATATTGATCCCAAAAACGGCGTAAGTCGTTCTTGGCGTTCAACGCATGGCGGGCAAAAAGGGCGTAACTCGTTTTTGGCGACCAATGTGTTAATAATAATAATAATAATTAGGGCTGTCAGTTTATCGCGTTAATTAGATTAATTAATTAATTACACAGCAAATTAACGCGTTATGAAAATGAACGCAAAATTTATAAAAAAAATATTATCTTTTTTTGTTAGTAATATTTTCTTTTTTTAAATCTCAATCATTCCATAATAACATAGAATAAACATTTATCGATTTTTTCTTTTTTTAAATAGTCCTTTTGCATGTTCTTGGTATCTGATTCTAGGGACATCTATGGATCTCAGGGAATGTATTCCCAGTGTCAGAAATACTGTATCTGTTACTAGGCTTGAGTAAATTGTAATGAACCAAATGAGAATATCAATTAAAAAAAAAAATTATCTTTGACTGTGAATAACACCATGCTAAAATTGACCAGACCTGAAAAATCTAAGCAAATGAATAAAGGGAAGATGATTAAACAGAAGGTTTTGTAGATACAGTACTGAATTCTGCCATCCGGACACATGCAATTTGAAATATGATTATAGAATATCAGGCCTAAAATGGTTATGCGATTAAAATGTGATTAATTAGATTCATTAATTACAAATCCTGTAATTAATTAGATACATTTTTTTATCGCCTGACCGCACTAATAATAATAATATATATTAATATGTCTCCAACCACAAACTATTTGACTAAACCTGTCAGAACTGTCAGACTCAATCAGCGAAACAAAAAAAGGATGTTATTATGTTTTTGTAATAAACCAATTGAAGAGCTCTCTGTGATATGGGAGTGAACTGTAACCTATTAGCTACTGTATGTGAGCCGGAGCAGAGTTAACGGCCTCTGGAACTCAATCGGACTCGGTACTTGCTTTTGGTTTCAACTTAATTCAATGTTTTTATGTTTGTCCATAAGAGAATCAAGTCCCGTCTCGTTAAGGTCGTTAATGGACGTTATCAGATACAGATCAGTATGAAAGGTCTCCAACCCATTCGTTCTTTGACCCAATCCAGTGTTTTTTCAGATCCACGTCATAAAAAAAATAAAAAAAAAAGGCTTCTATCTTATTTGTTTTTGTTTGAAAACAGAATCAAATCCTCTGTGCAAGCTTCTAGGGAATCTAATTCTACAGCCTGTGTATCTGAATGGAGCCCCGTTAATGGCTTCTGTAATTCAATATCTGACTCGATACCATGCTTTTGGATCTGTTATAATTCAATATTTGTGCTTTGTAGAATGCATGAGACAGACAGAGTTATGTTATCAGCTCGTCTGCTGTGTGTATTAACGTCTGATGTTTTGGACCCAGGGACTCTGGTAAGAGGACATCAGGTGATCAGGGTGAAACGTCTACAAACGCAGAGCGACAATATGAAGCTGGATCCTATTAAGAGTCCCTCAGTCGGAGACATAACTGAGGAGGGCCAGATGAAGCCCAGAGGCGTTTAGGAAAGATACAGTCACCGGTCTTAACCCTTTCACTGCCACACGACAGAAGGTTAACCCTTTTACTATCACACAACCGACAGCGATGCTCCATCATTAGGGTTAACCTTCTGTATTGTCACAGTGAAAGGGATAATAATAATAATAATAATAATAATAATAATAATAATAATAATAATAATAATAATAATAATAATAATAATAATAATAATAATAATAATAATAATAATATCTTACATTTATATAGCGCCTTTCAGGAGACCCAAGGCGCTTAACAGCTAAGGGAGGGGGACAGGGAACAACGTAACAACAAAATAATAATCAAAAGGAAAGAAAGAAAGAAAACGAAAGAAAAAAAGGGGAAATCAGGCAGTCATTTACAAATTTGGTGAAAAGGTGGGTTTTGAGTTGGGATTTGAAGGAGTGCAGGGATGTAACTACTAACCGGCTGTCGTGTGGCAGTGAAACCCATTCAGTGCCAACCACGAGATTAGTCGGGTTAACTCGCCATGCGTTGAGTGCCAAGACACGAGAAAACTCGGGTTTTAATCGTTATTTCTTTTATTAGCAATATCCATAAATTTTTCATCCATCCAGCCTGACGTTATCATTGGGAATCAAATCTGGGTCTGAGCTCGCAAAGGGCAAATACCGCCGCCTAACATCTCCCGGATGGTATTGCACATCATTGGATTGGATTGGGTGAGACTGTGCATCCGAAAAAAATTCCGGTCCAGGTTTTCCCATCTCTGGCAAGCAGTATCATTATAACAGATGGACTGGGGACACTCTGAGCAGTGTGGATTATGTGTTTTGGAGATATAACGTTGGATCAATAAACGCTATCAATATTTGGAATGGCGATCAGGAATTGGATAAAAAATGTGAGGTAAGGACTCTATTTGACCAGTCTTGGGTTAATCAGATGTTTTTTTCTCCGCCATCGCAGCGTGTGTGTGTGTGTGTGTCTGCGTAACGTTAGCGATGACCACGGCATGGATAATCGATTTTTCAGCCCGCTTCTCTAGCGTGCATAAATACACATATACTATCGATAATCTGATAATCTGTCTGAAAAATGACAACGTGTTTTGTGTATTCCAGTAAAGGGCGATTATCGCGGAATTTCTCTGGAATTACTAGACATCTCCAAAACTATACTCGTATTCAAAACGGTATAAAACGGAAATGTACCAATGAAAAAACAATCCGTTTCGTACATGTTGACTGCAAGCAAGTCATTGATAAGAGAGGGGTGTTTTAGACCCATAGCCATAATTTAAGATATAGTTTAAACGTTCGCAAATGTCCCCGTCCTCCCATTGACTTCCTTATTGGCACGCTAGCCCTAATATGGTCAAAGGGGCGTGGCTCTGAATGAGTTAATACATAGAATCAATTAACCACACCAATTAGAGATATAATACAAAATAAGACCTAGATAAAACTAGCCAAACGCCTGTCTGAACAGTAGCATTTTTAGCAGGTTTTTTTTCTTTTAAAGAGTCACATGTTTCTACTGATCTCAGAGAGAAAGGGAGGGTGTTCCACAGTTTGGGAGCAGCTAGCTGAAAGGCACGATCACGATAGGGCTGCACGATTTTGGGAAATAATCTAATTGCAATTTTTCGGACAGATATTGCGATTGCAATTCAATTTGCGATTTATAAAAAAAAATTAAGAGATACAATTAGCATTTTTCCTGATAAATTCTTATTTTCGGTAAATATTATAAAACATTGGTAAAAATGAAAATATACACTTTGACTGCTGTTTTGATAGGGTTAAGGTATTTACTCTTGGATACATTTGAAAAAAAAACACAACATCCAAGGGCCCACATGTGGGCGATTCGCGATGTGCCACTTTGCCAACCTCTAGTGGCTCGGGTGTGCATTATTTTAATACAATATATAGATAGAATTAAAGCCCTATTTGTTGCCTGTCGATTGCCCTTTCAGGTGACAAATCCGTTCAGCGGTTCTCGAGTTATATGCCGATATGTGAGGCGTGCGCCAAAGTACACATTACCACCCCCGACTCCCGGGGCTCTAGCTCCGTCAATCACATGGAGTAGATGTGGTTTGTACCTCAGGTTTCTTCAAGACATGTACTGTATGGAGTAGATGTGGTTTGTAACTCAGGTTTCTTCAGGACATGTATGGAGTAGATGTGGTTTGTACCTCAGGTTTTTACAGGACGTGTATGGAATAGATGTGGTTTGTACCTCAGGTTTCTTCAGGATATTTCATTTCAACCTTTATTTAAAATCGTAAGCTTCTGAGGTTTCCCTCATTTACATAAACAACGATTGTACAAAATGTAAACGGTACATAATACAAACAATATGCACAGAAATGTAAACACCAGAGTAAACATTTTAAAATGTTCAAATAATAAAAAATAAATCAGCTAAAACAGTTACAGGTAGTCACACAATGGTGTGAAATCATACGTTTAAACATTCCAAGGGAAGGAAGAACCTCCCATTTCAAAGAGAGTTGAAGGACATTCCATGAGTTAGAGGCATCAAAGGAAACGGCTACATGTACAGTATGGTGTAGATGTGGTTTGTACCTCAGGTTTCTTCAGGATATGTACAGTATGGTGTAGATGTGGTTTGTACCTCAGGTTTCTTCAGGATATGTACAGTATGGTGTAGATGTGGTTTGTACCTCAGGTTTCTTCAGGACATGTACAGTATGGGGTAGATGTGGTTTGTACCTCAGGTTTCTTCAGGATATGTATGGAGTACATGTGGTTCTTCATGGGGTAGATGACGATGAGGACGTCTCCAAACTCCGTGGGGATGATTCCTCGGCGGTAGTCCCTGGAGTGTTCCGACCAGACGATGTGGACCTCATCGTTACCCAGGTGTCTCAACTACAGACAGAGGAAAAATAAATAAAAAAATAAGAAATCTACAATCTACCTTGCCTGTATTACTACCTACTATGCTAATATGTCTATACTACTATGCAATCAACACCGTATCACCCAAGTTCAACACTATTTGTGTGTGTGTGTGTGTGCGCGTGTTGTGTGTGAACTTATGTTTGTGTGTGTGTGTGAATTATGTTTTTTGTGTGTGTGTGTGTGTGTGTGTGTGTGTGTGTGTGTGTGTGTGTGTGTGTGGGAGAGTGTTTTAGTGTGTGCTGTGTGAGACGAGAGTACTGTTTGTGTTTGTGTGTGTGTGTGTGTGTGTGTGTGCGAGCGTGTGTGTGTGTGTGAACTTATGTTTGTGTGTGTGTGTGTGAATTTATGTTTGTGTGTGTGAGAGTGTTTTAGTGTGTACTGTGAGTGTACGAGAGTACTGTTTGTGTGTGTGTGTGCGCGTGTGTGTGAAATGATTTGTGTGTGTGAGAGAGTGTTTTGGTGTGTACTGTGAGTGTGACAGAGGGCTCCAGGTGATAGAGTGAGTGTGTGAAGATGGTGAACAGACAACAAGATGAAGTGACCCCTGAAGACGGAGGAGAGGCTGGAAGATAGATAGGCACAAGTCTGACTGTGTGTGTACTGTGTGTGTATGTGTGTGTGTGTGTATGTGTACTGTGTGTGTATGTGTGTGTATGTGCATGTGTAGTGTGTAACACAACAGCTTTGCCATTAAAACACACACACACACAGTGATACACACACACACAGTGATACACACATACCAAATACCAGGCTGTTTACAATAATCATAAATACCACGTTGTTGACTATAATCCTAACTACAGTAATCATAAATACCAGGCTGTTTAGTGTTTACAATAATCATAAATACTAGGCTTTTTACTATAATCATAAATACCAGGCTGTTTAGTGTTTACAATAATCATAAATACTAGGCTTTTTACTATAATCATAAATACCAGGCTGTTTAGTGTTTACAATAATCATAAATACTAGGGATGCACCGATCCGACTTTTTCAGTCCCGATACCGATACAATACCCATTGTCAAAATGTTCTTCTCCAAAAAAGTAAAAAAATATATATTGTGTTTTTAAGAATTGTAAAGGATCACAAGTGTGTTTTTGATTTGTTGTAAACAAAGACAGAAAATAAACTTCATTCATTCAATTAATAAACTGTATGCCTCACTGTCACTGTGTGGAAGAGACTGGGATCATTCTTTTGTGCAGCAAGGCAACATCAGGCTTGACTTAAAACATTACTTTCCTAACTTAGTGAAACTAAATGTAACAAATTAACACAGATATAAATGTACTGAATGGTTATTTCTTATACAGTTTTTTTTTTCGATTTTCTTTCCCCCCAATTCTTTTGATACCCGATCCAGCTATTTTACTGATATCGGCGGCCGATACCGATACCAATATCGGATCGGTGCATCCCTAGTGTTTACAATAATCATAAATACTTTACGCTGCAAGCTGTCATACCACAGGTCTCCACAACGCTGCAAGCAGTCATACCACAGGTCTCCACAACGCTGCAAGCTGTCATACCACACGTCTCCACAACGCTGCAAGCAGTCATAATGGCCACAAACAGGCATTGCAATAGTAATAGTAATAATAATAATAATATTAAGAATCAATAGAGGTTTAAAGAGTTACAGCAGGAGGAACTACTACCTGCACCTAGGCATGTGCCGTTATGACATGTTAAATAAAAAATACCACGGTTTCACGGTAAAAAAAAATAATCCCGCCCCCCCCCCCCCTTCCCCCCCCCCATTGAACAAAACGTCTTTTATTACAGTGCACAAACATGCACAATCAGCTTTTCTGTGAGTGTTATTTATGAATGTGTGAAGACTGTCTGTATTACACACAGAGGGAACTGTCTGAACACTTTCAAACTAAGTACAGAATAAAAAATACTTCCAAATAAACTTTCATGATTATAAATATGTCGGCTACATGTCAAAAGGGCTATACGTTTTGTTAATGTAATCTACTTGCACAGATGTATGGTATATAGCCTAGTACTATTCTTACTGGATTAAAAACACACATTTAAACAATTGCATCTTTTGTGGTGGATCAACATAATTCACCCACGGAACTATGTGTTGGGGACAGGAGTTCTGCACGGACCATATCGTTTGTTACTGTGGGCAAACGAGTTCCCGTTAGCGAGCAAGTAACCGCTGTGTGTACGAGTGTCGACGCCGAGTTCATGTTCAACAGGTTCAGCGCCAGAGGTCGCCGTGGGCGTATGGCCGTTGTGTGCCAGCACTTTGTTCAATGGGGATAAATGCCGGTGTTTGCAGTGCTAAAACTATATTAAATATTATAGCTATGGATCTAATAACAGTCGATTGTCAGTGAGTGTCTTCCGGTCAACATGCAAAAAAAAAAACAGATAATTTTTTCATCCATACATTTCCTTGTTATACCGTGGTGAATATGAGTATAGTTTTAGAGTGATTCACTAGATGAGTCACATTAAAACGGTTACTTTTTGTATAGCTTGCTAGCTATGTAGCTAACGTTAGCTAGGCTGACAAAGCTGTAGCTAACGTTACTTTCCAGGCAAACCCCACTTGGCGAAGGGCTAACGTTAGTGAATTACCCCCATGCGTTGAGCATTATTTTCAGATAACAGCACACCACAATAGTATCGTCAATGTGTCAGCTAAGCCTCTGTGTGCTCAGCCATTTGTGTGTGTATGTATGTGTGTGTGTATGTATGTGTGTGTATGTATGTGTGTGTATGTGTGTGTGTGTGTGTTAAGCAGGTTTAGAGGCTGAGAGAGCGTGTGTCCTCATGTATGTGCGTGCATCACATATGAGCATGGCCATATGTGTGTGTGTGTATACAGTATATGTGTATATGTGTGTATGTTTATGTGTGTATACGTGTGTGTGTGTGTATACGTGTGTGCATGTGTGTGTGTAAGTGTGTGTGTTTTATGGTGCGTGATGTGTTACTGTTTGGTTAACATGTTTTATGATATCTGTGTGCGTTCATAGCTTATGTGTCTCCATGCCTGTGTGTGTGTGAATTTATATGTACTGTATGTGTGTGTGTGTGTGCGTCTGTGTGTGTGTGTGCATGTGAGAGTGTGTGTGTTTTAGTGTGTGTGTGTTTTATGGGACCAGCTGATCAAGGTTACCGATGGTGATGAACCAGGCGCCCTTGATAATCCAATCAGATGCCTGCGGCGATGTGATAGGCCGAGAAGCAGGAAGTGTGATGCGATTAAAGGGACATTAAGGCAGCGTGTAGAACGACAAGTGCCTCAGGGAACGAACACACACACACACACACACTAAAACACAGACACAAAAACACTTTCTCACACTGGAAACACAGGATGACAAACACACACATGAACATGCCTGTGTGCACGTATGTAGAACACACACACCCACACACACAGACACACACACAGGTGCATTATGATATCTACTATGAATCTGAGAGGTGCTCCGGGGTGCAAAGACTGACATCAATGGTTTTCTGTTAACGTGTGTGTGTGTGTGTGTGTGTGTGTGTGTGTGTGTGTGTGTGTGTGTGTGTGTGTGTGTGTGTGTGTGTGTGTGTGTGTGTGTGTGTGTGTGTGTGTGTGTGTGTGTGTGTGTTATTTGTTTAAGTAGATTGTGTCAAGTGATTCATGTCAAGTTAAGTGACATTCATGTGTAGCAGGCGGGTGGAAGAGAAAGAGAGGGGTGGACGAGAGAGAGACAGAGGGGAGAGGAGAGAGAGAGAAGAGAGAGAAGAGAGGAGAGGAGATAGAGGAGAGAGAGAAGAGAGAGAGAGGGAGATAGAGGAGAGAGAGAAGAGAGAGGAGAG
>NC_140166.1:221627671-221640171 GCF_963971535.1 Notolepis coatsorum
CGGAGACGAAGTCCTCGTAGGCCTGGCTGCCCGCCGTGTTGGTCAGGATGGAGTGCTTGTCCTCCTGGCCCTCGGCCACGTAGAACACTGCTATCTTATGAGTCTCGCGGCTGGAGGAGCACAGGTTAGTGTGTATATAGTGTGTGTATAGTGTGTATATAGTGTGTATATAGTGTGTGTATAGTGTGTGTATAGTGTGTGTATAGTGTGTATAGTGTGTGTATAGTGTGTGTATAGTGTGTGTATAGTGTGTGTATAGTGTGTGTATAGTGTGTGTATAGTGTGTATATAGTGTGTATATAGTGTGTATAGTGTGTATATAGTGTGTATATAGTGTGTATATAGTGTGTATATAGTGTATGTATAGTGTGTATATAGTGTGTATATAGTGTATGTATAGTGTGTATATAGTGTGTATATAGTGTGTGTATAGTGTGTATATAGTGTGTATATAGTGTGTGTATAGTGTGTATATAGTGTGTATATAGTGTGTATATAGTTTGTATATAGTGTGTATATAGTGTGTGTATAGTGTGTATATAGTGTGTATATAGTTTGTATATAGTGTGTATATAGTGTGTGTATAGTGTGTATATAGTGTGTGTATAGTGTGTGTATAGTGTGTATATAGTGTGTATATAGTTTGTATATAGTGTGTGTATAGTGTGTGTGTAGTGTGTGTATAGTGTGTATATAGTGAGAGAGAGAGAGAAAGGAGAGAAAGAGAGTGAGAGAGAGAGATGAGGAGATAAAGATGAGGAGGAGTGTAAAGAGAGAGAGAGAGAGAGAGAGAGAGAGAGAGAGAGAGAGAGAGAGAGAGAGAGAGAGAGAGAGAGAGAGAGAGAGAGAGAGAGAGATGAGGAGGAGTGTAAAGAGAGAGAGAGAGAGAGAGAGACAGAGACAATAGAGATTAGGGATGAGGGGAAAACATCTATATAGCAATATATCACAATCTTTTGTGCCAATATTAGACTGATACAGTGACGACAGGTATCGATATGTATAAATATCTTTTGCTTGACAATTCCATTTGACTGCAATAAAAATTATTGGAATGAGGTGAACCGACTGAAAGCTTTATCTTATTAGATACAACTATATGATGTACTGTATATATATTTTTGTTGCAGATGTTGAAAAGGTTTTCTGTTGGGGACATAATTTGCAGTTGAAAAAAGATTAGAAATCGCAATACATAGCAATATTACAATATGGTCACTCTAGTGTGGTGATAATATGGTATCATGACTAGTGTGGTGATAATATGGTATCATGACTAGTATGGTGATAATATGGTCACTCTAGTAAGGTGATAATATGGTATCATGACTAGTATGGTGATAATATGGCATCCTGACTCTACAGTACAGTAGTATGGCGATAATTATGGTCTCTGGTGATTCAAACCCCTAGTGGAGATAGAAGGTATTTTCTCACCACTGTCTGGAGTCCAGGTTCTTCAGTTCTCTCAGTAACTTCTCATTCTTCCTCAACAGGTGAAAGTTACTCCTAAACAAACAAACAAACACACACGCACACACAGAGACAAAGACACATTGGTATTAATGTAATGTATGTGTGTTAGGCTTTGCCCTGCCCAGGATTTAACCCTAACCTTATAAGTGGGGACAGACAAAAAGTCCACAGCTTAGAGAACAGAAGTACCATCATAGCAAGGACTCTCTCTCTCTCTCTCTCTCTCTCTCTCTCTCTCTCTCTCTCTCTCTCTCTCTCTCTCTCTCTCCCTCTCCCTCCCTCCCTCTCTCTCCCTCTCTCTCCCTCTCTCTCCCTCTCTCTCCCTCTCTCCCTCTCCCTCACACACACGTTCATACTCCCTCTCTCTCCCTCTCCCTCACACACACATTCATACTCTCTCACACACACACACGTCCATACTCTCTCTCTCACACATGTCCATACTCTCTCTCTCTCTCCCTCACACACGTTCATTATCTCTCTCTCCCTCTCTCCCTCACACACACGTTCATACTCCCTCTCTCTCCCTCTCCCTCACACACGCATTCATACTCTCTCACACACACACACACGTCCATACTCTCTCTCTCTCTCCCTCACACACGTTCATTCTCTCTCTCTCCCTCTCTTCCTCACACACAAGTTCATACTCTCCTCTCCCTCACACACACACGTTCATACTCTCCCTCACACACACACGTTCATACTCTCTCTCTCCCTCACACACGTTCATACTCCCTCTCCCTCACACACGTTCATACTCCCTCTCCCTCCCTTCCTCACACACATCCATACTCTCTCTCTCCCTCACACACACGTTCATACTCCCTCCCTCACACACACACACATCCATACTCTCTCTCTCTTCCTCACACACACGTTCATACTCCCTCTCTCTCTCTCCCTCACACACACGTTCAAACAGTATGTGACATTTTTACATTTAAGTTTTACATTTTTAGTACATTTGATGAAATACAGTTGTTCTTAATTTTCTCACTTGCTATGTGAGAATGTTAGTCATTATGTTCTCAATGCCCCTTGCATTGTATATGAGAATTGTGTGGAAGAGTTTGCCAGTTCTAGTGCTACCCCTTTGTACATTGTGGCTGTGTGACAAAAGTTAACAATAAATAATGTTATTAGGAATAAATTTGCCTCCTGTGTGAACTGTGCATAGCTGAATAGACTGTATTTTAACGTCGGTCACATGGTGGTACTTGGAGAGCCAGCTACGTTCTCAGGTGGTACTTGGTGTAAAAAGGTTGAGAACCACTGGTCTAGCGGCAACGGAGGCCTCTCCTTAACACAATCTCTGCCACGCAGTTTGAGCATCTTATAGCTCTACTGCCAGCACTGTAAGCCTATAGAGTCGCTCACCTTCTTTGCAGGGCTATAACTTTTTAAATATTATAGCTATATCAACATTACTATGGCCCATTCAACATCGGGTATCTATCGTTCCGGATGTGGGAACGTTATATTTTTCCATTCATACATTGTCGTGTTAATACCGTCGTGAATATAAGTATGTTTTTAGAGTGGTCTGCAGTCATTCCTGGAACGCGAGTTATAGGCCCAGATGCATATTATACATAATCGATTGGCGTTTCGTCCCTATACACGCTACATTAAATGCTCCATCATGCGTGAAGGAAAGGGGGGGGGGGGGGGGGTCGTTTATGATTCCTTGATTGTCAGTAACGGCTTTCTTTAGTACAACATCATACGTTGATCAGATGGATTGCAGCCTCTTGCATTGGTGATGAGCACAATCTCCGCTACGCCACCTGACCGCCGTCAGGAAACAATACTTTATTATCAGCTACGTTTAGATATAAGAACAGGACACATGAGTAAATCCAGAAGATGTGTAGAGTTTCTGTGTTTAGGAGTTACAATGAGAGATGCAGTGATGTTCCAAACCTTTTATTGAGAAGTCATTATGCAGATTCTCTTTATTTTGTATAAATGCAGAGGATATATAGTTATATTAATACGGGGGACATTAGGGACATTTATGTGACATGTGATTTAAAGGTGCTATAAATAACATCTTTATGTAGAGTACTTGTTTTTTTAAAGAATACATCCACATTTAGAAAGGTGCAGAATAAAAAATATAGCTTTTCCCCAAATAAATGATTGATTAATGAATTGATCATAAAAAATATATATTGCGGGTCCAACATGAATGTTGTTGTTTACATTTTGTGTGCATGTATCCCTACTTCCCATTGCCCCAGGTGGAATGAACGTGATTGGACAAATGACATGCTGGTGCTCTAGTGCGACATCTAGTGGCTGAATGTTATCTATAGCAGCTTTAAAACCCTGTGAGACCCTCGGTTGCAGAATTACAACATCACTTAGCTTTTAGCAATAAAAAAAAAAAGTCTGTAAATGTTTATTAAAAAATGTGTTGAGCACATTTACATAGTCAATGGGTCCTGTTGTTCAGCCTCACAATGCTATTGTGTGTATATAGTAAATGTGTTTATAGGTCCCACATGCTGGACTCTGACATTGTTAATGTCAATTTATTAATTTGGGCCTTACAGGGTTTTTAAACCATAATGCATTTCAGATTATGAGGTTGTTCAGGAATAAGAATTATTTTATGCAAATGTCATATTTAAAGTTCAATTTCATTCAAATAGCAACAGAACATTTTGGAAATTGCAAGTGCTACGGTATACGGTATAACAAAATCATAGTAATAATAATAGTCAGGAGTCTCCTTTCTGTCTAGTCTAATTCTACGTAGACTCCCTTCTGTCTAGTCTAATTCTACGTAGACTCCCTTCTGTCTAGTCTAATTCTACAGAGTCTCCCTTCTGTCTAGTCTAATTCTACAGAGTCTCCCTTCTGTCTAGTCTAATTCTACAGAGTCTCCCTTCTGTCTAGTCTAATTCTACATAGACTCCTTTCTGTCTAGTCTAATTCTACATAGACTCCTTTCTGTCTAGTCTAATTCTACAGAGACTCCCTTCTGTCTAGTCTAATTCTACGTAGACTCCTTTCTGTCTAGTCTAATTCTACGTAGACTCCCTTCTGTCTAGTCTAATTCTACGTAGACTCCTTTCTGTCTAGTCTAATTCTACGTAGACTCCTTTCTGTCTAGTCTAATTCTACGTAGACTCCTTTCTGTCTAGTCTAATTCTACGTAGACTCCTTTCTGTCTAGTCTAATTCTACGTAGACTCCCTTCTGTCTAGTCTAATTCTACAGACTCCTTTCTGTCTAGTCTAATTCTACGTAGACTCCCTTCTGTCTAGTCTAATTCTACGTAGACTCCTTTCTGTCTAGTCTAATTCTACGTAGACTCCTTTCTGTCTAGTCTAATTCTACGTAGACTCCTTTCTGTCTAGTCTAATTCTACGTAGACTCCTTTCTGTCTAGTCTAATTCTACGTAGTCTCCTTTCTGTCTAGTCTAATTCTACGTAGACTCCTTTCTGTCTAGTCTAATTCTACAGTCTCCCTCTGTCTAGTCTAATTCTACATAGACACCTTTCTGTCTAGTCTAATTCTACAGTCTCCCTCTGTCTAGTCTAATTCTACAGAGTCTCCCTTCTGTCTAGTCTAATTCTACAGAGTCTCCCTTCTGTCTAGTCTAATTCTACAGAGTCTCCCTTCTGTCTAGTCTAATTCTACATAGACTCCCTTCTGTCTAGTCTAATTCTACAGACTCCTTTCTGTCTAGTCTAATTCTACAGACTCCTTTCTGTCTAGTCTAATTCTACAGAGTCTCCCTTCTGTCTAGTCTAATTCTACGTAGACTCCCTTCTGTCTAGTCTAATTCTACATAGACTCCCTTCTGTCTAGTCTAATTCTACAGACTCCTTTCTGTCTAGTCTAATTCTACGTAGACTCCTTTCTGTCTAGTCTAATTCTACAGTCTCCCTCTGTCTAGTCTAATTCTACAGAGTCTCCCTTCTGTCTAGTCTAATTCTACAGAGTCTCCCTTCTGTCTAGTCTAATTCTACGTAGACTCCCTTCTGTCTAGTCTAATTCTACAGAGACTCCCTTCTGTCTAGTCTAATTCTACATAGACTCCCTTCTGTCTAGTCTAATTCTACGTAGTCTCCCTTCTGTCTAGTCTAATTCTACGTAGACTCCCTTCTGTCTAGTCTAATTCTACAGAGTCTCCCTTCTGTCTAGTCTAATTCTACAGAGTCTCCCTTCTGTCTAGTCTAATTCTACAGTCTCCCTTCTGTCTAGTCTAATTCTACAGTCTCCCTTCTGTCTAGTCTAATTCTACAGAGTCTCCCTTCTGTCTAGTCTAATTCTACAGAGTCTCCCTTCTGTCTAGTCTAATTCTACATAGACTCCTTTCTGTCTAGTCTAATTCTACATAGACTCCTTTCTGTCTAGTCTAATTCTACAGAGACTCCCTTCTGTCTAGTCTAATTCTACGTAGACTCCTTTCTGTCTAGTCTAATTCTACGTAGACTCCCTTCTGTCTAGTCTAATTCTACGTAGACTCCTTTCTGTCTAGTCTAATTCTACGTAGACTCCTTTCTGTCTAGTCTAATTCTACGTAGACTCCTTTCTGTCTAGTCTAATTCTACATAGACTCCTTTCTGTCTAGTCTAATTCTACGTAGACTCCCTTCTGTCTAGTCTAATTCTACAGACTCCTTTCTGTCTAGTCTAATTCTACGTAGACTCCCTTCTGTCTAGTCTAATTCTACGTAGACTCCTTTCTGTCTAGTCTAATTCTACGTAGACTCCTTTCTGTCTAGTCTAATTCTACGTAGACTCCTTTCTGTCTAGTCTAATTCTACGTAGACTCCTTTCTGTCTAGTCTAATTCTACGTAGTCTCCTTTCTGTCTAGTCTAATTCTACGTAGACTCCTTTCTGTCTAGTCTAATTCTACAGTCTCCCTCTGTCTAGTCTAATTCTACATAGACACCTTTCTGTCTAGTCTAATTCTACAGTCTCCCTCTGTCTAGTCTAATTCTACAGAGTCTCCCTTCTGTCTAGTCTAATTCTACAGAGTCTCCCTTCTGTCTAGTCTAATTCTACAGAGTCTCCCTTCTGTCTAGTCTAATTCTACATAGACTCCCTTCTGTCTAGTCTAATTCTACAGACTCCTTTCTGTCTAGTCTAATTCTACAGACTCCTTTCTGTCTAGTCTAATTCTACAGACTCCTTTCTGTCTAGTCTAATTCTACAGACTCCTTTCTGTCTAGTCTAATTCTACAGAGTCTCCCTTCTGTCTAGTCTAATTCTACGTAGACTCCCTTCTGTCTAGTCTAATTCTACATAGACTCCCTTCTGTCTAGTCTAATTCTACAGACTCCTTTCTGTCTAGTCTAATTCTACGTAGACTCCTTTCTGTCTAGTCTAATTCTACGTAGACTCCTTTCTGTCTAGTCTAATTCTACAGTCTCCCTCTGTCTAGTCTAATTCTACAGAGTCTCCCTTCTGTCTAGTCTAATTCTACAGAGTCTCCCTTCTGTCTAGTCTAATTCTACGTAGACTCCCTTCTGTCTAGTCTAATTCTACAGAGACTCCCTTCTGTCTAGTCTAATTCTACATAGACTCCCTTCTGTCTAGTCTAATTCTACGTAGTCTCCCTTCTGTCTAGTCTAATTCTACGTAGACTCCCTTCTGTCTAGTCTAATTCTACAGAGTCTCCCTTCTGTCTAGTCTAATTCTACAGAGTCTCCCTTCTGTCTAGTCTAATTCTACAGTCTCCCTTCTGTCTAGTCTAATTCTACAGTCTCCCTTCTGTCTAGTCTAATTCTACAGAGTCTCCCTTCTGTCTAGTCTAATTCTACAGAGACTCCTTTTCTGTCTAGTCTAATTCTACGTAGACTCCCTTCTGTCTAGTCTAATTCTACAGACTCCTTTCTGTCTAGTCTAATTCTACAGAGTCTCCCTTCTGTCTAGTCTAATTCTACGTAGACTCCTTTCTGTCTAGTCTAATTCTACGTAGACTCCTTTCTGTCTAGTCTAATTCTACATAGACTCCCTTCTGTCTAGTCTAATTCTACAGAGTATCCCTTCTGTCTAGTCTATTCTACAGTCTCCCTTCTGTCTAGTCTAATTCTACATAGACTCCCTTCTGTCTAGTCTAATTCTACAGAGTCTCCCTTCTATCTAGTCTAATTCTACGTAGTCTCCCTTCTGTCTAGTCTAATTCTACAGTAGTCTCCCTTCTGTATAGTCTAATTCTACAGAGTCTCCCTTCTGTCTAGTCTAATTCTACGTAGACTCCCTTCTGTCTAGTCTAATTCTACGTAGACTCCTTTCTGTCTAGTCTAATTCTACGTAGTCTCCCTTCTGTCTAGTCTAATTCTACGTAGACTCCTTCTGTCTAGTCTAATTCTACGTAGACTCCTTTCTGTCTAGTCTAATTCTACGTAGACTCCCTTCTGTCTAGTCTAATTCTACGTAGACTCCCTTCTGTCTAGTCTAATTCTACGTAGTCTCCTTTCTGTCTAGTCTAATTCTACGTAGACTCCCTTCTGTCTAGTCTAATTCTACGTAGACTCCCTTCTGTCTAGTCTAATTCTACGTAGTCTCCTTTCTGTCTAGTCTAATTCTACGTAGACTCCCTTCTGTCTAGTCTAATTCGACGTAGTCTCCCTTCTGTCTAGTCTAATTCTACATAGACTCCTTTCTGTCTAGTCTAATTCTACGTAGACTCCTTCTATCTAGTCTAATTCTACAGAGTCTCCCTTCTGTCTAGTCTAATTCTACGTAGTCAACGAGAAGCCCAGAGTGGGAGGATAATGACATATCATTCTTTTCACTCAGAAAGAGAGAGAGAAAGCTAGTAAATACCTTTATTAAAGTGATGTTCAGTAATAGCTTAATTCTCTCTCTCTCTCTCTCGCTCCATATTTCATCCCGACTCCAAATGGGAGTTTGATCAATAGACTACTAGACTCATTATCACACGTGGCGCACACGGACACACGGACACACACACACACACACGGACACACGGACACACGGACACACACACACGGACACACACACACACACACGGACACACGGACACGGACACACACACCGTTAAGGAGTCTTTTGTGCTGGCTGAATGCAGGCAGTGTGATTTGAGAGAGGGCAGTTTTTTTACGCAGTATAATGACAGAGGGTCCTCCGTTGGACGGCTGCGTGTGGCGTTCTAAAGGGATGCTCAGGGCACAGTTAGAGAGATACTCCAGACAGCTTCTCCATGAGACACGTGTCACATCATGGGAATAATAAAGTGAGATGAAGAATCATGCGAAAGTAGAGTTCTTTAACACTGTGGCGACCGACGGGGCGCAGGGCGATTTAGGCCTCAGAGGACAGCGGATTGTAAACAAACCCATGTACTTTCTAAGAGCTTTATATATCATTTATAGTATTGCTATCTGTCCATTCTCATTGTCACTCGAGTGCATAAACCGTGCCTTCATAATGGCTTAAAGAAAGAAAAAAATCCATCGGTTGGTTGTCATTTTATAGCGTCGTGAATATAAGGTATATCGCGCTTTTAGTCTAGGCTTTTCTGCAGGAGGCTGCAAAATAGGCCAAATGTTGGCGCCGTTATATCAAACGCCATTTCTGCTGTATATATACGAATGAAATAAAACAAACTCAAGTTTTAAGTTTCAAGTTTCTTTAATAGTTGTCATACAGAAGTACAGAATACTTTTCATACAAAATGCTTCTTACTGTTACGCGTAGCATCCGGACTATTACAGAGCATCTATGGATGAAATGGGGGCGGCGGGAACGCCGATTACTATTATTGATTAGCAATACAGTGTGCGTTCAATATAGCATTTTCATTGCTCGAGTCACGTTACGTTATATAAAACAATGTCCAATCCAGCTGTAATTTGGGGTAATATTATCCTACCGTCAGGCCATGTGATCGCCGGCAGCATTTCCTCACCAGTCATCGGATTCTGGTAGATCGATATGCACATTGGCTAATCATAAATCCCATTATTCCACGCTGAAAAAAAACGCTCGGCAAGCTGATCCAAGATGGAGGGTCTTCCTTTTGGAATCAAGGATCTATGATCCGCCCACAGAACTGTACTTGCATTTTTTTTTTTTATCCACATAATGATACTGCAGTGGAGCGATGACGCCCCTAAGCGGGTCTGGCCGGTACTGCATGTTTCGAAAATCAAATATGTGAAAAGATCTGCTAGTGGATCGGGTACCTGAGAAGCGTTATAAATATGGAATAAAACAATAACAACTCGTCACGTATATACTCGTGGCTCTGGTCCACAACGCTCTTTTTAGAAACACGTATATATACGTGGACGGACGCCATAGTGTTAGAGACAGAATCTGTGATGCCGCAGAGTTGTACATAAAGTGTATTGCCTCTAATCCGTGTGCTCCAGCATATATTCTCTCTCTCTCTCTCTCTCTTCTCTCTCTCTCTCTCTCTCTCTCTCTCTCTCTCTCTCTCTCTCTCTCTCTCTCTCTCTCTCTCTCTCTCTCTCTCTCTCTCTCTCTCTCTCTCTCTCTCTCTCTCTCTCTCTCTCTCTCTCTCTCTCTCTCTCTCTCTCTCTCTCTCTCTCTCTCTCTCTCTCTCTCTCTCTCTCTCTCTCTCTCTCTCTCTCTCTCTCTCTCTCTCTCTCTCTCTCTCTCTCTCTCTCTCTCTCTCTCTCTCTCTCTCTCTCTCTCTCTCTCTCTCTCTCTCTCTCTCTCTCTCTCTGATATACAGATATATATCATGACATTTATGACAAACTGTATAAATGACACACAGATATACAGTACTGTTACATTTGTGACATACAAGATATGCAAATATACAGTACTGTTAAACAGAGATCCTACAGAAAAATATAAACATACGAGGGGGAGGAGACTGTACATTAGGAGGGTGTGTGTGTGTGTGCGTGTGTGCGTGCGTGCGTGTGGCGTGTGCGTTGTGCGTGTGTGTGTGTGTGTGTGTGTGTGTGTGTGTGTGCGTGTGTGTGTGTGTGTGTGTGTGTGTGTGCGTGTGTGTGTGTGCTGTGTGTGTGTGTGTGTGTGTGTGTGTGTGTGTGTGTGCGCGTGTCTCTGACCTCTTCTCCAGGAGTTCAGTCCCAGGATGTTGATCAGGAGTCTGCAGTAGTAGAAAGCAGACTGTGGCGTTTGGGTGTCTGGCTCGGCGTGCTGAGAGGCTCTCATGTTCACGGTCCTCTCCTCTCTAGAAAGGACAGTAACAGTAACATCACACGTTGTGGTCAGTGGCTCGGGAGGTAGAGGCGGCCGTCGGGTAACCGTTGGCTGTGATCTCCCTTCCGTGGCCTCCGTGTGTATGTGCCACAGTGCCACAGTGCCACAGTGCCACACACACATCAGGCGGAGAGAGGGGAGCAGGTGATCGTGACCCCTCTCACCCTGCTAACTGTGACACCCCTGCTAACCCCCTTCCTCTGGTGGAAGACTCCAAAGTCTCAGGTGCAGGACATCTCGTTTTTAAGAATCCCGAGGTTGTCCGTCACCTGAACTCAAGTCCTAATGCACAGGCACTTCGGACACTCCACTTTAGATGGTGGGAATCTAGAATGCTGGCCTTCTGTTCACTCTTGGCCAGAAGGCTGATACTGTTCAAATGGAAGGACCCAGGTTCACCTGTCTACGGCCACTGGATGAGAGAGGTCATGTATCATATTACACTGGAGAAGATCAGGTATACTATCAGAGGTTTGTACCGAAAAATTCCACAATATTTGGGATCCTTTCCTAACTTTCTTTGAGGGTATGGAAGCGGATAATGTGACAGAGGCGATCTGACTGGCCTTCCTTGTCTCTCAGCTTGTTGTTAACGTTTTAATTTCTTTTTATTATGTTCTTACTTTTCTTCTTCTCCATCTACAGAATGCAAGAGTATATGCGACTGCTGTCTAGTGATTTAAAAGCGAAAAGGAAAAACAATGATTATTAAACGATCTAAGATATTTTAGAATGATTCTGTCTGGTATAGGGGTGGAGGGAAGGGAGGGAGGGAGGGAGGGAGGGAGGGAGGGAGGGGACCGCCTGTGAAAATGTAATCTTCAAATAAAAAAACCTTGTTAAAAAAAAATATATGCATACTTCGGACCCTGCATATATCGGTATCGGTTGATATCGGTATCGGAAATTAAGAGTTGGACAATATCGGTATATCGGATATTGGTAAAAAAGCCAATATCGAACATCCCTAGTACCGACATAACAAACCGAACAAGGACACTTCCTCCTGATACCTACATGAAGGACAAACTCTCTCTCCGTGGAGCTCTGCTTCAGGATGGCGTTGATGACATCGTTCTCCTGCTTCTCCGACACACACGCCGGGGGCGGGGCTGGGATGTTGAGTGGCATGCCTGGGGCACCAATGAGGAATGGGATTATTTAGGAACATGAATGGATTAATGTTTTCATTGTCGATACCGATGTACCAAATACTGATCCATGATGATGTCATCCATCATTTTGACTTACATCTTGATTCAAACAATAAAATATTTATTTTCACTCAAAATCAAGTTTTTATGTGTGTATTAAATGTGTGTGTGTGTGTGTGTACCTGCTCTCTACAGACTCAGGACTAGAGTAACCCAGGTACTGTGTGTTAATGTGTGTTAATGTGTGTTAATGTGGGTTAATGTGTATTAATGTGTGTTGATGTGTATTAATGTGTATTAATGTGTGTTAATGTGTATTAATGTGTGTTAATGTGTGTTAATGTGTGTTAATATGTGTTAATGTGTATTAATGTGTGTTAATGTGTATTTGTGTATTAATGTGTGTTAATGTGTGTTAATGTGTGTTAATGTGTGTTAATGTGTATTAATGTGTATTAATGTATGTTAATGTATATTAATGTGTGTTAATGTATATTAATGTGTGTTAATGTGTATTAATGTGTATTAATGTGTGTTAATGTATATTAATGTGTTAATGTGTGTTAATGTGTATTAATGTGTGTTAATGTATATAAATGTGTGTTAATGTGTGTTAGTGTTTTAATGTGTGTTAATGTGTGTTAATGTATATTAATGTGTGTTAATGTGTGTTAATGT
>NC_140166.1:221664203-221666703 GCF_963971535.1 Notolepis coatsorum
TGCAAGGGAGGGTGTAGACTACCACATGCTGCCCTGCTGTGGGTCTGGGGAGGGGAGGGTGTAGACTCCACATGCTGCCCTACTGTCCGGTCTGGGGAGGGTGGGTGTAGACTACCACATGCTGCCCTGCTGTCGGTCTGGGGAGGGTGGGTGTAGACTACCACATGCTGCCCTACTGTCGGTCTGGGGAGGGTGGGTGTAGACTACCACATGCTGCCCTGCTGTCGGTCTGGGGAGGGTGGGTGTAGACTACCACATGCTGCCCTACTGTCGGTCTGGGGAGGGAGGGTGTAGACTACCACATGCTGCCCTACTGTCGGTCTGGGGAGGGAGGGTGTAGACTACCACATGCTGCCCTACTGTCGGTCTGGGGAGGGAGGGTGTAGACCACCACATGCTGCCCTACTGTCGGTCTGGGGAGGGTGGGTGTAGACCACCACATGCTGCCCTACTGTCGGTCTGGGGAGGGTGGGTGTAGACTACCACATGCTGCCCTACTGTCGGTCTGGGGAGGGTGTAGACTACCACATGCTGCCCTACTGTCGGTCTGGGGAGGGTGGGTGTAGACCACCACATGCTGCCCTACTGTCGGTCTGGGGAGGGTGGTGTAGACTACCACATGCTGCCCTACTGTCGGTCTGGGGAGGGAGGGTGTAGACTACCACATGCTGCCCTACTGTCGGTCTGGGGAGGGTGTAGACTACCACATGCTGCCCTACTGTGGGTCTGGGGAGGGTGGGTGTAGACCACCACATGCTGCCCTACTGTCGGTATGCTGCCCTTTTTACCGATATCCGATATTGTCCAACTCTCAACCGATACCGATATATGCAGGGTTCCCCCCCCCAAATAAAACAGAATAATTTCAGGTAATTAACATTACATATTTCTTGTCGTGGAATTAACACAACATTATGCATACTTTTGACAATAAATAAAATAAGAATTTGTTCTTACTTGCCTGCCTGGGTAAATAAAGGTTAAATAAATGTAAAAAAATAAAAATAAAAATAATTTAAACCGATACCGATCATTTCCGATATAAAATTTTAATGCCGATATCGGACGATAATATCGGACATCCCTACTTTTAACCCTTTGTATGCATTACATTGAGTGAGGAGCAGGCGGTGACTCTGGCAGCAGCGATGATGAAGTCCAGGATCAGCATGGTGCCTCCTGGTAGCCCTATACTGAAGAACCGGGGACTGCAGTGTTTAATGATGGTGTTCACTATGTCCTGGAGAGAGAGGGGGGGGGGGGGGGGGGGGGAGAGGGGGGGGAGGGAGGAGAGAGGGGGGGAGAGGGGGGGAGGGAGGAGAGGGAGGGGGGAGAGAGGGAGGAGAGGGGGGAGGAGAGGGAGAGGGGGGAGGGGGGGAGGAGAGAGAGAGAGAGAGAGGGGGGGGGAGAGGGGGGGGAGGGAGAGGGGGGGAGAGAGGGGGGGAGAGAGAGAGGGAGGGAGGGAGAGAGAGAGGGAGAGAGGGAGAGAGGGGGAGAGAGAGAGAGAGGGGGGAGGGGGAGGGAGAGAGGGGGGAGGGAGGGAGAGAGAGAGGGAGAGAGAGAGAGAGAGAGAGAGAGAGAGAGAGAGAGAGAGAGAGAGAGAGAGGGAGAAGGGAGAAGGGAGAGAGAGAGAGGGGGAGGGAGAGAGAGAGAGAGAGAGAGAGAGGGGGGGGGGGAGAGGGAGAGAGAAAGAGAGGAAGAGATTCAATTGTTGTATTAGAAAGATTTCAGAAGAGAAGTCTACCAACATCTTAACACATTCTGTGCCACGCCTCTTCCGGGAAGAGCATAGCCTCATGCCACCCATTAAACCAATGTAGTCCGTCACCTTGTTTGTAGAGCTAAATCTATATTCTATATTATAGCTATGGATTCAATACTATACTCTATAGTCATTTGACACTGGGTTTCTTCCGGTCAAGATGCAAAAAAGAAAAAAAATGTCCATCCATACGTTCCCGTGTTATACTGTGGTGAATATAAGTATGGTTTTAGAGCGGTCTAGCGTATAATTCATGAAATGCTGAGTTATAGCCCGACACGTCGATTACATTGTAGACGCTAGCGTTTCTTGCCTGAACCCGCTATTGTTCCGGATTCAAATCTACAATATATGCATTATGTTCCATCATGAATGCATGAAGGGGGGGGTCGTTTCTGGTTATTTGATCGTCAGTAACGGCATTCGCATTGAACACTAAAAACTAGGGATGCTCGATATTGGCTTTTTTACCGATACCGAATATACCGATATTGTCCAACTCTTAATTTCCGATAACGATATCAACCGATATCAACCGATATATGCAGGGTTCCCCCCCCAAAAAATGGAATAATTTCAGGTAATTACCGGTAACATTACATATCTCTTGTTGTGGAATTAACACAACATTATGCATACTTTTGACAATAAATAAAATCAGAATTTGTTCTTACTTGCTTGCCTGGGTAAATAAAGGTTATAGAAATGTAAAAAAAGATTAAAAAATAAAAATAAAAA
>NC_140166.1:221671703-221697959 GCF_963971535.1 Notolepis coatsorum
CTCTATGGAGAAACCATGACACTGCCCTGACTAACAGGATAATGGATCTCTATGGAGAAACCATGACACTGCCCTGACTAACAGGATAATGGAGCTCTATGGAGAAACCATGACACTGCCCTGACTAACAGGATAATGGAGCTCTATGGAGAAACCATGACACTCCCCTGACTAACAGTATAATGGAGCTCTATGGAGAAACCATGACACTCCCCTGACTAACAGGATAATGGAGCTCTATGGAGAAACCATGACACTGCCCTGACTAACAGGATAATGGAGCTCTATGGAGAAACCATAACACTGCCCTGACTAACAGGATAATGGAGCTCTATGGAGAAACCATGACACTCCCCTGACTAACAGGATAATGGAGCTCTATGGCTGAAACCATGACCATACCCTGACTAACAGTATAATGGAGCTCTATGGAGAAACCATGACACTCCCCTGACTAACAGTATAATGGAGCTCTATGGAGAAACCATGACACTCCCCTGACTAACAGTATAATGGAGCTCTATGGAGAAACCATGACACTCTCCTGACTAACAGTATAATGGAGCTCTATGGAGAAACCATGACACTGTGTGTGTGTATTGTATGTGTGTATTGTACGTGTGTGTGTGTGTGTGTGTGTGTATGTGGGTGTATGTGTGTGTGTGTGTGTGAGTGTGTGTATTGTATGTGTGTATGTGTGTGTGTGTGTGTGTGTGTGTCTGTGTGTGTGTATTGTATGTGTGTGTATTGTATGTGTGTGTGTGTGTGTGTGTGTGTGTGTGTGTGTGTGTGTGTGTGTGTGTGTGTGCGTGTGTGTGTGTGTGTGTCAGGGTTTCCGTTAGAATTTTTTTTTGCCGGTCTCGGGGTCCGGTAAATTTAAATCTACCGGTCAAATGAGAGAAATTCCGGTCAGAGTTTGAGCTTAAAAACAATTGATAGGCAGGCTATATAAAGAATGACATCCTCAAGGCATGTAGATTTATAATATTTTAACTTAAAACTAGGCTACTTTTGCGTATACAGTCATTATATTCCAAATAAAATAAGTCCCGAGACTCCGTGCTGCTGCTGACTTTATATCAAATAGGTGTCTGTGGGCAGTCGGCCCCACATTAATAAACAGCAGTCTGTTATAATCACATTTTTATGAGCTAACGAATTCCGTTATATTGGACATTTGTATTAATTATATCAAGCGAAGAACTGAGAAATTTGGCAGAGAGACGGCAACATTATCGTGGGTTTGCGTGATGACTCTCTCTCTCTCCACCTCCCAATGACTTATTTGCGAGAGTATGTCGATGCAGAGCAGCAGATTCAGCTGTTTTCAGGCCCTATCTGGGGACCGCTCAGCAGCGCCCCCCACCCAACAGCTGAATTGCCAATGGCTGAATTGGAGTACTGCACTGTGCCGGCACTGATGGTGGGTTCTGTGGCTCTGCAGCTGCATGCACTCGCAAACCCAGCACTAAGCTCCCGCTGACAGACCTGCTTGGTGAAGCAACGATGAAACAAATGTAATGATTGTTTCGTTCATCGCATAGGCTATTTAATTTTAGACTATTTTAATACAATTCAAATAATCAAATTGTGCTTAGAGGGAATTATTTTCACCGGACATTAACACCGGAGAGATTAATATGTCGGACTTCAACAGATTTTGACGGTCAAATACCGGTAATTACCGGACAACGGAAACCCTGGTGTGTGTGTGTGTGTTGTACCAGTAACGGTGACAGTATGACTCAGGCTGCTGGTCTCTGAGTCGAGGTGAAGCGTCGTCAGACTGGCTACTTCCTGCTCGTCACAAGCCACGCCCCCTCCCAGGCTGTCCTGGTCCAATGAGCCGCCTTGTCCTCCTCCTCCGCACGCCTCCGTGCTGAATGTGAAATCTATAACAACAATCATTTGAACAAGTATTTTAGCATTTGAGCAGCTTTGCGAGGCAGGTTGCACCGGAGCCGAGGAGCACTGTGAGCCTAGATCTATCCTACTGCTGTTAGATCTAAACCATCCGTCTAGATCTATCCTACTGCTGTTAGATCTAAACCATCCATCTAGATCTATCCTACTGCTGTTAGATCTAAACCCAACCATCTGTCTAGATCTAGTCCAGGGGTGGCCAACCAGTCAGAGACTAAGAGCCACAAAAATGACTCTGGTACCACAAAGAGCCACACCATCTACCAGCGTTTCTCAACCTTTTTTTTCAGTCACGGCACCCTTCATGTGTTTATATGTCCCACCCTCTGGCCTCTGAAGTTGCTAATGTCTTTTTAATTTGGGCCTCACAGGGTTAACCTCTTAAGCCCGAGATATACAGTAAAAGTGTATATTTTCAGCATTACGTTTGTTTACCAATGATTTTAACTGTTATTAGTGAAATATAAGATTATAGAAATCTCAGGGCATTGAGTCGGAAACCGGCACATATTGACAGGAGGAAGTGGAGCAGCCAAAAGTGAGTGTAGTCTTTTGAAGGAAGAGACTCAGGGCTTTCAAATTTAGAAAAACTACCCTACCCAGCTCACACCAGCCCCTGTCAATCATCTGACTTCTGGATAAACTTTTTTATTTCTCTTATTGTGGGATTATCTCCCACAAACCTGAACGTTATTGCCATAAAACAGAACACAGTTCATTTCTCTACCTTTCTGTGAACGTCTTGCAAAAAACGGTGTTGCAATATGATGAAAAATGGTGGAGAAATTTACATTATAAAAAAGATGGCAGAATTCAGTACTGTATCTACAAAACCTTCTGTTTAATCATCTTCGCTTTATTCATTTGCTTAGATTTTTCAGGTCTGGTAAATTTTAGCATGGTGTTATTCACAGTCAAAGATAAACATTTGTTTTTTAAATATAATTGATATTCTCCTTTGGTTCATTACAATTTACTCAAGCCTAGTAACAGACACACTATTTATGACACTGGGAATACATGATGATGACACCTGAGATCCATAGATGTCCCTAGATTCAGATAACAAGAACATGCAGATGGACCATTTTTAAAGAAATCTGTAAATGTTTATTCTACGTCCTTATGGAATGAGTGACATACAAAAAAATATATATATATATTATAATTTTTTTTTTTTTATGGATGGAAGAGCCACAGGCAAAGAGCCACATGCGAGCCGCGGGTTGGCCACCCCTGATGTAGTCCCTACTGGTGTTACACTAGGGATGTTCGATGTTGGCTTTTTTTTACCGATATCCGATATACCGATATTGTCCAACTCTTAATTTCCGATACCGATATATGCAGGGTTTCCCCCCAAATTTTTTAAAATTATTTCAGGTAATTAACATTACATATCTCTTTTCGTGAATTAACACAACATTATGCATACTTTTCACAATAAATAAAATAAGAATTTGTTCTTACTTGCTTGCCTGAGATGTGAAACAGATACCGATAATTTCCGATATTGCATTTTAATGCCAATATCGGCCGATAATATCGGACATCCCTAATCTAAACCCAACCATCTGTCTAGATCTAGTCCCTACTGCTGTTAGATCTAAACCCAACCATCTGTCTAGATCTAGTCCCTACTGCTGTTAGATCTAAACCATCTGTCTAGATCTAGTCCCTACTGCTGTTAGATCTAAACCATCTGTCTAGATCTAGTCCCTAGTACTGCTGTTAGATCTAAACCATCTGTCTAGATCTAGTCCCTACTGCTGTTAGATCTAAACCCAACCATCTGTCTAGATCTAGTCCCTACTGCTGTTAGATCTAAACCCAACCATCTGTCTAGATCTAGTCCCTACTGCTGTTAGATCTAAACCATCTGTCTAGATCTAGTCCCTACTGCTGTTAGATCTAAACCCAACCTTCTGTTTCATTCATTAAAAAAACTTCAAACCACAGAAGTGAAACACTCTGAATTAGGGCTGGGCGATTCTTGCTCAAATGTGAACACGATTTTTCTCTCTAAGAATGGAGATCATTTCTCGTATTTCTATTGGTCGGGCAAGGGGGGGGGCGGTTATAACGGTCGTATTGAGAAGCGTGAATTGCTCCCGGTGCATGATGTGTGGCGGATTGTGTTGGTGACACGATCGACACCAATACTGGGACTCGCAATCAGATCATTGGAATATTCTTTTTGGGGTACATCCTAGTGGTACCAAAGCACCTCAAAAGCACTAAAAACCAAATTACAAATATCTCAAAACAAACTAGTCAGACTACTGCTTGACCTTACTCCTAGAACCCACCTCAACCCTGCCCACTTTGACAACCTAGGATGGCTTAGAGTAGACGACAGAGTACAGCAACTTGCAATGGGCCTGGTCTACAAGATACACTACACGACCAAGGTACCCATGTACATGTCAAAATACTTCCCAAAGGTCAGTGAATACCACGATCACAACACCAGAGGGAGCTCCACAAATCATGTTAAACCCAGATTCGGCTCAAACAAGGGACTAAACACGTTTCACAATTATGCCACATCAATGTGGAACGCCCTACCCAAAGCTGTAAAGGAATGTGAATCACTATCCACTTTCAAAAACACTCTCAAAGAACACCTACGGGAGACTGCAATTCGAAACTGGCCCCTACAAATGTCCTAACCCAGTTGTACAGTAAAGACCAAGTATGGCTTTGTCAGTATTCCAATGTACAGTGTACAGTGTGTGTCCCCCCCCCCACCTCCAATGTACAGCCCCACCCAACCACCCAACCCCACCCCACCTACCCAACCTCCTCCAATGTACAGTTTCTATGTCAAATGTATATACACTCTTTTTCTGGACACTTTTTGTATCACAAACAGTACTGTATTTGTAAATCTGGTACTGTATGTCATAAATGTATAGATGTAGCAGTACTGTCTATCTGTATGTCGTGTGTGTCATATGATGAATTGAAAATGGGGGACCCAGATGTAAACAAGACGAAAGTCTTTCTCTGGTCTGCATCCCCTTAACAATTGTATGTATTGAGCTGTACTGTACCCATTCTGCAATCTGTTAATAAACTTTTCAATCAATCAATCAATCAAGGTAAGGGCTATATGATATCAATCCTGCTGTGATCCGACCATGACTTCCTCGATCACAACATGTGTCTGTAACGTTACTCCACAACGTATGCCGTTGGTGACGATCAAAGCATAAAAAACTACCCCCACACCGTTTCATGCATTCATGATGAAACATAATACCGATAATATAGATGACAGACTACGATGACAGACTACAAAGGCACCTCCCTCAAACTGAACAGTGACATCTCCCTAGCAAATGATCTCAATACCTTCTATGCGAGGTTTGAGGCTGGTAATAACAACACCAGCCTACAAGCCACGGCAATGGGGGGGGGGGGGGTCTGCTGATGGAGACTCAGTGTTCAGGGTAACAGAGCATGAGGTGTGAGGCGGACCTTTAAAAAAGTGAATATCAGGAAGGCAGCAGGACCGGACGGCATCCCCGGCCGCATCCTAAAAGTCTGTGCCGACCAACTGGCCCCGGTATTCACCGACATATTTAACCTGTCCTTAGAACAGGCTGTCATCCCCATAGATATCTATAGAACACTAGATAGCTTAAGGCGGAGTCACCAGCGTCACTGAACCGCCGCCATCTTGCTCCAGTCAGCCTTGAGTGAGAGTGAGTGAGCTGCACAGACAAAAATACTCATAACTCGCTGAAATATTGACGGATTTACAAACGGGTTGGTTTGCTATAAACATCAAAGACAAAGATGTAGTTATGATACTACATACTTAAAAAAAAATTAAAGATGTTTTTTTTTTACAAACTGCTTGAATCATAGCCACGTTAATAATGCTTGTAATAAACCAAACCGTTTGTAAATCCGTCAATATTTCAGCGAGTTATGAGTATTTTTGTCTGTGCAGCTCACTCACTCTCACTCAAGGCTGACTGGAGCAAGATGGCGGCGGTTCAGTGACGTCGCTCTCCATTGGCCGGCAGCGCGGGCAAGCTATCTAGTGTTCTATATATATCTATGGTCATCCCCACCTGCCTGAAGAAGTCCACCATTATCCCTGTACCTAAAAAATCCAAGCCTGCTTGCCTCAACGACTACCGCCCTGTAGCTCTCACCTCCATAGCCATGAAGTGCTTTGAGAAGCTAGTAAAGGGCTACATCTGCTCCTCCCTCCCCATCAACCTGGACCCCCTGCAATTTGCATACCGCCCCAACAGGTCCACGGAGGACGCCATAGCCCATGTGCTGCACACAGCAGCATTACACCTGGACAAGAAGAAGGGGAACTATGTGAGAATGCTATTCATCGACTACAGCTCGGCATTCAATACCATAGTCCCCTCCAAACTCATAGCCAAGCTCAGGGCTTGAACTATGACCTCTGCCAGTGGGTCTTGGACTTCCTGACGGGCAGACCCCAGGTGGTGAGAGCAGGCAACTGCACCTCCTCATCCATCACCCTCAACATAGGGGCCCCCCAGGGCTGTGTTCTGAGTCCCCTCCTCTACTCCCTGTACACACACGACTGTGTGGCTCAGCGGAGTAACAACACAATCATCAAATTTGCTGACGTGACGACACAGTAGCGGTGGGCCTGATCTCTGCAAACGACGAGAGGGCCTACCTGAAAGAGGTCAAGGTCCTGGCGGGATGGTGCCAGGAGAACAGCCTCTCCCTGAACGTCAGCAAAACAAAGGAGATGATTGTGGACTTCAGGAGGTCGGGGGTCAAGGACTACAGCCCCCTCAGCATCGACGGGGCACCGGTTGAGAGAGTGAACAGCTTTAAGTACCTCGGAGCCCACATATCCGAGGACTTGACATGGACCACACACATTGACAGTGTTGTGAAGAAGGCACGACAACGCCTCTACTTCCTCAGGCGACTAAGGAAGTTCCAAGTCAGTCAGAAGATCCTTAAGAACTTCTACTCATGTACAATAGAGAGCATCCTGACTGGCAACATCACCTCCTGGTTTGGGAATAGCACTGCACAAGACCGAAGCAGACTACAAAGAGTGACACGTTCAGCCGAACGCACAATTGGAGGGGGGCTCCCCACCCTCCAGAACATTTACAACAAGCGGTGCAGGGGTAAGGCTAAGAGAATCATCAAGGACTCCAGCCACCCGAACAACTGCCTCTTTGAACTGCTGCGGTCAGGCAAGAGATACCGGAGTGTCAAGGCGAGCACAGAAAGACTCAGAAGAAGCTTCTATCCCCAGGCCATCAGGCTGCTCAATGAACAATAAACACTATACAACAACCATCAAATGCACACAGCACACACACATCTACAACCACACGCACACACTCACTTAAACAAACAACACACTGCAGCACCCACTCTCCACACTTTAGATCACCTAAACACACTTTATATTTATTGATAAAGGATTTGCACTACAACTCGTACACCTTACTGTAAATTGTACCTAAATTGTACCTCATCCCATTTCTGCTTTGCACTATATAGTATTGTATATTAGTACACTGCATAGTATATTGTATATTATATGGTAACTCAGTTACGTCTATTCTGCATCGAACATTGTACATGTCTATACTGAACACTGTGACCTCATTTTTTACTTCTAATTTACATGCTATACTATGTTATTTCGTACGTATCTTGTCTAGCACAGTCTCTGGAGCGTAACAGTAAGAAGCATTTTGTATAAAAGTATTCTGTACTTCTGTATGACAACTATTAAAGAAACTTGAAACTTGATAGATGCGATTTCAAAATAGTAGCGTGTACAGGCGAGAAATGGCAAAGTTTTTTATGAATTGCACGTATTGCTGCATAGCATTGTTTTCTGGGATTAGACAGGATTACTCTAAAACTATAGTCATATTCACCACGGTATAAAACAGGAATGTATGGATGAAAAAATTATTTCTTTAACACATATTGAACGATAGTATTGTATCCATAGCTATAATATAGAATATAGTTATAGCCCTGCAAACACCGCCACGTATTCCTATATTTTAGAGCGTCTGCCTTTTAACAACACATCGCGCATATCGCTGTGGTGTCCAAAGTGTTAAACAGACAACATACCATATCAAAGTGCTTGACTTAAACTTAAAAGTCTCTTGTAACATACAAAATAACTCAAGTCAGAATCGTCATCATTTAAAAAAGTTAGATATATTTATAAAAAAATATCATCATAATTTAGAAATGAGATTGCATAGGTCTATGAATCGAGATCGCAATTTTATTTCGATGAATTGCCCAACCCTACTCTGAATCCCCCTCTTTCACTGAGACAGTACAGAAGGTTAACCCTTTCACTACCACACTACAGACTGTTAACCCTTTCACTAGTGTGGTAGTGAAAGGGTTAAAGGTAGAATCTGTAACGCTGTCAAACAGCAAAAGAGCCCTGCTTGGTATTGCACTTTGTTTACATTTTCTGTTTCTGATGTGTGGGTACTTCAGTGAGCCTCCTTACTGTCAAACTTGCAGTTGGAATACTGGAAGGCATTAAAGGAGTCCGATTGGCTGTCGGAGCTGATGACATCAGAGCCACTGGCGCTGGCGGGGGACGTCCACTCCGAGGGCACCCCGGGGTCGTCTATCGGCCGCGGGTCGTCTGAGGGTCGCGACCCTTGACTATCCAGGGGCTCCGGCAGGTCCCTGGGGACCTCCAGACTGCCTGGACTGCTGCCGCGACGACCCTGTGGGATGGAGAGAGAGAGAGAGAGAGAGAGAGAGAGAGAGAGAGAGAGAGAGAGAGAGAGAGAGGAGAGAGATAGAGAGAGAGAGAGAGAGAGAGAGGAGAGAGAGAGAGAGGGAGAGAGAGAGAGAGAGAGAGAGAGAGAGAGAGAGAGAGAGAGGAGAGAGAGGAGAGAGAGAGGAGAGAGAGAGAGAGAGAGAGAGAGAGAGAGAGAGAGAGAGAGAGAGAGAGAGAGAGAGAGAGAGAGAGAGAGAGAGAGAGAGAGAGAGAGAGAGAGAGAGAGAGAGAGAGAGAGAGAGAGAGAGAGAGAGAGAGAGAGAGAGAGAGAGAGAGAGAGAGAGAGAGAGAGAGAGAGAGAGAGAGAGAGAGAGGAGAGAGAGGAGAGAGAGAGGGGAGAGAGAAAGAGAGAAAGGAGAAAGAGGGGGAAGATAGAAGTGTGACAATTCATTGAAATGTTACTGAAATCGCAATATGGCCCCTGATAATATATTATATTCAAACTGCAGGAGGTGCAGTATCTGTTAACCCTTTCACTACCACACTACCAAATGGTAAACTCTTTCACTGCGACAATACAGAAGGTTAACCCTTTCACTGCCACACGGCAAAGTGTTAACCCTTCCACAACCACACTACAGAAGGTTAACCCTATCACTACCACACTACAGATGGTTAACCCTTTCACTACCACACTACAGAAGGCTAACCTTTCACTACCACACTACAGAAGATTAACCCTTTTCACTACCACACTACAGAAGGTTAACCCTTTCACGACCACACTACCAAATGGTTAACTCTTTCACTGCGACAATACAGAAGGTTAACTCTTTCACTACCACACTACAGAAGGTTAGCCATTTCACTGCCACACTACCGAAGGTTAACCTTTCACTACCACACTACAGAAGGTTAACCTTTCACTACCACACTACCAGATGGTTAACCCTTTCACAGCGACAATACAGAAGGTTAACCCTTTCCCAACCACACCACCGAAGGTTAACCCTTTCACTACCACACTACGGACGGTCTGTAGTGTGGTAGTGAAAGAGTTAAAGGTGAAACAGCATTCTAAATGAAGTACTGTTGCAGAGACATCCTACCAGACAAATCCTGCACTACAGAAGACATCTTTGTTTGGTGCAGATCCCAGCAATAAACCACCTTTCAATCTCCTTCTCAATGAGAATGAAAACAATGAGGCAACAACAGTCATCATTCCCTCTGACATCCTGAATCATATATTGCAATAGCAGTCAAAATAATCAAAATGACACACATTGGGCGCCATGGGTTATATCCATCAATATAGCCAGTCTGCCACCGTTGAAAGCCTATGGAGATGTTTACCTTCTTTGCAGGGCTATAACTTTTAAAATTGTATTGCTATATTGACATTACTATGGCCCATTCAACATAGATTATCTATCGTTCAGGATGTGGGAACGTTATATTTTTTCATTCATACATTGTTGTGTTACTAGTAGGGCTGTCTTAAATACTTCGAAGCTTTGTTCGATGGCACAAGCTTCGAACATAAAAAAAAAAAAAAAAAAAATGTTTTGCCTCCAAAATCTTGCGCCTCCATTCCAATGAAACGAAAGTAAGCGGCGCCTCGACTCCACCTCTCTACAACAAGCACGTGGAGATTATCTGTGCAGCAGACATGTCGACGAAGAAGTCATCAGACAATGCCCAAAAAGCAGAGTGCCAGATATGCCAGAAGAAAATGGCATATCACAACTCTACAACAACTTTGTCAAATCACCTAAAAAACGTAAGTATTGTTGTACACGACGGCGACGCCACACAAAACATTAATAAGGCTATGCCTATGCTGCTATGACTATAAAAAAATTCAAATGTATATGATCGGTATACATTATGCTTCATCATGCGTGAAGGAAAGGGGGGGGGGTCGTTTATAATTCCTTGATCGTCAGTAACGGCTTTATTTACTATGGGTTGATATATTGCTCAGATGGTTTGCAGTGAAATGAATAAACAATCGGGCTGAAAATAACGTTAGTGTCCTCTTCCCGTGCGCCGATGAGACTGGAGGAGAAAGATCCCAATTATTTGACGCTGATCTCCTACATCCATTTCCGGTTTGTATGGCGCAATAAACGCCGAAATCATATCGATTATTAAGTTTAGAAAGCGATCCAAATGCACTATAGTGTTTGTCTGGAGTCCCGTAACAAGATGCGACTGCCGGAGCGATTTCCTCGACGCACCGATCGGCACTTCCGGTTTTGGCGAGAGTGTAACTCGCCCGACCATCCACCAGGCGGCGGTATTGAGGCGTTGCAATCTCATACAGGGTCCCGCTGGAGTCCGGAGGTTGGCTGGATGAATTATGAATGCCATGGCGAAAAAAATTTATATTGATCCCAACGCCTGTCTAACCCACCCAGACCAGTGATGTTGATAAATACACCTGTACGTAACCCTGTTGTTCTGTCTCCACTAGATGGCAAAGGAGTGGATGACCTTTACACACCTTTCAGGAGAAAAGGGTTTGTTTCATTGACAGAGGGAGGTCCTAAGGTGCCGGTGACAATTCTCCGTGATACTGGCGCATCCCAATCTTTTGTTCAAAGTAGTGTCCTGCCCTTTACGCACCACTCAGAGTTGGATGCAGGGGTTGTTATTGAGGCTTTTGGAATGCACACAATGAATGTGCCACTGCATAATGTCTTTCTTGATTGTGCCCTAGTGTCAGGACCGGTGGTGATCGGAGTGGCGGCTGGCAAACTCCCTATGCAGGGGGTAACGTTGCTCTTGGGCAATGACTTGGCTGGAGAGAAAGTACTAGTGAAACCGGAGGTGACATGCGTGCGCCAGATACTCAGCTGGCAGGAGATGGTCGGGCGAAGCAGTATCTCGAGTTGGAGGATGCTAATGGTGCTGGTGATGCTTCGGGTGGTGTCATTTTGAATAGTGATGCTACAGACCCAGAATTATGCTACCAGCCTTCCTACGGTAGCTCTTATGTTCTTGATGACTCTCTTGTCATCAGTGTTGATACCGGTATGTCAGTTAGTAATTCTGATATTGGTTCACGTGACCGCACTGACAATCTGCCAGGCACTGGGTATGCTAGGTATGCTAGTCAACCTAGTTGCCTGTGTCCTGTACAGCAGGAGCCTCCGCAGCCTAGTCGAATGAGTGGCAGCCGTTTTGATGTTGATGATGTTGATGTGTGTCGCGCCATTTTTTATCCTGACCGTGTTGTCTTTTGTGACTCCATTTTGGATCCTGCCGTTGTAGATGTGTGTGCCACCATTTTAAAGCATGACATTGCTGATGTGTGTGCCGCCATTTTGATTCCTGACGATGTTACTGTGTGTGCCAACATTTTGGCTCATGGCAGTGCTAATTTTTCTGACACCATTGTTGCTCATGACAGTGCAAATTTTTGTGCCACCATTTTGAGTGGTGTGACTGTTTCTGTGAATGATGGTTTACTGTGTCTCCTGAACTGGTGATGCCAGGAATAGGGGAAGCGGACTCGGTGGCAGTGCCAGGAAGACGTGTTTCTTTTTGTTTTCCTGTTTTCCGTCCTGAGCGCGGTGAGCTTAGCTCTCATGTTGATTCCGATTTATTGTCTCTGTTTGACAGGTCTGTATCGGTGGAGAGGCCTGTTGGTGTGGAGCTTGTGTGGGATGATTTGTTGGTGGGTGGATTGACTTCTGGGCCTTGCGCCTCGGAAGAGGCTGAGTGGGGTTTAGTTGAACGGATAGTGAAGCCTGATCGGGTGGTTCCACCAGCTCCGCTCCATCTGGGTCCAGCAGCATACGTGTTGGAGGGGGCTCACTTACCTGAGGGTCGGTACAGTGTTGTTTCTTGTCTTAAACAACATTGTCGAATGTTCTCCAGTGGGGAGCATTCGACAAAGTTGAATGTCGTGTTTGACAGGGGCCGACCCATTGTCGCTCTATGGTGGTGGCCCTCATCAGTTAATGGGTCACAATAATTGTTGGTGTACAGTTGAGTGTGACTCTATAAAAGGGACTCACACTCAACACAGTACAGGCGCTGCACGTATTTAGTATGTGTGGTTGTGTAATTTTTGGTATAGGTAAGGTTGGTAAGTATCCCCTTATTTATTTATGTTCATTCTCTTGGTGGTGGTTTCTTTGGGCTATAGTTGGGAGAAGAACATAAATTTCGGGTGTGGGGGTGTTACATATTACTTTCACATGGTGGAGGGATACTTACTGTCTGTGGTGCATATTCACATTGTGTTTAAGTGTGCTGTCACTAATTGGTGGTCTGTGATCGACACTGTTTCTTCCTGTTGTTTTTGTTTTCCATGTAATTAAAATGGCCGTTCTTGTAATTATCACAGGTGTGGTGATGAGGCACCATGCCCTACAAAGCAGAGCAGAGTGCAGGCTGCAGTGTCTCTCAGTTCACAGAGTCCTCGTCACAGCTCTCCAGAGTCTCACCTGCTCCCCTGTCTATTTTTGCTGTTTGTTCTCTTTTGCCTATGTGCATTCGTTTTTGTTATTGAACTTTGGAGTCTGGAACACCCAGCTCCCACTCTTTTTGTCCATTTAGATAGCTGTTCAAATAAATTGTTATTTTTGATAAACTCTTGTCCAGTGTCCTGTGTCCACCACTTTACATTCAAGGCCTACACTAGCCATATTTTAGGCTTGAATGTAACAACATATATGAAAGTGCTCGACTTAAACTTAAAAGTATCTTGTAACATACAAAATAACTCAAGTCAAGTAAATTTGTCTTTTTGAAAGAAAAAAAATCATCATAATTTATAAATGAGATCGCATAGGTCTATGAATCGAGATCGTGATTTTTTTTATTATTATTAATCGTGCAACCCTACCGCGCTGCCCCTGGCTCTCAGCCTCTCCTGGATGAACTCGTCCATCATGTCAGAGAAGTTGGGGTTGGCGCTGCCCACGTCACTGGAGACTGGCCTGGTCTTCTGCTGGGCCACCTCCTCTTTGTTGGCTAGACACACACACACACACACACACACACACACACACACACACACACACACACACACACAGAGACGCACACACACACACACACACAGACACAGACGCACACACAGAGACGCACACACACAGAGACGCACGTACGCACACACAAACACACACAGAGAGACGCACGCACACACAGACAGACAGACAGACAGACAGACAGACAGACAGACAGACAGACAGACAGACAGACAGACAGACAGACACAGACAAACAGATGGACATGCATACGTAGGAACGGACAGACCGCATAGAGACATTCACAGATAGATTGACAGACAGACACACAGACACACATGTTATCGACAGAAAATACCAATCAATAATTCTGAAACTAGAGTATAAATGAACAAGTGATCAAGTCTGACTGACCGTCCCTCTACCATTAATTAACAGGCTGTGTTGGGTCCCAACGATGATAAGTATAAGTATGACTGACTACACTGTGTTGTGGTGAGATTAGCCCGTGTGTTTACAGTGTGTTTACAGTGTGTTTACAGTGTGTCCTGCTGCTAGCCTGCTGTGAGAGGGAGACACCAATGAAACAATGTTAAAGTAAAGCCAACCAACACAACACATGATGAGCAACACATAAAGCGATGCAGGAGATACTCACACCATGCAGAGAGAGAGAGAGAGAGAGAGAGAGAGAGAGAGAGAGACAGAGACAGAGAGAGACAGAGACAGACAGAGAGAGAGACAGAGAGAGAGACACAGAGAGAGAGAGAGAGAGAGAGAGACAGAGACAGAGAGACAGAGAGAGAGAGAGAGAGAGAGAGAGAGAGAGAGAGAGAGAGAGAGAGAGAGAGAGAGAGAGAGAGAGAGAGAGAGAGGGGGAGATGGAGATGGGGAGATGGAGAGATGAAAGAGAGGATAGTTGGAGAGAGAAAGGAGAGAGAGAGAGATGAGAGGTGGAGAGATGGAGATGGAGAGATGAAAGAGGGGTAAGAGGATAGTTGGAGAGAGCGAAAGGAGAGAGAAAGGAGAGAGATGGGGAGAGGAGAGATGGGGGGAGAGAGGAGAGATGGGGAGAGAGGAGGAGGAGAGAGTAACCATTAATATACCGGTGCATTAGTTCAGTTGTGTGACTGTAGTCTGTGGCCTACAGTACATGTGTGGGTTAGCTGGTTAAACATGTAGCGATGACAGCATGAAGTCAGTGAGTGTGTTAATTTCAATAGCAGACAGCATCCATCAACCCCAAACCAGACAGGAGCAATCAAACACCTATATTTCCCATCAACCCCAAACCAGACAGGAGCAATCACCTATATAACGCCTCTATTTACCATCCACGGTAGCTAGACTAGAGTAATCAAACACCTATATTAACCATCAAATGGTAGCTAGACTAGAGTAATCAAACACCTATATTTCCCATCAACCCCAAACCAGACAGGAGCAATCACCTATATAACGCCTCTATTTACCATCCACGGTAGCTAGACTAGAGTAATCAAAGACCTATATTTACCATCCATGAGTAGCTAGACTAGAGTAATCAAACACCTATATTTCCCATCCTCCAGCTAGACTGGAGTAATCAGCATAGACATTGTTAGACATTGTTCTATTGACTAGAATTCTTCCCAATGAGAGTATAATACGGTATATAATGTGTGAGCATTCTGATTAGGTTTCACTTTCTCCATCGTTGTCTCAATCTTCTGGACTAAAGGCTTGTTCTCATCTAATCCGACAATGCAGCACCTCACCACATGGTGGTGCGTGGGTGTGGATGGGCCATTTGTGTGAAATCTTTTGTTGAGACCTAGCTAAGTACCGTAAATAGACAAGCTGTGCCGTTAGCCAACGCTAGCCACACTAAGACCTAGGAAAATACACAATGTTAGTCAAACTAAAGATCTAGCTAAAGACACAACACTAGCCACACTAAGATCTAGAAAAATACACAATGTTAGTCAAACTAAAGACCTAGCTAAAGACACAACACTAGTCGCACTAAAGACCTAGCTAAATACACAACACTAGTCACACTAAAGACCTGGCTAAATACACAACACTAGTCGCACTAAAGACCTGGCTAAATACACAACACTAGTCACACTAAAGACCTAGCTAAATACACAACACTAGTCACACTAAAGACCTGGCTAAATACACAACACTAGTCACACTAAAGACCTAGCTAAATACACAACACTAGTCGCACTAAAGACCTAGCTAAATACACAACACTAGTCACACTAAAGACCTAGCTAAATACACAACACTAGTCACACTAAAGACCTAGCTAAATACACAACACTAGTCACACTAAAGACCTAGCTAAATACACAACACTAGTCGCACTAAAGACCTAGCTAAATACACAACACTAGTCACACTAAAGACCTGGCTAAATACACAACACTAGTCACACTAAAGACCTAGCTAAATACACAACACTAGTCGCACTAAAGACCTAGCTAAATACACAACACTAGTCACACTAAAGACCTAGCTAAATACACAACACTAGTCACACTAAAGACCTAGCTAAATACACAACACTAGTCGCACTAAAGACCTAGCTAAATACACAACACTAGTCGCACTAAAGACCTAGCTAAATACACAACACTAGTCACACTAAAGACCTAGCTAAATACACAACACTAGTCACACTAAAGACCTAGCTAAATACACAACACTAGTCACACTAAAGACCTAGCTAAATACACAACACTAGTCACACTAAAGACCTAGCTAAATACACAACACTAGTCGCACTAAAGACCTAGCTAAATACACAACACTAGTCACACTAAAGACCTGGCTAAATACACAACACTAGTCACACTAAAGACCTAGCTAAATACACAACACTAGTCGCACTAAAGACCTGGCTAAATACACAACACTAGTCGCACTAAAGACCTAGCCTTGATATGGATGGTATTTTCCTTTACTGTTAACCAGTAATGTTGTCCTTGATATTGCATGCAGGCTTAATGGGAAAATTGCATTTCACCAAAAGACAGATTTATGTTAATGTTCCTATTTTTAAAAGCCAAATTGCTAACCCTAAATGACAGTGTGCAGACGATACAGCCCCGTCCTCTTCGTTCCTCCTAGACAGCGATGTGTTGTATTCACAGAGTTAGAATGGACAGACGGGACAGAATAGTGTCAAATAGAGGCCTTTCACAGAATGTTTAGAATGCCCTTTTGTCCTCCATGTTCGCAGAGACAACAGTTGCTATGTGTAAAACAATGGTTGCTATGTGTTGATCTATGAGAAACATAAAAACAACAATGTAATACATTTACGTTTTATTACTGGATCTTGTGAACAAGATACAGTGGAATACAGTCACAGTAATATTGTGCTTTTATCACCAATGTTTTACCTACTGCACTGCAGACGCGTTGTACTGGACTCCGCGGGAACTAGGCATTTTATTTTGAAAGTGGTTACAGACGACAGCCATGTTGGAAGAAACGGAACTACACGCGCATTCCGTGAAGACCTCTATTAATTCGTATAGCTTCGGTACAATAACGTTAAAACAAACTGAGGACTGGGGAGGTGCAGAGGAAGTCAACAGCCTCTCTGAAGGATTTCTCGAAAATTAAGACTACATTTCCCACGAAGCCGTTGCTTCCTGTCGCTAATGGGTGTTGCTATGGTGCTTTTCTTTTCGCCCTCTGGGTTCTGTTTTCCCGGCTAGCTAGGATGACAGTAAGGCTGTTCCCGAAGCCTGTTTTTGGGATTCGAACTTCGTCATGGTTTTTCGAACAGACGTTCGAACCTTCGTTTTTAATGAAAAAAATAATAATAATAAAAAGAAATTCAATAAATTTTGTATACATTTTTTTTTATATATAAATATCCTCAAACTAAATCCTCAATTTGAATAAAGTGATTAATCTGATTAAATTAGTCTTTTTTTATTTTTATTAAATCAACTTTCCAGACCCAGCCCAGGGAGAAGCCCCAGCCAACTAAATCAATTAAATCAACTTTCTTTAATGAATATAACTCATCAGTTTTAATACTATAATATTAGTGTAGCCTAATCTTTATCTGCAACTGTTCAGAAAAACCCCACTGGTTTAAACAGAATGAATAGAAAAAAAGATTTTAAAAAATTTATAAATAAAAAGATTTTATTAAAAAAAAATTATTCTAATGTTGATTTAGAATTCGAATGCCAACGTAACGAACGAAGGTTCGAATGTTTGGGCGCTCAGCCCTAGATGACAGAGAAGACACGTTCGTTTACAGACGAGTTACTCCAACCTAAAGCCGCTGCAGCCGTTTGAAAAGGGAGAAACACCTGCCGAATCAGACCCAAACACAACCCCACCAGTCCACATCTGTTTCACGGTCAAATTACACCAAGTTATTAGAATTCAATTGACTAACATGTGTTGATGTAAAACACCTACACATTTGCTTTTTGGTGTACCCAAGAAGATTAGTAGAATACAACAAGTAAGCATTCTCTCTCTCTCCATTCTAAGTCCGTGGTTATGTCATTGTGAAGTTGGCCATTCTGACATTAAGGCTTAGGGTGACACCTGGTGGTGGGGGGAGGAACTCTCTCCCCAGTTTCAGTTCCTCTCTAAACTACAAATGTAAAAATATGAAACTACAGTTAGTGACTTCCTGGATCTACGAGCCGCTTTGCATCTAAGAGCGTACATCCAAGAGGCGGAGAGGAGAAGCACAAAGCTGTGTGTTTGTTTAGGTGAAAGATAAACTCTTTGCTCACTAAGGTGTGGATCCTTTCTGTACAGTCAGCTGTCGTTCTAATCTAAACCATCTATCTATCTATCTATCTATCTATCTATCTATCCACCCATCTATCCATCTTCTGTGACTTACAGAGCTATCACGGAATGGAACTCATTGCCAAGCTACTTCGCTGAAATAGAATCCAAAACCACTTTCAAGAAAAAATTAAAATACCATCTACTAACGAGCCCTTATGGCATAGCGGTGAAAACCAATTGACTGTTAATTGTATTTCTGTTGATGGCAGTGAGTGCTGCTCAGGAAGCACTATTTATTTGATTTTAATTATTTGATTTTAATACTTTATACTAAATAAGTATCTTGTACAATATCATCCTTAACTGAGGATGAGATTGTTAATGATGTTGATAATGATGTAATTGTTGATAATGATGTAATGTCTTGAATATTGTTGTATTGTTGTAAGTGCCGGACCCCAGGAAGAATAGCTTTTGTCAAGTGCAAAAGCTAATGGGGATCCTAAATAAATATAAACAAACATATCCATCTATCTATCCATCCATCCATCTATCTCTCAACCCTTGACAGCCATATTAAGGCAGGAAACTCCCAGTCGTCGCCACTCATGGCTAGATTTCCGTTCCCTGTTTTCTTCCGCGAGCCTGAGGGGGGCCGGAGTCCAAGAAGGAGGCGCCAAGGAGGCCACATGCAACATCCATGAGGAGAGGGGGGGGGGGGGAGGAGGGGGAGGAGGAGGGGGAGACCAGGTGCAAGGGAGTGGAGAAGTAGCAAAAGTTCAAGACCCAAAGCCGAGAGAGGAGGAGGGGGAGGAGGGGATAGGGGGAGGGGCATGTCTCGATGAGGGGGCGGGGCTGGAGGAGGGGCTACGTTCAAAGAGGAAACAAAAAAATTAAAGTTTCAATAAAGTTTCGGTTTCAATCCAGCAGCAAGATGATGAGTTTTTCAGCCAAAGAATATGTATCATTCGTCAAAACAAACCAGTTAAAAACAGGAAAAAAGAAAAGAGTTGTTGGTGTCGTTTATGTTTTTATAAATATCTGTCTTTTCCTCTGATGTTGTGTCCCGATGCGACGGCGTCGTCTGTCCGTCTGACGGTCCTCACCTGGCGAAGTCGTGGTCTTGCGTCCAAAGTAGCCCAGGACGTGCGAGTACAGGTCCTTCAGGGACGCGTCGCCCATGGCAGCCCGACCGTGTCGCTGCGGGGAGGAGCCTTGGGATGAGCCCTGGCCTCGGGGGCGGGGCTTGGAAGAGAGAGCGTGGACCACAGTCTTATAGACGCCGCCCAGCAGAGCCACCTGGTGGTGACGCGAGGAACTGGAGCCCGGCTCCTGGGAGCGAGAGCGAGAGCCGCGAGGGCGCAGGCCCGAGCGCCCCAAACGGCCGCGCACCAGATCCTCAAAACCCGCACCGGATCCCCCCGCTGCGGATCCGGACTGCTGCTGCTGCTGCTGCTCCTCGTCCTGGGCTCCGGCTCCGGCCCCGGCCTTCTCAGCGGTCGCGCCGGGTCCGACCGTCTTACCCTCCCCAGGCCCTGCCCTCTCGGACCCCGACTTCTGGCTCGCCGCCCCGGGTGACCCTCCTCCGCCCGCGGCCCTCCCGCTGTCGCCCCCGCCGCCCCCCGCCCTGCCCCCTGCCGAGTGGCTGTGAGTGTGGAAGTGGCTGAGGCGTCTCAGCCTGGCCTTCCAATGGGCCTCTTTGCTCTCCAGTGGGTTGTGGAACTGGACCGACTCCGTGGCGGGCCGGAAGCTGACGTGCACCCCGCCCACGTGGCGCTTCTTGGGCCGGCCGCGGCTCAACTTGCCCCTGGCGGAGTCCAGGGGCGGATCGGGGGGGGGCTGGGTCCGTGGTTCAGCGCTAGATTCTAACTCGTTAGCGTCCTCCCGTCTGACTGACTGCTCTTCCTTTTCTTTCACCTCATCTCCCCTTCCTCCACCCCCGTCTCCTCCTGCTGCTGCTGCTTTGTCTTCCTGTCCTCCCATCACTCCTCTTCTCACTCCTCCTCTTCTCTCCTTCCCCCCGGTCTGTCTCTCTAGACTGTTGCTCCCCCTGGTGGTAGGAGGCTGCCACTGGCACTGCAGCTCCAGACACTCGTAGATGCTACGTGGGTCTGCCTCGTTCTCCTCTGCAGAGTCTACGCTGCCCTGTCTCCTGCTGACTCGTCTGTCCTCTCTGCTGACCTGTCTCACCTCACCCAGTGCTCCCGTCTCCGCTGACTGTGTCCTGACAACGCCGGTCTGCACAAACACAGGTACAGGTACAGGGCTAGCTTGTGCCACAGGTACAGGTACAACGCTAGCTTGTGACACAGGTATGACGCTAGCTTGTGACACAGGTATGACGCTAGCTTGTGCCACAGGTACAGGTACAACGCTAGCTTGTGACACAGGTATGACGCTAGCTTGTGACACAGGTATGACGCTAGCTTGTGATACAGGTACAGGTATGATGCTAGCTTGTGACACAGGTACAGGTAGTTCGCTAGCTTGTGACACAGGTATGACGCTAGCTTGTGATACAGGTACAGGTATGACGCTAGCTTGTGATACAGGTACAGGTAAAGGGCTAGCTTGTGACACAGGTACAGGTAGTTCGCTAGCTTGTGACACAGGTACAGGGCTAGCTTGTGACACAGGTACAGGGCTAGCTTGTGACACAGGTACAGGGCTAGCTTGTGACACAGGTACAGGGCTAGCTTGTAACACAGGTACAGGGCTAGCTTGTGACACAGGTACAGGTAAAGGGCTAGCTTGTGACACAGGTACAGGTACAGGGCTAGCTTGTGACACAGGTAAAGGGCTAGCTTGTGACACAGGTACAGGGCTAGCTTGTGACACAGGTACAGGGCTAGCTTGTGACACAGGTAAAGGGCTAGCTTGTGACACAGGTAAAGGGCTAGCTTGTGACACAGGTAAAGGGCTAGCTTGTGACACAGGTAACGGGCTAGCTTGTGACACAGGTAAAGATACAGGGCTAGCTTGTGACACAGGTAAAGGGCTAGCTTGTGACACAGGTAAAGGGCTAGCTTGTGACACAGGTAACGGGCTAGCTTGTGACACAGGTAAAGGGCTAGCTTGTGACACAGGTAAAGGTACAGGGCTAGCTTGTGACACAGGTAAAGGGCTAGCTTGTGACACAGGTAACGGGCTAGCTTGTGACACAGGTAACGGGCTAGCTTGTGACACAGGTAAAGGGCTAGCTTGTGACACAGGTAGATCGCTAGCTTGTGACACAGGTACAGGGCTAGCTTGTGACACAGGTAAAGGTAAAGGGCTAGCTTGTGACACAGGTAACGGGCTAGCTTGTGACACAGGTAAAGGGCTAGCTTGTGACACAGGTAAAGGGCTAGCTTGTGACACAGGTACAGCGCTAGCTTGTGAGACCCGACTGGCTCTGTCGCCTGCTCCACTTGACTCCTCCCTCTTCTCCCCTCCTCTGAGATACTCCCTGATGGAGGAGAACAAATCATCGTCCCCTCCTTCCTCTCCTCCTCCCTCCTCCTCCTCCTCATCCCGCTCTCTCTCAAAAAAAGTAAAAGCGGAATCGCTTGCCCAATCGGAACTGGAGCCCGGGCTTCGTGAGCCAATCCCGGGCCAGAGCTGGTCATATACGCTACCGTCGTCCCGCCCCTCTGAGGAGGAAGAAAGGGCGCCATTGGATGAGGAGAAGGGGGCGGGGGAGGAGGCGGGGTGTGAGGGTGGCGGAGCTGCGAGGCTATTGGCTGTGAGTGAGGAAGTAGTGGGGTTGTGATGGGAGGGGTCAGGGGTCAAAGCGGGGTCATTGGTATGGTTGTCACCTTTGGCCCTCTCGTTGATGAACGGCTCCATGATGTCAGAGGCACTGCTGCTCCTCGGGAGAGAGGAGAGGGGCGGGGCATCCAGGTCACATGACCCGCCCTGGAACAACACCTCAGAGCAGGACATGGGCGGGGCTTCCTCGCTCTGGGAGCAGTGGCGCATCCGAGAGGGGCGGGGCGTCAGGGTGATTGGCGGATCCTCAAGGTCTAGGGGGAGGGAGGGGAGTGAGGTTAGTAAGGAGTGAGATTGGGTACACAAACACACACATAAATACACACATACATACACACACACACACAAACACAAACACAGACCCAATTACATGCATCTTACTATGTACACAGGTACTTTCAGGAGGGTTAGGGTCATTATTAGGGATGTTCGATATTGGCTTTTTTACCGATATCCGATATTGTCCAACTCTTAATTTCCAATACCGATATCAACCGATACCGATACTGTATATGCAGGGTTTCCCCCCCCCCAAAAAACGGAATAATTTCAGGTAATTAACATTACATATCTCTTGTCGTGGAATTAACACAACATTATGCATACTTTTGACAATAAATAAAATCAGAATTTGTTCTTACTTGCTTGCCTGGGTAAATAAAGGTTAAATAAATGTAAAAAAAAAATATATATATATATATATATATTTTCTTTTTAAACCGATACCGATCATCTCCGATATTACATTTTAATGCCAATATCGGCAGAAAATATCGGTAGGCCGATAATATCGGACGTCCCTAGTCATTATACCATTACCTGATCGTACAGCTCCAGAGAAGAGGCTAGTTTAGGTCACAAGACCCTTTACAAGAGATTCCACTGTGACATGAGAGAATTCATGAAATATTTAAAAGGATAAATCCACCATTTTCTAACATGTCATTCTTACCTCGATATGAGTTAATCTATCAGACCATTGAGCAACATGCACCTTATAGGAATATGCTGTAGATCACTTCCATAGGCTTGTAGTGAATCTAAACATGTAGTACATTTACATTTACATTTAGTAGTAGTACATAGTACATGTAGTACTACCTTAAACACCTTGACTTGTAGTGTATCTAAACATGTAGTACTACCTTAAACACCTTGACTTGTAGTGCATCTAAACATGTAGTACTACCTTAAACACCTTGACTTGTAGTGCATCTAAACATGTAGTACTACCTTAAACACCTCGACTTGTAGTGCATCTAAACATGTAGTACTACCTTAAACACCTCGACTTGTAGTGTATCTAAACATGTAGTACTACCTTAAACACCTTGACTTGTAGTGTATCTAAACATGTAGTACTACCTTAAACACCTTGACTTGTAGTCTATCTAAACATGTAGTACTACCTTAAACACCTCGACTTGTAGTCTATCTAAACATGTAGTACTACCTTAAACACCTTGACTTGTAGTGTATCTAAACATGTAGTACTACCTTAAACACCTGGACTTGTAGTGTATCTAAACATGTAGTACTACCTTAAACACCTTGACTTGTAGTGTATCTAAACAGGTAGTACTATCTTAAATACCTGGGCCCTGTTCCTCGTACCTGGCTAACTGAGTTAGCCGGATAATTTTCAGCATAGCTTGACTTAAGCCAGACCTTTCCGTTCCCCGACGTCGGATTGTCTAAATCACTATGGCAACATATCAAAAAGTTTGAACCTGGTCGAGGGCAGGGTTAAGTTCAGTTAGCTGGATAACCTGCATGGCCACGCCCTCGCAAAGAAATGCCAGCTCCCTTCCTGAAATAATTCTCACAGTCTAGATCCCATTATAGCATTCTGAATTATGTTTTTGTGCTTCGTTTTTCTAGAGGGGGCTTTTGAAATGTAAAATAATATACCTAAAATGCTGATAATAAATCATATTCAGCCTATAGATTTACTTTGTCCTAAATAATGCACGTCATATTTATACGGATACGTTGCTCGCGCGTCGCGACACACATTAAGTGCTTATTTTAATAACGCGGAGCATTGCAAATGTGAATCCTGCAGGGATATTTTTAATGAATGAAACCTATCGGGCGTTTGGCTCTGATTCGTTTCATATTCTTCGCTGTTGATGTATTTGCTTAACGGAGCGCCCGGATTGTGTTTAATTCAAGCATAAATTGAAGCGTCTTTATGCGTGGACTGTGGATATGAATATGATATGAATCTGAATCTGTGGATTGTTGAATTGTATCACTGTCACTCACACGTTATTGTGATATTGAAACTGGGATTAAAATGACTGAATGAATGAATGAATGAAAACTTTATTTAACAGATTGCAGAATGGGTACAATACATACGGCTCAATACATACAATTGTTAAGGGGATGCAGACCTGAGAAAGACGTTTGTCTTGTTTCCATCAGGGTCCCCCATTTTCAATTCATATAGACATTTATGACATACACACCATACATGACATTGTAGTGTATCTAAACATGTAGTACTACCTTAAACACCTTGACCTCCACGCTTTTGTAGATTGTTCTATATCCCGTCAGTAAACATACTGTATGTAAAGGACCTGGCCGATCCCCCGGACCGGCAGGAAATCTGTGCTGGGGAAGTGAATTAATAACTCTCTCCCATACCCTTAACACCAACCGCTGAAGTGCCCTTGAGCAAGGCACTGAACACCAAACTGCCCCAGTGGAGTTGCTCAGTGGTCAACGGTGTCAGACTGTGGTTGTACTGGGCAGCTCCCAGGTGTCAGACTGTGGTTGTACTGGGCAGCTCCCAGGTGTCAGACTGTGGTTGTACTGGGCAGCTCCCAGGTGTCAGACTGTGGTTGTACTGGGCGGCTCCCAGGTGTCAGACTGTGGTTGTACTGGGCAGCTCCCAGGTGTCAGACTGTGGTTGTACTGGGCGGCTCCCAGGTGTCAGACTGTGGTTGTACTGGGCAGCTCCCAGGTGTCAGACTGTGGTTGTACTGGGCGGCTCCCAGGTGTCAGACTGTGGTTGTACTGGGCAGCTCCCAGGTGTCAGACTGTGGTTCTACTGGGCGGCTCCCAGGTGTGAATGGAACTGTGTGAATGTGAAGCAGGGCGTAGCTGAAAAAGAGCATCCGTGCTCAGTGAACCTACCCTGGTAAATAAAGGTAAAAAATAAAAACGATGGTCTATAGGAGCAACGGTTCCCGAGTAGTTTCTGACTCACAACTGAAGGAGCCTTTATTGTACGATACATTACCAACGAACACGTCTTGATGAAAGAATGGCAGGCAGCACTCAACAAACCAAATAAGAAACAACGCCAAGAAACAAATCACCAGTTACAAACGACAAGAAGAAACAACAACAACAACAACAACGTTCATCAGCCAGTCCCGTTACCTAGAGAACAGAGGGGGAGGAGTCAAACCAAAAGAGGGGAGGGGGGGGCGGCAAACAGGGGGTGAGCGAAAGGGGGCGGCGACGGAGCGGAAAGAACTAGAACGAAAGTAAGAAAGAAAGGTTTGAATCCAGACAGACAGCTGACCGAGGCCAGTGAGCAACCAGACAGACAGACAGACAGACAGACAGACAGGAGTACAGAAAGACAGACAGACAGGAGTACAGAAAGACAGACAGCTAGTTTGACAACCTGACAGACAAGTACCTTTACAAGCAGACAGGTGGCGTGTTAGACAGACGGATAACCAGGTAAAGTTATAGAAGTATGCAGACAGATAAGCAGAAGGAAGAAATCAGGTAATGGTCCGGACGAGCAGGCAGGCAGACAGGCAGACAGACAGGGAGACAGACAGGGAGACAGACAGACAGACGAGCAGGCAGGCAGACAGGCAGACAGACAGGGAGACAGACAGACAGACAGACAGACAGACAGGGAGACAGACAGGGAGACAGACAGACAGACGAGCAGACAGACAGACAGACAGGGAGACAGACAGACAGACAGGCAGACAGACAGACAGGCAGACAGACAGGCAGACAGACAGTGTACCTGCCAGCTGGTCAGCTAGGGGGGGCAGTAGGGGGGGGTGGTGGTGGAGAACAGGAAGAGGCGGAGCCAGAGTAGGAGCGCTCTTAGCGCTG
>NC_140166.1:221698159-221703159 GCF_963971535.1 Notolepis coatsorum
GTTCCCTTTTTGTTTCTTTGTTTCACTATGTTTCTCTGCCTACTGTCAGCGACTTCGGGTCCTTGAGAAGCGCTATATAAATACAATGAATTATTATTATTATTATTATTACACACACAAACGCTGTACTCACCAACAGTCTTCTGTCGTATGATGTTCCTGGCCTTCTCCAGTCCAGGGGACCCCGCGGTGGTGGCACTGCGCTGCCTCATCGCTGCTGCCTGGCCGGGCTGGTCTCTGCTCCACCCCCTGGAGAAGGAGCGGTCCACACTCTGACGCTGACCCTCCGAACCTATACCTGAGAGGGGGGGGGGGGGGGAGAGAGAGGAGGGGGGAGAGGGAGAGGAGGGGGAGGGGGGGAGGGAGAGAGGGAGAGGAGGGGGAGGGGGGAGGGAGAGGAGGGGGAGAGGAGGGGGAGAGGAGGAGAGGAGAGGGGAGAGAGAGGAGGGGGGGGAGAGGAGGGGGTGGGGGAGAGAGGGGAGGGGGAGAGGGAGAGGAGGGGGGAGGGGGGGAGGGAGAGAGAGGGGGGGGAGAGGGAGAGGAGGGGGGAGGGGGGGGAGGAGGAGAGAGGGGAGGCGTGTGTGTGTGTGGTGTGCATGTGGTCATTTGCAGCCATTATGTGAAAATGGCTAGTACACAGTAATGTACTGTAATAGTAATGCTAGTACAGTAATGGCTAGTTTTCACATAATGGCTGCAAATGACCACATGCACACACATTAATTTCTCAACACACGCATGCATGTGTGTGTGTGTGTGTGTACTGTATGTGTGTGTGTGTGTGTGACCAACCTTTTCCCTTGTGTTTCTTCTGCTTCAGTTCACTCAGCTTGTCCAGAGGAAGCTCGTTCAGATCTACACTGTACAGGTTTCTAGCCAGCACCTACACACACACACACACACACACACACACACACACACACACACACACACACACACACACACACACACACACACACACACACACACACACACACACACACACACACAAACTTTGAGGCTGACGTTTCGATGTTTGTGAGGGTGATACAGCATTATAAAACATTAGATTCAACCTCACAACGATTCGATTCGATTACGATTCTTCAGGCAACGATTCAATGCATCATGAAATCTCTTCATTTGACCACGATTCGATTCGATTAATTTTCGATCAGTTAATTCTCCAAAAAGAATTTAATACACAAATGTGGCTGGGGGAACTGATTCACTCAGCATGAATGGACTATAGGTCAATACAAACAATACACAAAAAAATTAAAATAATTTAATTTAGAATCGATTCCAACATATTCAAATCGATGCATTTCGATTAATCGATGCATCGTTACACCCCTATAATTTTTTTTTATGTTTAACGAGAGACAGAGACAGAGAGAGACAGAGAGAGAGAGGGAGAGAGAGAGAGAGAGAGAGAGAGACGGAGAGAGAGAGAGAGCGAGAGAGAGACAGAGAGAGAGCGAGAGAGACGGAGAGAGAGACCGAGAGAGCGAGAGCGAGAGAGGTTACCTTGGTGAGTGTCTCCATGGTAAGGGACCACTCAGTGACCAGCTCCTCCCAGCAGGTCAGAGAGGACAGGACACAGAGCAGGTCATCCCACAGATCTCTACTGATATACACGTTCAGATTCCCCTTGATCCAAGCTACTATCAGAGTCTAGAGAGGGGGAGAGAGAGGGAGGGAAAGAGGGAAAGAGAGAGGGGGAGAAGAGAAAGATAGAGAGACAGAGACAGACCGACAGAGAGAGAGACAGAGAGTCAGCGAGACAGAGAATAACACAGAAGGCCATTGAAAACACTCAAGTTCAAGTTTCTTTATTAGTTGTCATACAGAAATACAGAATACTTTGCATGAAATGCTTCTTTCTGTTTTGCTCCTGAGAGTGTGCTAGAATAGATAATAACAAGATAGTATAACATAAGTATAATATAAGTATAAAATAAGAAGTCAAGTATGTAAACAACAAAATTGTTCAGTATACCTATATATACAGTATGTACAGCTGGTACAAAAATGGTGAGGTATAGCTTAGCTTGTGGTGCCACCTTGTGGTGGTGAGGTGCAATGAGGTGCAATAAGGAATGAGAATGCTGTGCAATTTCCTTACCAATAATATAAATATATACACTCTCCCCTTCCTCGATAAATACTGTTGACGTACCCTTGAGCAAGGCACTTAACCCTCAACTGCTTGCCGTTCAACAGCGTCCAACTGCTGGGCGTGAGTGTGATTGTAAGATCACAATGAGTTCTATCTCTGTTGTAATAAATGGTAAATGGCTGCATTTATATAGGGCTTTTATCCAAAGCGCTTTACAAATTGTTCCTCACATTTTACGGATAACCAGACGACTGCTCTACCTAGGTAGCCAGACAGTGTGGTTTAGTTCTATCTGCAATAGGTAGCCAGACAGTGTGGTTTAGTTCTATCTCTGCTGTAACAGGTAGCCAGACAGTGTGGGTTAGTTATATCTCTGCTGTAATAGGTAGCCAGACAGTGTGGTTTAGTTATATCTCTGCTGTAATAGGTAGGGATGAGTATTTATAAGCTCCGACGTTATCGGTACTGCTATCGATATTCTAGAAATTATTATTACTATGAGGTTTTTTTTGCAAGGAATTTAAACGTTGCGAACTATCTCTCCTCTCTCCGTCTCTGCACGAGAAGAGAGCCGCAGCGAGCCATTATTACACACTCGTCGCGAGCCGCGCACACTCACACTCACACATACGGGTACTTAAGGGAGGTGCCTGTCCGTGGCTCCGTGCTGCTGAAGCGCGCTGCACACAGACAGCTCTGCATGCGCTCGTCATGGCGGAGAGAGCGAAGCGCTCGAAAGTCACTTTACACTTTACGAAAGTCGACTGCACGTTGCCACAAGTGCACTAAAATATTTGCCAGTAAGGGTGGCAATACAAGCAATTTGTCAAAACATCTGTTGTCAAAACATAACATTAGTCTGCAGAAATGCGCCGTTTTTGACTGCTTTGCTCGCAGTGTTCCATCTGCATCCACGTCCACTGCAGGTAAGCCAAGATACGGAGTTAGCTAGGCTAATAACGAATGATTATGAATAGTGTAGTGCCGGAGGAAAAAGGAATAATCGTAGGGAACGTAATGCTTGTTTAATACACAAGACAACTTCAGTCAATACAGAACAAGAGCACGTGTACATCACCAGAACAGTAAAGATCACAACAGCAAGTGCAACCGCAATAACTGTCCCCTCTGGCCGCGGTGCCAGATCAGTAGTTCCCTCCCACTACACAGTAAGAGGAGAACACAAACCATAATGTAGTCACTACAATAGGCTAATAAATAAAATATAATTGCTTAGCTAATTGTTTAGCTACAAATATATTAGAAAGATGAAAGATCTTCAAGCTGAGGCTGCAGCCACCATGTCCCAGCCCACCCCTCCTCCCTCTACCACCACCGGTCCCAGCAAGCCCAAAGTCCCTTCACCCTAGCAGCTAGAGGAAGGATAACATGGAGTATTGAACCGTTTTTAACAGCTGGGTATTGGGTGGGACATTCTGATTTAAGAACTTTCTAAATAAAATAGAAAGTCCCAAAATAGTTAATTTATCTGACTGCTTGTATTAATTGATAAAAAAGTTGCCATGTGCAGTAATAGTTATATAAAAGAATAATAAAGCAATGTCGATTCTGTTCTTAATAATTTTAAATTTTTTTGCAAAATAAAAAAGAACCAATAAGAGTATCGATAAAGTACCGAACCGTTAAGCAGTATCGATAAGAGTAGTAGTATCGATAAAATCCTAACGATACCCATCCCTAGTGATAGGTAGCCAGACAGTGTGGTTTAGTTCTATCTCTGTTGTAATAGGCAGCCAGACAGTGTGGGTTAGTTCTATCTCTGTTGTAATAGGTAGCCAGACAGTGTGGTTTAGTTATATCTCTGTTGTAACAGGTAGCCAGACAGTGTGGTTTAGTTATATCTCTGTTGTAATAGGTAGCCAGAGAAGATGTTTTTTGTATCCATCGGAGTTTTGAAAGCATGTTGAACCGCATGCTGTGTGCGTGCGTGCGTGCGTGTGTGTGTGTGTGTGCGTGTGTGTGCGTGTGTGTACCTGAAACACCGCCCCAGCCAGTCTCCCAGACAGAGTGTTGTTCTTCTTACCAGGAGGCATGATGGAGGGAGGTCTCTTCATCACAGACTCTGTTACCCTGAGAAGCACCAGCAACACCTGTTCCCTACACACACACACAGACACACGCACACACACGCGCGCACGCACGCATACATACACACACACACATACACATATACACACACACACACACACACGCACGCACACAGGCTCATGCATGTGCTATAAGTATAAAGCTAAGCTTTGCAAAAAAAGGTATGCAGTCGTCAAAAACAAAAATTGCCCCGTTTTTGCCTGATGCTTAACTCATTCCTGCGCCAATCACGGAAAAAGTCGGGTTAACTCGCCAACCGTTCAGCGCCAATCACGAGAAAATACCGCCGCCTACGCCTTCCAGGCGGTATTGCACTCCATTAGAAATGGTGTAGTTTCTTTTCTGGGCCGATCTGAGCCGTGCGGGCGGGGTTTAAATACTCCGGCAGGACTAGCGTTTACAATGTTACATCTGCGATAGGGGTGTAACGGTACGTGTATTCGTCCCGCGAATTTACGGTGCGGCCGTCACGGTGCGGTACGTGCAGCCATACGGCGAATACGCCCCACAGCGCACACACACGCGAGTCATGCATGCATGCACTCGCGAGGTTCGCGCGAGAACAGCGAGCGTGGCCGGGCACACCGAGTCAGACTTCAGAGCGGCGAAAGTGCACGGAGAAAGGCACAATTACATTGGAACAGCTGCAGGGTCATTACAGTTTACAGTTTTCTTGTTCGCCCAATAACGTTAACCAAATTAAACCAATGGAAATAAACACACAGGCGTCGCCGACACACACACACGCGCCAACAAACACATCAACATTCTCCCCCGCCGGACTCACAGG
>NC_140166.1:221710659-221741120 GCF_963971535.1 Notolepis coatsorum
CCAAGCGGCCACTACAGTAACTACTATAATAACTAGGTCTGTGTGCCAAGCGGCCACTACAGTAACTACTATAATAACTAGGTCTCTGTGTGCCCAGGTGAGGTCTGGCACCCTGCCATTGGCTGTGGAAGTGGGTAGATTCCAAGGTAAACCTGAGGAGGAGCGGTTGTGTGTTCTATGTCAGCGGTTCTCAACAGGGGTGCCGCGGCACCCTAGGGTGCCTCAGAGAGCTGCCAGGGGTGCCTTGAGATTTAAAAAAAAAAATATATATATATATATATATATATATATATATAGTTTATTCTTTTTGGATTACAGAAAATTATCACTAAAGTGCTATATGTTGCAGCTGCACTGTTTTCCATAAAAATACCATATTTGGATAAGTTTGACCATTTCTCAAAATCTGAAAATCATTATTTAATAAAACACAGAAAAGGATCACCAAGTTACTCTGGATAAAAAAAAACTTTACAGACAACATTGAGACAAAGCTTCCTGACACATCTCCATCCAAACTCTTGGAAGAACTCATTGAAATCTCATCTGATACCACCTGGAGAGCTCGTTTCAGAGTGTGGTGCTGAGTACCAAGTATCTCATGATGCAGCAGTTAAGGTGTTGATACCATTCAGCCCCACATATCTGTGTGAAGCTGGCTTTTCATCCATGACAGCTCTGAAAACAAAATATAGGGCCAAGTTGAGCCTTGAGGATGACATGCGTGTTGCCTTGTCAAAGATCTCCCCACGTATTGACCGTATTATTAGCCAGCAGCAGCAGACCTCGCATTGAGCTAGAAATGTCCACAGAGTGAACGAGTGCTTATTTTCTGTATTTATTTATATTTTTTGAGAAATGGTAACTTGGTGATCCTTTTCTGTGAAATGGTCACACTTATCCAAATATGCTATTTTTATGGAGAACAGTGCAGCTGCAACAGATATCACTTTAGTGATCCTTTTCTGTATTTAAAAAAAAATACATGATTTTCAGTTTTTGAGAAATGGTCACACTTATCCAAATATGCTATTTTTATGGAAAAGAGTGCAGCTGCAACAGATGGCACTTTAGTGATAATTTTCTGTCATTTTATTTAAAGGGGTTATGCACTGCTATTCCTAGCACTATTTGGGCAACTTTACACACTTCCTGTGAGTCTATGTAACACATCTGTAATTTTTATTCCAAAAATAATCATTGTTTTATATTTCTAATCTTGTACTCAAAACCAGCATTTTTCAGCCTCATGAAAGCAGGCTATTATTGGCTTGGCTCCACCCATACTAGCAGAATGCTTTGAGTGACAGCCACCCACCAAATAGCTCCGCCCATCTCCCCGTCAGAGATTAGGTTTCAGGTTACATACAAATATGGTATGTCATAAATATAGAGATGTAGCAGTACTGTCTATCTATATATATATAATATGTTACCATGAATTGAAATTGGGGGACCCTGATGTAAACAAGACGAAAGTCTTTCTCTGGTCTCCATCATAGCAGTACTGAGCAGTACTGTAGCAATACAAATATGGTATGTCATAAATATAGAGATGTAGCAGTACTGTCTATCTATATATATGTTACCACTATTTGTAAAAGCCACAACCACGTTACCATATTTGTAATAATGTAAATCATTGTGTCGTTGTACATATTGTGTATACACCGTTAGAAGCTAACATAGCTTAGCTTGGTAGCTATTGTGCTAACAACATATCCCGACGTCCGGCTCGCTGGCCGGCATGCACGCCCGACACAAAATGGTTCTCTCCTCTCTGTACACCCCCGTCCCCACGGGTACCCTGCCGGGGAGCCCATGGACGCGACAACGGCGGCAGCCGTAGGGTGCTCGAGCCCGCCGTAACGCTAGTGGTACACAATAGCTATGAGCTAACTAACGCTACGGCCGCCGCTGTTGTCGCGTCCACAAGCTCCCCGGCAGGACACCCGCGAGAACGGGGGCACACAAGGAGGAGAGAACCACCCCAAATCGAGCACTCATGCCGGCCGACAAGCCGGACACCGCGGTTGTTGTTAGCACAATAGTAGCCCACTGTGATGCACCGAGTGGGCCACCATTGATCAACATGCAGCGATGTGTAGCTTGCATGATGCGTGTGCAGTGCTTTGCCACACAGGTCTGAGAAGAGGACCTGCACATGATAGCAACCGGGAGCGTCGCGGAGCATTCAGCCTGCTGGCTACCTAGATCCACTTCAACCAGCCGAGCGTCGGGAGCTCCAGCAGCTTGTCGATGTGCTAATAGCCTGGAGCCAGCTACCTACCGTTAGCTTGCAAAGGCTCCAGCACACCGACAAGCTGTTTAGCCAGCTACCGTTAGCTTGCAGAGGCTATTAGCACACCGACAAGCTGTGTAGCCAGCAGGCTGAATGCTCCGCGACGCTGGTTGAAGTGGATCTAGGTAGCCAGCAGGCTGAATGCTCAACGACGCTCCCGGTTGCTAACGCCGGCCCCGGCTGGTGCTAAGTAGCTAGCGATCGCTCCCGAGTCCCGAGAGCTAACGCCGGTCTGTCTGTCGAAGACCGAGGGAACCGCATCAGGCTTCAGCTGATTAGTGATCTTCTGGACAAACCTTCCACCCTGCAGGTAGCAAGAATGGAGGCGGGCATTACTAAAACCACAGAGCCAATCACATCACCGTGCGCTATAAACAGCGCCCTGTGACGTGCACCAGGTCGTCAAATCAACATGACCTGATTTACTAGAGGCAAAGAGGGGATGGGCTGTAGCTGAGGAATTCGCCAATATAGTATTTAGGCCCAAAAACACATTGATACGAACTCCTATTACTATAATACAATGCTAGAGACTGAAAAATGACATTTATAATGCATAGCACCTTTAAAGAAATATGCTATTTGATTTACTACTACAAGCAGTGTAATGTCAACAGTACTAAGCCATTTAGACCTGAAACACCTGTTAATAATGCATTATATAGCCTGCATATACACACAAATGTGTTTCCCGGTTTCTTAAATAAACTTTATTTTGAAAGCAAGCACTTTTGTCATCATTGTAGCAAAAAAGACAGGACCGGAAAAGTCTTTATCGTATGTAGGGGTGCCCTGGAATATTTTATTGAACACAGGGGTGCCTTGGCAGCAGAAGGGTTGAGAACCCCTGTTCTATGTGATCTGGGAGTGGTGGAGGATGAATATCATTTTGTTTTTTATTGCCCTTTGTACACCGCTTTGAGGAGGGCTTTATTTGAGAAAATTCTAATTGTAAATCCGGATTTGTTTTGGCAGTCTGAGAGTTGTATGTTGAGTTGTTTTTTTGCGGAGGACATCTTCAGTTTTGCAGGATTTTTGGAGAAAGCATGGCACTTGAGACAAAACGCACTATATCCTACATAATTGTATTTGAATTCCTCTTGTTTCTTTGTCTACATACATTGTGTACAGCTTGTGTTATATTACGTTTTATTGTATTTTCTTTTTCTTGTGGCCATCTTGGTCTATATGGCATTTGTCAAGTAATTGGTCTAGTATACTATTATATACTTATTGTTTATGTGTCTTGTAAGCCCATATGGGGGCTGGGCATACACCTGTATGTAAGACACGAACATAAAAAAACATCAAATCAAATAAAAAAACGATCTCATCAATAAAGTGTATAGAGCTGACCTGTCTGAATATCTCTGTGATGAAGTTGACGTTGGTCCGGGTGGAGGTCAGCACCCTCCGCACCACCTCCATGTCCGTCAGCTGCTCCTCGTCCATGGAGCACAGTGAGGAGGAGCTGGGCTCCCTCTCCGTCAGGGTGGAGGTGTTGGAGTGACTCTGTTCCCCCTCGCACACTCCTCCTGCCCCCGTCAGGCCCCCGCAGAGTCCCCCTCCTCCGGTGCCGGACACGCCCATAACGCCGCCTGCGTCCAGGTGGTTATCGGATCGAGGCCCGACCCCCAAGGCGCCTCCCAGGAGGCCGCTGTCGTCCGAACGAGCGGCCAGGCCAGCTGCTGCTCTCTGGAGACACATATATATATATTAACATACATACATATATATTAACACATTGGCCGCCATGCATTGTACCCATCTTTGGGCCCAGTCTGCCAGCGCTGTAACCCTATGGAGATGTTTACCTTCTTTGCAGGGCTATAACTTTAAAAATGTTATAGCTATATCGACATTACTATGGCCCATTCAACATCGGGTATCTATCGTTCCGGATGTGGGAACGTTATATTTTTTTCATTCATACATTGTTGTGTTAATACCGTCGAGAATATAAGTATGTTTTTAAGGTTTTCTGCAGTAATTCCTAAAACGCGAGTTATAGGCCCCGACGCATATGATAGATTATCGTTTGGCGTTTCTTTCCTATACACGCTATATTAAAAAATTCAAATGTATATGATCGGTATACATTATGCTTCATCATGCGTGAAGGAAAGGGGGGGGGGGGGGGGGGTCGTTTATAATTCCTTGATCGTCAGTAGCGTCTTTTTTTTGTAACTATGGGTCGATACGTTGATCAGATGGATTGCAGTGAAATAAATAAACAATCGGGCTGAAAATAACGTTAGATTCCTCTTACCGTTCGCCGATGAGACTGGAGGAAAAATATTCCAATTATTTGACGTCGATCTGCTAGATCCATTTCCCATTAAATATTGATCCCAAAAACGAGTTCCCTCGTTGTTGGCGCACAACGATTGGCGGGCAATAACGAGTAACCTCATTGTTGGCGCACAAAGTGTTAACATACATAAACATATATACATATATATTAACTAGGGCTGGGACTTTATCGCATTAATTTCAATTAATTAACTACAGAAAGAATGAAAAGTTAAAGAAATTGATGAATTTAATCGCATGATGATTTTTCTTTATTGTGTAAGAATGTTACATTTCAAAGGAGACCAGACTCATGCATGTGCTATAAGTATAAAGTATAATAAATCGCAAATTACTTTTTTTCTTAGTCTGGTTTGTTCATAAAAAAGATTAAACAAGAGAAATTGAGATCAATCAAGAGGTTCTCTTTTTTTTTTTCAATGGTAAACTGTTCTGGAATGTACTTGAAAGTACTGCGTTTTACTTTTACCTTGAAAGTGCTTGAGTTTACAAAAAGGTCCTTTGCGCTATATATACATTACTCAAATTAAATTAAATTATTCCAAAAATGTCATTGATCTGTTGTCTGTGTAGTAGCCAATACAGGATTTTGCTGCTTAAACGTATGTATAATGTATATTCATTGATTCACTCGTATACCAAAATTCATTTGAATTGAAACATTTAGCTTTTCGCATTAAATATTGATATGCGATTAAAATGTGATTAATTTCGATTAATTAACTATAAAATCTCGAATTAATTCGATTAACATTTTTAATCGAGTCCCACCACTATATTAACATACATAAACATATTAAGAGACAGCTGCTGCTGTGTGTGTGGTGGTCTCACCTGTATGTTCTTTGGTATGGTTTCTCCCTCAGTGTCAGGTATGTGTGTGTGATGTTCTCACCTGTATGTTCTTTGGTATGGTCTCCCCCTCAGTGCCAGGTATGACTGTCTGTGTGTGTGGTGTTATCACCTGTATGTTCTTTGGTATGGTCTCCCCCTCAGTGCCAGGTCTGTGTGTGATGTTCTCACCTGTATGTTCTTTGGTATGGTCTCCCCCTCAGTGCCAGGTATGACTGTCTGTGTGTGATGTCATCACCTGTATGTTCTTTGGTATGGTCTCCCCCTCAGTGCCAGGTATGACTGTCTGTGTGTGTGTGGTGTTATCACCTGTATGTTCTTTGGTATGGTCTCCCCCTCAGTGCCAGGTCTGTGTGTGATGTTCTCACCTGTATGTTCTTTGGTATGGTCTCCCCCTCAGTGCCAGGTATGTCTGTCTGTGTGTGATGTTATCACCTGTATGTTCTTTGGTATGGTCTCCCCCTCAGTGCCAGGTATGACTGTCTGTGTGTGATGTTCTCACCTGTATGTTCTTTGGTATGGTCTCCCCCTCAGTGCCAGTTATGACTGTGTGTGATGTTATCACCTGTATGTTCTTTGGTATGGTCTCCCCCTCAGTGCCAGGTATGACTGTCTGTGTGTGATGTTATCACCTGTATGTTCTTTGGTATGGTCTCCCCCTCAGTGCCAGGTATGACTGTCTGTGTGTGATGTTCTCACCTGTATGTTCTTTGGTATGGTCTCCCCCTCAGTGCCAGGTATGACTGTCTGTGTGTGTGATGTTCTCACCTGTATGTTCTTTGGTATGGTCTCCCCCTCAGTGCCAGGTATGACTGTCTGTGTGTGATGTTCTCACCTGTATGTTCTTTGGTATGGTCTCCCCCTCAGTGCCAGGTATGACTGTCTGTGTGTGTGATGTTCTCACCTGTATGTTCTTTGGTATGGTCTCCCCCTCAGTGCCAGGTATGACTGTCTGTGTGTGATGTTATCACCTGTATGTTCTTTGGTATGGTCTCCCCCTCAGTGCCAGGTATGACTGTCTGTGTGTGATGTTCTCACCTGTATGTTCTTTGGTATGGTCTCTCCCTCAGTGCCAGGTATGACTGTCTGTGTGTGATGTTATCACCTGTATGTTCTTTGGTATGGTCTCCCCCTCAGTGCCAGGTATGACTGTCTGTGTGTGATGTTATCACCTGTATGTTCTTTGGTATGGTCTCCCCCTCAGTGCCAGGTATGACTGTCTGTGTGATGTTATCACCTGTATGTTCTTTGGTATGGTCTCCCCCTCAGTGCCAGGTATGACTGTCTGTGTGTGTGATGTTATCACCTGTATGTTCTTTGGTATGGTCTCCCCCTCAGTGCCAGGTATGACTGTCTGTGTGATGTTATCACCTGTATGTTCTTTGGTATGGTCTCCCCCTCAGTGCCAGGTATGACTGTCTGTGTGTGTGATGTTATCACCTGTATGTTCTTTGGTATGGTCTCCCCCTCAGTGCCAGGTATGACTGTCTGTGTGTGATGTTATCACCTGTATGTTCTTTGGTATGGTCTCCCCCTCAGTGCCAGGTATGACTGTCTGTGTGTGATGTTATCACCTGTATGTTCTTTGGTATGGTCTCCCCCTCAGTGCCAGGTATGACTGTCTGTGTGATGTTATCACCTGTATGTTCTTTGGTATGGTCTCCCCCTCAGTGCCAGGTATGTCTGTCTGTGTGTGATGTTATCACCTGTATGTTCTTTGGTATGGTCTCCCCCTCAGTGCCAGGTATGACTGTCTGTGTGTGATGTTCTCACCTGTATGTTCTTTGGTATGGTCTCCCCCTCAGTGCCAGTTATGACTGTGTGTGATGTTATCACCTGTATGTTCTTTGGTATGGTCTCCCCCTCAGTGCCAGGTATGACTGTCTGTGTGTGATGTTATCACCTGTATGTTCTTTGGTATGGTCTCCCCCTCAGTGCCAGGTATGACTGTCTGTGTGTGATGTTCTCACCTGTATGTTCTTTGGTATGGTCTCCCCCTCAGTGCCAGGTATGACTGTCTGTGTGTGTGATGTTCTCACCTGTATGTTCTTTGGTATGGTCTCCCCCTCAGTGCCAGGTATGACTGTCTGTGTGTGATGTTCTCACCTGTATGTTCTTTGGTATGGTCTCCCCCTCAGTGCCAGGTATGACTGTCTGTGTGTGTGATGTTCTCACCTGTATGTTCTTTGGTATGGTCTCCCCCTCAGTGCCAGGTATGACTGTCTGTGTGTGATGTTATCACCTGTATGTTCTTTGGTATGGTCTCCCCCTCAGTGCCAGGTATGACTGTCTGTGTGTGATGTTCTCACCTGTATGTTCTTTGGTATGGTCTCTCCCTCAGTGCCAGGTATGACTGTCTGTGTGTGATGTTATCACCTGTATGTTCTTTGGTATGGTCTCCCCCTCAGTGCCAGGTATGACTGTCTGTGTGTGATGTTATCACCTGTATGTTCTTTGGTATGGTCTCCCCCTCAGTGCCAGGTATGACTGTCTGTGTGATGTTATCACCTGTATGTTCTTTGGTATGGTCTCCCCCTCAGTGCCAGGTATGACTGTCTGTGTGGTGGTCTCACCTGTATGTTCTTTGGTATGGTCTCCCCCTCAGTGCCAGGTATGACTGTCTGTGTGTGTGATGTTATCACCTGTATGTTCTTTGGTATGGTCTCCCCCTCAGTGCCAGGTATGACTGTCTGTGTGATGTTATCACCTGTATGTTCTTTGGTATGGTCTCCCCCTCAGTGCCAGGTATGACTGTCTGTGTGTGTGATGTTATCACCTGTATGTTCTTTGGTATGGTCTCCCCCTCAGTGCCAGGTATGACTGTCTGTGTGTGATGTTATCACCTGTATGTTCTTTGGTATGGTCTCCCCCTCAGTGCCAGGTATGACTGTCTGTGTGTGATGTTATCACCTGTATGTTCTTTGGTATGGTCTCCCCCTCAGTGCCAGGTATGACTGTCTGTGTGATGTTATCACCTGTATGTTCTTTGGTATGGTCTCCCCCTCAGTGCCAGGTATGACGGTCTGTGTGTGATGGTCTCACCTGTATGTTCTTTGGTATGGTCTCCCCCTCAGTGCCAGGTATGACTGTCTGTGTGTTGGCCCGTGGCTCCAGCCAGAAGGCCACCAGCCAGCGGATGAAGATGACTCTGGCCGGCAGGAAACTCTCCTTGGTGCAGAACACCGCCTCCCCGCTGTCCTGCTCCCTACGAAGTACACTGTAGTAGGGCTTAGGGCGCATCGGAGGGACCTCTGGAGGGGACAAACAAATTGTATAGTAGAATTATTGCAGCCATCGACACCAACAGTTTCCCGGGAGTTTGCTTTCTGGTTGCCGGAACTGGCGAGTCGTTTTTCTCCAGCACCGAATAACATAATAAAAGGAACACGCCAACATTTTGGGACACAGCGGGACACCCATCTGGCTGCACGTTAGCCTAGCTTAGCACAATGAATGGAAGCGGACAGTGCCGGTTAGCCTTCGGTGTGCGTGTGTGCGTTTATTTTTGGAAAAAAATAAAACGGATTCCATATGGCTCTAGTTTCTTCCCCTCAGCCGCCAGGCTGATCTATGCCTCAGCCCCCCCCCCACCCCTCTCCGCCCCAAGTGACACTGGCAAAATAACAATGGCAAAAATACTGCACTGGGACTGACTAGGAACTCTGCACTTTACTTTACACTCTATATATATTTATTCAATTGATTAATCCTGCCTTTCTCCTGTGTCTGTTGTTGTTATGTGAAAATAAAATGTATGGAAAAATGCATACTCTGTAACGCTGAAACAATTACCAATGTGGTTACACATATGGCTTATTAAAGGTATCTGAATCTTTCTGTGTGGAGTTTGCATGTTCCCCCTGTGTTCGCGTGGGTTTCCTCCGGGTATACTCTGGTTTCCTCCCACATCATAAAGACATGCATGGTAGGCAGGACTACAGATGAATACTAGCTCATCAGCTAATTCTGGCACATTTACATTGATGTGGAAACTGCTGAAGATGTTGATTAATGTGCACTGTCCCTGGGTAAAAAAAAATATATATATATATAAACATACTGGCCCAGGATTGGATGGTTTATTCTAGTGTGTTCATACTGACCCAGGATTGGCTGGTTTATTCTAGTGTGTTCATACTGACCCAGGATTGGCTGGTTTATTCTAGTGTGTGTTCATACTGACCCAGGATTGGATGGTTTATTCTAGTGTGTTCATACTGACCCAGGATTGGCTGGTTTATTCTAGTGTGTTCATACTGACCCAGGATTGGCTGGTTTATTCTAGTGTGTGTTCATACTGACCCAGGATTGGATGGTTTATTCTAGTGTGTTCATACTGACCCAGGATTGGCTGGTGTATTCTAGTGTGTTCATACTGACCCAGGATTGGCTGGTACAGGCTGGTTTCCATGGTGAAGTTGGGGAAGATGTGAGGCAGGTAGAACTTCCTGAAGTTTCCAAACAGGAAGTTGAAGCCGCGTTCATGGTTCTCCTTAGAACGCCACTCTAGAGACTTAGCCTGGTGCACACACACACACACACACACACACACACACACACACAGAGAGAGAAACACACAGACGCACAGAAGAAGCTTGTGTTGTAAAAAGAACATTACACACATCTATAGAGCCAGGCAGAGAAGAGAAGCTTTGTGTGAAGCTAAATAGTAGTGCAGCTGGTGCTACTGTGTGTGTGTGTGTGTGTGTGTGTGTGTGTGTGTGTGTGTGTGTGTGTCAGCAGTAAACACACCAAACAGAAAGTCTCAATGTGTTAATGATGTCAGTCAGTAAGGGATAAGGTTAATACCTGGTTTACCGTGTCTTTGTCTGTGTTAATGGTGTTAGTAAAGGCTAGGGCTAATATCTGTTTTACCGTGTCTTTGTATGTGTTAATGGTGTTAGTAAAGCCTATGGCTAATATCTGGTTTACCGTGTGTATTTGTATGTGTTAATGGTGTTAGTAAAGGCTATGGCTAATACCTGGTTTTCTATGTATGTGTATGTGTTAATGGTGTTAGTAAAAGCTATGGCTAATACCTGGTTTTCCATGTATGTTTATGTGTTAGCATTGTTAGTAAGGGAAACGGCTAATACCTGGTTTACCATATATTTGAGCAAGGCTTCCAGGAAGTAGGCTGTGAGGTCTTCCTGGTTCTTGTCAGCTGACTGGGGAGGAACCAATGGGGTGATCTCTTCTGGGGTCACTTGAGCTGTGGGACGGAGCAGGAAGAATGAGGATTTACAGAAATATCACTGGCCAGGTGTGTATATTCAATCAACATGATCTTGAATGAATCAGTCGAGTAGTGGTCTAATCAACCTGTGTGTGTGTGTGTGTGTGTGTGTGTGTGTGTGTGTGTGTGTGTGTGTGTGTGTGTGTGTGTGTGTGTGTGTAAAATGGTGCATTTATATAGTGCATTTATCCAAAGCTCTTTAAAAAAATTGTATCCTGACATTCATTCACACACCGACGGCGGAGACAGCCATGCAAGGTGCCGACCTGCTCATCGGGAGCAATTAGGGGTTAAGTGTCTTGCTCAAGGACACTTCGACACGCTGTGTGTGCGTGTGTGTGTGTGTATGTGTGTGTGTGTGTGTGTGTGTGTGTGTGAGCGTGTGTGCGTGCGTGCGTGTGCGTGTGTGTGCGTGTGTGTGTGTGTGTGTGTGTGTGTGTGTGTGTGTGTGTGTGTGTGTGCGTGCGTGCGTGCGTGTGTGCGTGTGTTACTAACTCTCCGTCAGACTGAGGGGAGGGTTGACCAGGGAGTCCAGGGTGCGAGGCGTGCCGTGGCAGAGCGGAGCAGGAAAGCCGGGGATCAAACAGGCGAACATGCACAGCTGCTCTCTCTCTGCGTTACTCTGCAACGCCTGCATCCACAACAAGAAGAGACGCACGCCCTCACGACGGATCTGGAGAGGAGAGGAGGAGAGGGAGAGAGAGAGAAAGAGGGGGAGACAGCGAGAGGAGAGAAATATTCAAAAATTATATTTGTACAGTTAACTCTTCTTGGAGGCATGATTGTACAGAGTAGAGTTGTGAACTCTGCAGCTAGGCTACTGACTAGAACCAAGAGAAGAGACCACATCAGTCCAGTATTAGCTACCCTGCACTGGCTTCCGGTAACATTTAGAATCTATTTCAAGGTCCTACAAGGCACTAAATGGAACAGGAACCAAGCTACATTGCAAATTCTATGTAACTATGTGCCTTCTAGAATATTTCAAACATCTACTACTGGTCTATTGAAGGTTCCAAACCACAGTCTGAAGAGAATCGGGGATGCAGCCTTCGTAAACTATGCACCAATGCTGCTGATTGTACTGTAGATTGCACTATTTTACACCGTTTTTTATATTGAATATACAACATGTTTAAAGTGGACGCAGATTGAAGAGCCATTCAGAGCCTCTGTACCTTCAGAGAGTTCCCAGTGTGCAGCAGTTTCTTGAGGATCAGCCCTGAGGATACAGAGCAGTTAGTTAGTTATCCAGACATATAATCACAATACTCCGTCTATGTATATATATATATATATGTCTGTCATCTATACCGTAGTTTATATGTGGGGAAACATTAGTTACAGAGTCTATACTGTAGTTTACCAGTGGGACACATTAGTTATACAGTCTATACTGTAGTTTACCAGTGGGACACATTAGTTATACAGTCTATACTGTAGTTTACCAGTGGGACACATTAGTTATACAGTCTATACTGTAGTTTACCAGTGGGACACATTAGTTATACGGTCTATACTGTAGTTTACCAGTGAGACACATTAGTTATACGGTCTATACTGTAGTTTACCAGTGAGACACATTAGTTATACGGTCTATACTGTAGTTTACCAGTGGGACACATTAGTTATACAGTCTATACTGTAGTTTACCAGTGGGACACATTAGTTATACAGTCTATACTGTAGTTTACCAGTGGGGTACACTGATGTCATAAATAATACAGTATGTACTGTAGTTTTGCTGTCAGCTCATCAGATGTGTGACTCTTTGAAACAGGCTTAACCTGATCTATGTATACTATCTACAATCTACACCGGACTCCAAACTGACTATATTATCTGATGATCACAGGTGGAGATGGAGATCAGCTGTGAGTGAGTGAGTGAGTGAGTGAGTGAGTGAGTGAGTGAGTGAGTGAGTGAGTTACCGATGCTGTGGAACTGCCATCGGCTCTGAATTCTCTCTGGGAGAAGCTGGAGTATTTTCTGTGGGGAAGGTAAAACAAAGCAGACACTAGGTACCTGTGTTGCTGTAACAATGAAAAAAATAATATATATATATATATATATATATATATATATATATATATATATATATATTAGTGCTGTCAATCGATAAAAATATTGAATCGCGATTAATCGCATGATTGTCCATAGTTAACTCACGATTAATCGCAAATTAATGGCATTTATTTTTTATTTTATTTGTATCTACCTTAAACGGATCTTTTTCAAGTTCCAAGTTTTAATACTCTTATCAACATGAGTCAACAAATGCTTGCTTTACCCTCATGCATTGCAAATTTGCATCAAATTCAAAACAGAGTGATGCACAAAATAACTTAAAAGAAAATAATAATTTAAAACAATGAATAAAGTGTGCATGAAATAATAGGGGAAAGAAAACGTTAGGAACTTGTTACATTCACCCACACAAGGGCTCAGTAATCACACACACCCCCTCTCTCTCTCACACACACACTCTCCCAGCTCTCTTTCTCTCTTGCCCCTTCCTCATCTCTCACCCCCCCTCTCTCTCTATATATCTCACACACACACACACACTTCAGAAACAAACATAGTATCAATGAGAGCATCAATAATACACCCGAGTGAAGTCTAGTTAAAAAAAAAAAATGAAAAAAATATAAAAAATCTTCAAAGTTAATCGTGAGTTAAAAAAAATAGTGGCGTTAATAGAATCGGGCGATAACGCGTTAATATCGCGTTAACTTTGACAGCCTTAATATATATATATCTAACCCTAACTAACCTTATTGACATGCACTTGTCCTAATAAACTAACCTACACTGCCCCACTCAACACTTTGATGAACATTGTTACTCAGCTGATAGAGTTGTGCCCTTCCTGATGACTTGTCGTTGTCGTACAGAACTTGTAAGTCGCTTTGGATAAAAGCGTTTCAGCTAAATGACTAATGTTAATGTAACAACTGTGTACAACCCCCCCCCCCCCCCCCCCCCCCAGCTGAGTGTTAGTAGACCGTGACTCTAGTGTGGTGATAATATGGTACCATGACTAGTGTGGTGATAATATGGTATCATGACTAGTGTGGTGATAATATGGTATCATGACTAGTATGGTGATAATATGGTACCATGACTAGTATGGTGATAATATGGTACCATGACTAGTATGGTGATAATATGGTATCATGACTAGTATGGTGATAATATGGTACCATGACTAGTATGGTGATAATATGGTACCATGACTAGTATGGTGATAATATGGTACCATGACTAGTATGGTGATAATATGGTACCATGACTAGTATGGTGATAATATGGTACCATGACTAGTATGGTGATAATATGGTACCATGACTAGTATGGTGATAATATGGTACCATGACTAGTATGGTGATAATATGGTACCATGACTAGTATGGTGATAATATGGTACCATGACTAGTATGGTGATAATATGGCACCATGACTAGTATGGTGATAATATGGTACCATGACTAGTATGGTGATAATATGGTACCATGACTAGTATGGTGATAATATGGTACCATGACTAGTATGGTGATAATATGGTACCATGACTAGTATGGTGATAATATGGTACCATGACTAGTATGGTGATAATATGGTACCATGACTAGTATGGTGATAATATGGTACCATGACTAGTATGGTGATAATATGGTACCATGACTAGTATGGTGATAATATGGTACCATGACTAGTATGGTGATAATATGGTATCATGACTAGTATGGTGATAATATGGTACCATGACTAGTATGGTGATAATATGGTACCATGACTAGTATGGTGATAATATGGTATCATGACTAGTATGGTGATAATATGGTACCATGACTAGTATGGTGATAATATGGTATCATGACTAGTATGGTGATAATATGGTACCATGACTAGTATGGTGATAATATGGTACCATGACTAGTATGGTGATAATATGGTATCATGACTAGTATGGTGATAATATGGCGACTCTAGTCTGGTGATAATATGGTAAGTAGTAAGTAAGTAAACTTTATTTGTATAGCACCTTTCACAGATAAAATCACAAAGTGCTTCACAGAAGTAAAACATAGCAACAGTTACAGAGATGAACGCACTACACATAAAACAATAATATGGTATCTGGACTCCGGTGCGTTCTCTACTCACTTCGAAGATGAAGAGGATCGAGTCCAGCTCCTCTCTTTGCGACTTGTGACCTGAAACACACAACAGAGGCTGTTACCGTGGCAACACAGCAGAAGGTCGCCATGGTGACCGCATGGGAGGAGATGACATCTTCAACAGCCAATGAGTGGGTTGAGTTAATTTATGCCAATTTATAAGCTGAATCAAATTGTTCTGTTGTGAGGACCTCTAGTAGTGAACTACAGTGTTCACAGTGTCTAGTGTCTGTAGTTCACTAGAGGTCTGCTCTCCTCTGGGTGATAATAGTGTCTGTAGTTCACTAGAGGTCTGCTCTCCTCTAGGTGATAATAGTGTCTGTAGTTCACTAGAGGTCTGCTCTCCTCCGGGTGATAATAGTGTCTGTAGTTCACTAGAGGTCTGCTCTCCTCTAGGTGATAATAGTGTCTGCAGTTCACTAGAGGTCTGCTCTCCTCCGGGTGATAATAGTGTCTGTAGTTCACTAGAGGTCTGCTCTCCTCCGGGTGATAATAGTGTCTGTAGTTCACTAGAGGTCTGCTCTCCTCCGGGTGATAATAGTGTCTGTAGTTCACTAGAGGTCTGCTCTCCTCCGGGTGATAATAGTGTCTGTAGTTCACTAGAGGTCTGCTCTCCTCTGGGTGATAATAGTGTCTGTAGTTCACTAGAGGTCTGCTCTCCTCTGGGTGATAATAGTGTCTGTAGTTCACTAGAGGTCTGCTCTCCTCTGGGTGATAATAGTGTCTGTAGTTCACTAGAGGTCTGCTCTCCTCTAGGTGATAATAGTGTCTGTAGTTCACTAGAGGTCTGCTCTCCTCCAGGTGATAATAGTGTCTGTAGTTCACTAGAGGTCTGCTCTCCTCCAGGTGATAATAGTGTCTGTAGTTCACTAGAGGTCTGCTCTCTGGGTGATAATAGTGTCTGTAGTTCACTAGAGGTCTGCTCTCCTCCAGGTGATAATAGTGTCTGTAGTTCACTAGAGGTCTGCTCTCCTCCAGGTGATAATAGTGTCTGTAGTTCACTAGAGGTCTGCTCTCCTCCGGGTGATAATAGTGTCTGTAGTTCACTAGAGGTCTGCTCTCCTCCGGGTGATAATAGTGTCTGTAGTTCACTAGAGGTCTGCTCTCCTCTGGGTGATAATAGTGTCTGTAGTTCACTAGAGGTCTGCTCTCTGGGTGATAATAGTGTCTGCAGTTCACTAGAGGTCTGCTCTCCTCTGGGTGATAATAGTGTCTGCAGTTCACTAGAGGTCTGCTCTCCTCTGGGTGATAATAGTGTCTGTAGTTCACTAGAGGTCTGCTCTCCTCTGGGTGATAATAGTGTCTGTAGTTCACTAGAGGTCTGCTCTCCTCTGGGTGATAATAGTGTCTGTAGTTCACTAGAGGTCTGCTCTCCTCTGGGTGATAATAGTGTCTGTAGTTCACTAGAGGTCTGCTCTCCTCCGGGTGATAATAGTGTCTGTAGTTCACTAGAGGTCTGCTCTCCTCTGGGTGATAATAGTGTCTGTAGTTCACTAGAGGTCTGCTCTCCTCCGGGTGATAATAGTGTCTGTAGTTCACTAGAGGTCTGCTCTCCTCCGGGTGATAATAGTGTCTGTAGTTCACTAGAGGTCTGCTCTCCTCTGGGTGATAATAGTGTCTGCAGTTCACTAGAGGTCTGCTCTCCTCCGGGTGATAATAGTGTCTGTAGTTCACTAGAGGTCTGCTCTCCTCTGGGTGATAATAGTGTCTGTAGTTCACTAGAGGTCTGCTCTCCTCTGGGTGATAATAGTGTCTGCAGTTCACTAGAGGTCTGTTGTCCTCTGGGTGATAATAGTGTCTGTAGTTCACTAGAGGTCTGCTCTCCTCTGGGTGATAATAGTGTCTGTAGTTCACTAGAGGTCTCCTCTCCTCTGGGTGATAATAGTGTCTGTAGTTCACTAGAGGTCTGCTCTCCTCTGGGTGATAATAGTGTCTGTAGTTCACTAGAGGTCTGCTCTCCTCTGGGTGATAAGTGTTTGTAGTTCACTAGAGGTCTGCTCTCCTCTGGGTGATAATAGTGTCTGTAGTTCACTAGAGGTCTGCTCTCCTCTGGGTGATAATAGTGTCTGTAGTTCACTAGAGGTCTGCTCTCCTCTGGGTGATAATAGTGTCTGTAGTTCACTAGAGGTCTGCTCTCCTCTGGGTGATAATAGTGTCTGCAGTTCACTAGAGGTCTGCTCTCCTCTGGATGACGCCAGTTCACTAGAGGTCTGCTCTCCTCTGGGTGACATCACTAGAGGTCTGCTCTCCTCTGGGTGACATCAGCAGGAGGAGTTTATCAGGGGGCTGTTGGTAAGTGTCTGATTATCACATGTCCTCCTCACAACAGAAGCACAGGATTCAGGTTAAACACCTCTTTAGGTTCTTATCATCTACAGGCGTGAGCAGTACTAAAACTATTTTGTGCAATACAAACATTCATTTTAGAGGCCGATGGACACACCGGATACTACCAGTGCACCTTAAGCTGTTCCAGTCAGAGCTCACCTTTCTGTTTGAGGTTGACCTCGATGGTGACAAAGTTCTCAAAGAACACATAGTAGATGTGAGAGTAGTTCTGGTCAAAAAACTGCTTCAGATCTGAGGCCTCAGCGTTCTCTGGAGAGAGAGAGAGAGAGAGAGAGAGGTAGAGAGGTAGAGAGGTAGAGGTAGAGAGAGAGAGAGAGAGAGAGAGAGAGAGAGAGAGAGAGAGAGAGAGAGAGAGAGAAGAGACAAACAGCTTCAGATCTCAAGTTTCAAGTTTCTTTAATAGTTGTCATACAGAAGTACAGAATACTTTTATACAAAATGCTTCTTACTGTTACGCTCCAGACTGTTACGCTCCAGAGCATTGTCATATTGGTTGCGATACCTTCATAAAGACCCTTTCTAATTGTTCATCGTAACCTTCTAAATAGGTCCCTTTGTATTTACATTTTACATTTACATTTAGTCATTTAGCTGATGCTTTTATCCAAAGAGACTTACAAGGTCTGCATCCCCTTAACAATTGTATGTATTGAGCTGTACTGTACTGTACCCATTCTGCAATCTGTTAATAAAGTTTTCATTCATTCATTCAGTTCTGTACGACAAGTCATCAGGAAGGGCACAACTCTATCAGCTGAGTAACAATGTTCATCAAAGTGTTGAGTGCTACAGTGTAGGTTAGTTTATTAGGACAAGTGCATGACAGTAAGGTTAGTTAGGGTTAGATTTTTTTATTTTAATATATATATATATTTTATTTCAGATAATGGTTGAAGAAGTGCGTCTTTAGTCGACGGCGAAAGATTGGTCGGGTTTCGGCTGTCCTAACTGGGGTGGGCAGTTCATTCCACCATTGTGGGGCAAGGACTGAGAAATAGGCGGCTTCTCCTTGATGACCCTCCCGGAGCTTGGATAGGAGTAGGTCTGAGACGGCCAGAAGATGCAGAGCGTAGGGGTCTTGAGGGTGTGTAGTTAGAGACCATTGACCGGAGGTAGGCGGGAGCGGTTCCCTTTGCCGCACGGTATGCCAGGTCGTATTTCCTGTTGCATTGTTTGTTAATACAGTTGCTGACAGGAAATGAACAGGGGCCAAAGCTGTTCCCCTAGCAACGGAATAGCAACATAATATTCGAGAAAAGATCTGCGTTGACAGGGCCCCTGTTCATTTCCTGTCAGCAATTGTATGGAGATGGTTTTCATTGAAATTCTGTTGCTAGGCAACCGTTTGGACCCAAATGCATCTCCTTACTGCATTTAACTAACATTGCAACAGGAAGTGAACTTGGGTGTCCATTCAGAATGTTTATATTGTCAAGTTGAAACCGTCTATTAACAAACATTTCAACGGGAAATACAAAAGGGGCTTATTTAAAATGTGTATGTTGGAGATGAAATATGCCCCAGCGAACCTGGCTTTGGCCTGTTGTGATGATGAGGCAGCATATTTCATGCAAAGGACTCTTTCATTGATTTTTGACTAAAAGTTAATAAAAAAAATTATAATTAGCTTAATCCATGTCAGAGAAAGAGAGACATATAGCAGACTTAATGATTTTAGAATATTTCTAATATAGCTAATTAACTAAAATATGTATTATAATCATGTATATGATTCATGAAATGGTTAATAGGAATATACAGAGAGAGAGAGAGCGAGAGAGAGAGAGAGAGAGAGAGAGCGAGAGAGCAAGAGAGAGAGCAAGAGAAAATAAAAGTACATTTTGTTCCCAGCTTGTACATTGTATATTGTTAATGCACTTTACTGTTATGTTTGTACTCTGGTTAGATGCCAACATATTTTCATTGTATTGTACCTGTGCTGTATAATGACGATACATTTTAATCTAATCTAAATTTGAGTACTCAAACACATTAAACTGAGAGGAAAAAAATAATCTCTGCATTGAGATAGTTACACCGGCGCTAATGGTCTCCGATTCAAGTGACACAATCTGAACAGCACCAACGCTCTCAGGGCGGGACACATACCAACCTGGCCGAGTGGAGATAACACACACACACACACACTTTGTCCAGGACCAAAATAGAATAAAAACACACAAGTGTGCAAGCCTGCTGCTATCTCAAGCAGTATGCATGTGTACTGTACGTCTAGTGATAGTGTCTCTGTTTATATGAAGACTGAAGGCTGAACATTGCCAGACACACACACACACACACACACACACACAAACAAACACACACAGTGTGTGTCCTTGTAAGGCCTGAGTGAACCAACTCAGTGGTTTCAGTCTCTCTCTGGGGAATCACATTCCCAAAATTGTACACTACACAGACTATTGCAGAATTGTGACCGTTTTTAGGCTACAGTAGTACTACAATGATTGGAAGGCAAATGTAGCCAAACGGTATGACAAACTAAGCCTTATTTGTACGTATTTCATTGGAAGCTATTTCAAATATTGAATGGCCCCCCGTTTGTTTTATTGTTTTGTTGTATTGTTGTTTTGAAAAGGGCTTAAAGAAAGAGGCATTTGAGATGTTCTGTTGTGAGGACATGTCATATAACAGACATAAAACTTACCAACGTGTTCCGTGTCTAGAGGAAAGAGGAGACCTCTAGTGAGCGGCAGACACAGGCAGGCACAGTACTACTACAGTCTGGCCTACAGTACTACTACAGTCTGGCCTACAGTACTACTACAGTCTGGCCTACAGTACTACTACAGTCTGGCCTACAGTACTACTACAGTCTGGCCTACAGTACTACTACAGTCTGGCCTACAGTACTACTACAGTCGGGCCTACAGTACTACTACAGTCTGGCCTACAGTACTACTACAGTCGGGCCTACAGTACTACTACAGTCGGGCCTACAGTACTACTACAGTCTGGCCTACAGTACTACTACAGTCTGGCCTACAGTACTACTACAGTCTGGCCTACAGTACTACTACAGTCGGGCCTACAGTACTACTACAGTCTGGCCTACAGTACTACTACAGTCGGGCCTACAGTACTACTACAGTCGGGCCTACAGTACTACAGTCTGGCCTACAGTACTACTACAGTCGGGCCTACAGTACTACTACAGTCGGGCCTACAGTACTACTACAGTCGGGCCTACAGTACTACTACAGTCTGGCCTACAGTACTACTACAGTCTGGCCTACAGTACTACTACAGTCTGGCCTACAGTACTACTACAGTCTGGGCCTACAGTACTACTACAGTCTGGCCTACAGTACTACTACAGTCTGGCCTACAGTACTACTACAGTCTGGGCCTACAGTACTACTACAGTCTGGTCTACAGTACTACTACAGTCGGGCCTACAGTACTACTACAGTCGGGCCTACAGTACTACTACAGTCGGACCTACAGTACTACTACAGTCTGGCCTACAGTACTACTACAGTCGGGCCTACAGTACTACTACAGTCTGGCCTACAGTACTACTACAGTCTGGCCTACAGTACTACTACAGTCTGGCCTACAGTACTACTACAGTCTGGCCTACAGTACTACTACAGTCTGGCCTACAGTACTACTACAGTCTGGCCTACAGTACTACTACAGTCGGGCCTACAGTACTACTACAGTCTGGCCTACAGTACTACTACAGTCGGGCCTACAGTACTACTACAGTCTGGCCTACAGTACTACTACAGTCGGGCCTACAGTACTACTACAGTTTGGGCCTACAGTACTACTACAGTCTGGCCTACAGTACTACTACAGTCTGGCCTACAGTACTACTACAGTCTGGCCTACAGTACTACTACAGTTTGGGCCTACAGTACTACTACAGTTGGGCCTACAGTACTACTACAGTCTGGCCTACAGTACTACTACAGTCGGGCCTACAGTACTACTACAGTCTGGCCTACAGTACTACTACAGTCTGGCCTACAGTACTACTACAGTCTGGCCTACAGTACTACTACAGTCTGACCTACAGTACTACTACAGTCTGGCCTACAGTACTACTACAGTCGGGCCTACAGTACTACTACAGTCGGGCCTACAGTACTACTACAGTCGGGCCTACAGTACTACTACAGTCGGGCCTACAGTACTACTACAGTCGGGCCTACAGTACTACTACAGTCGGGCCTACAGTACTACTACAGTCGGGCCTACAGTACTACTACAGTCGGGCCTACAGTACTACTACAGTCGGGCCTACAGTACTACTACAGTCGGGCCTACAGTACTACTACAGTCTGGCCTACAGTTCTACTACAGTCTGGCCTACAGTACTACTACAGTCGGGCCTACAGTACTACTACAGTCTGGCCTACAGTACTACTACAGTCTGGCCTACAGTACTACTACAGTCTGGCCTACAGTACTACTACAGTCTGGCCTACAGTACTACTACAGTCTGGCCTACAGTACTACTACAGTCTGGCCTACAGTTCTACTACAGTCTGGCCTACAGTACTACTACAGTATGGCCTACAGTACTACTACAGTTGGGCCTACAGTACTACTACAGTCTGGCCTACAGTACTACTACAGTCTGGCCTACAGTACTACTACAGTCTGGCCTACAGTACTACTACAGTCGGGCCTACAGTACTACTACAGTCGGGCCTACAGTACTACTACAGTCTGGCCTACAGTACTACTACTAGTCTGGCCTACAGTACTACTACAGTCTGGCCTACAGTACTACTACAGTTTGGGCCTACAGTACTACTACAGTCTGGCCTACAGTACTACTACAGTCTGGCCTACAGTACTACTACAGTCTGGCCTACAGTACTACTACAGTCTGGGCCTACAGTACTACTACAGTCTGGCCTACAGTTCTACTACAGTCTGGCCTACAGTACTACTACAGTCTGGCCTACAGTACTACTACAGTTGGGCCTACAGTTCTACTACAGTCTGGCCTACAGTTCTACTACAGTCTGGCCTACAGTACTACTACAGTCTGGCCTACAGTACTACTACAGTTGGGCCTACAGTACTACTACAGTCGGGCCTACAGTACTACTACAGTCTGGCCTACAGTACTACTACAGTCTGGCCTACAGTACTACTACAGTCTGGCCTACAGTACTACTACAGTCTGGCCTACAGTACTACTACAGTCTGGCCTACAGTACTACTACAGTCTGGCCTACAGTACTACTACAGTTGGGCCTACAGTACTACTACAGTCTGGCCTACAGTACTACTACAGTCTGGCCTACAGTACTACTACAGTCGGGTCTACAGTACTACTACAGTCTGGCCTACAGTACTACTACAGTTGGGCCTACAGTACTACTACAGTCGGGCCTACAGTACTACTACAGTCTGGCCTACAGTACTACTACAGTCTGGCCTACAGTACTACTACAGTCTGGCCTACAGTACTACTACAGTCTGGCCTACAGTACTACTACAGTCTGGCCTACAGTACTACTACAGTCTGGCCTACAGTACTACTACAGTCTGGGCCTACAGTACTACTACAGTCTGGCCTACAGTACTACTACAGTCTGGCCTACAGTACTACTACAGTTGGGCCTACAGTACTACTACAGTCTGGCCTACAGTACTACTACAGTCTGGCCTACAGTACTACTACAGTCTGGCCTACAGTACTACTACAGTCGGGCCTACAGTACTACTACAGTCTGGCCTACAGTACTACTACAGTCTGGCCTACAGTACTACTACAGTCTGGCCTACAGTACTACTACAGTCTGGCCTACAGTACTACTACAGTTGGGCCTACAGTACTACTACAGTCTGGCCTACAGTACTACTACAGTCTGGCCTACAGTACTACTACAGTCTGGCCTACAGTACTACTACAGTCTGGCCTACAGTACTACTACAGTCTGGCCTACAGTACTACTACAGTCTGGCCTACAGTACTACTACAGTTGGGCCTACAGTTCTACTACAGTCTGGCCTACAGTTCTACTACAGTCTGGCCTACAGTACTACTACAGTCTGGCCTACAGTACTACTACAGTTGGGCCTACAGTACTACTACAGTCGGGCCTACAGTACTACTACAGTCTGGCCTACAGTACTACTACAGTCTGGCCTACAGTACTACTACAGTCTGGCCTACAGTACTACTACAGTCTGGCCTACAATACTACTACAGTCTGGCCTACAGTACTACTACAGTCTGGCCTACAGTACTACTACAGTCTGGCCTACAGTACTACTACAGTCTGGCCTACAGTACTACTACAGTCGGGCCTACAGTACTACTACAGTCTGGCCTACAGTACTACTACAGTTGGGCCTACAGTACTACTACAGTCTGGCCTACAGTACTACTACAGTCTGGCCTACAGTACTACTACAGTTGGGTCTACAGTACTACTACAGTCTGGCCTACAGTACTACTACAGTCGGGCCTACAGTACTACTACAGTCGGGCCTACAGTACTACTACAGTCTGGCCTACAGTACTACTACAGTCTGGGCCTACAGTACTACTACAGTCTGGCCTACAGTACTACTACAGTCTGGCCTACAGTACTACTACAGTTGGGCCTACAGTACTACTACAGTCTGGCCTACAGTACTACTACAGTCTGGCCTACAGTACTACTACAGTCTGGCCTACAGTACTACTACAGTCTGGCCTACAGTTCTACTACAGTCGGGCCTACAGTACTACTAGTCGGGCCTACAGTACTACTACAGTCGGGCCTACAGTACTACTACAGTCGGGCCTACAGTACTACTACAGTCGGGCCTACAGTACTACTACAGTCTGGCCTACAGTACTACTACAGTCGGGCCTACAGTACTACTACAGTCTGGCCTACAGTACTACTACAGTCTGGCATACAGTACTACTACAGTTGGGCCTACAGTACTACTACAGTCTGGCCTACAGTACTACTACAGTTGGGCCTACAGTACTACTACAGTCTGGCCTACAGTACTACTACAGTCTGGCCTACAGTACTACTACAGTCTGGCCTACAGTACTACTACAGTCTGGCCTACAGTACTACTACAGTTGGGCCTACAGTACTACTACAGTCTGGCCTACAGTACTACTACAGTCTGGCCTACAGTACTACTACAGTCTGGCCTACAGTACTACTACAGTCTGGCCTACAGTACTACTACAGTCTGGCCTACAGTACTACTACAGTCTGGCCTACAGTACTACTACAGTTGGGCCTACAGTACTACTACAGTCTGGCCTACAGTACTACTACAGTTGGGCCTACAGTACTACTACAGTCTGGCCTACAGTACTACTACAGTCTGGCCTACAGTACTACTACAGTCTGGCCTACAGTACTACTACAGTCTGGGCCTACAGTACTACTACAGTCTGGCCTACAGTACTACTACAGTCGGGCCTACAGTACTACTACAGTCTGGTCTACAGTACTACTACAGTCTGGCCTACAGTACTACTACAGTCTGGCCTACAGTACTACTACAGTCTGGCCTACAGTACTACTACAGTCTGGCCTACAGTACTACTACAGTCTGGGCCTACAGTACTACTACAGTCTGGCCTACAGTACTACTACAGTTTGGGCCTACAGTACTACTACAGTTGGGCCTACAGTACTACTACAGTCTGGGCCTACAGTACTACTACAGTCTGGCCTACAGTACTACTACAGTCTGGCCTACAGTACTACTACAGTCTGGGCCTACAGTACTACTACAGTCTGGGCCTACAGTACTACTACAGTCTGGCCTACAGTACTACTACAGTCTGGGCCTACAGTACTACTACAGTCTGGCCTACAGTACTACTACAGTCTGGCCTACAGTACTACTACAGTCTGGCCTACAGTACTACTACAGTTGGGCCTACAGACAGTACTACTACTAGTCGGGCCTACAGTACTACTACAGTCTGGCCTACAGTACTACTACAGTTTGGGCCTACAGTACTACTACAGTCTGGCCTACAGTACTACTACAGTTGGGCCTACAGACAGTACTACTACTAGTCGGGCCTACAGTACTACTACAGTCTGGCCTACAGTACTACTACAGTTGGGCCTACAGTACTACTACAGTCTGGCCTACAGTACTACTACAGTCTGGCCTAAAGTACTACTACAGTCTGGCCTACAGTACTACTACAGTCTGGCCTACAGTACTACTACAGTTTGGGCCTACAGTACTACTACAGTTGGGCCTACAGTACTACTACAGTCTGGCCTACAGTTCTACTACAGTTGGGCCTACAGTACTACTACAGTCTGGCCTACAGTACTACTACAGTCGGGCCTACAGTACTACTACAGTCTGGGCCTACAGTACTACTACAGTCTGGCCTACAGTACTACTACAGTCTGGCCTACAGTACTACTACAGTCTGGCCTACAGTACTACTACAGTCGGGCCTACAGTACTACTACAGTCTGGCCTACAGTACTACTACAGTCTGGCCTACAGTACTACTACAGTCTGGCCTACAGTACTACTACAGTCTGGCCTACAGTACTACTACAGTCTGGCCTACAGTACTACTACAGTCTGGCCTACAGTACTACTACAGTCTGGCCTACAGTACTACTACAGTCGGGCCTACAGTACTACTACAGTCTGGCCTACAGTACTACTACAGTCGGGCCTACAGTTCTACTACAGTCGGGCCTACAGTACTACTACAGTCTGGCCTACAGTACTACTACAGTCTGGCCTACAGTACTACTACAGTCTGGCCTACAGTACTACTACAGTCTGACCTACAGTACTACTACAGTCTGGCCTACAGTACTACTACAGTTGGGCCTACAGTACTACTACAGTCGGGCCTACAGTTCTACTACAGTCGGGCCTACAGTACTACTACAGTCTGGCCTACAGTACTACTACAGTTGGGCCTACAGTACTACTACAGTCGGGCCTACAGTACTACTACAGTCTGGCCTACAGTACTACTACAGTCTGGCCTACAGTACTACTACAGTCTGGCCTACAGTACTACTACAGTTTGGGCCTACAGTACTACTACAGTCTGGCCTACAGTACTACTACAGTCTGGCCTACAGTACTACTACAGTCTGGCCTACATTACTACTATAGTCTGGCCTACAGTACTACTACAGTCTGGCCTACAGTACTACTACAGTCGGGCCTACAGTACTACTACAGTCTGGCCTACAGTACTACTACAGTCTGGCCTACAGTACTACTACAGTCTGGCCTACAGTACTACTACAGTCTGGCCTACAGTACTACTACAGTCTGGCCTACAGTACTACTACAGTCTGGCCTACAGTACTACTACAGTCTGGCCTACAGTTCTACTACAGTCTGGCCTACAGTACTACTACAGTTGGGCCTACAGTACTACTACAGTTGGGCCTACAGTACTACTACAGTCTGGCCTACAGTACTACTACAGTTTGGGCCTACAGTACTACTACAGTTGCTAGATAGATAGATAGATACTTTATTAATCCCTTTGGGGAAATTCAGGGTGTCTCACAGCTCACACAGCATACAGATGTTGACAGTTCACACATTCAGTTTCACTTATGTCTGCATCATGGGTTAAAAATAAGCACATGATAAAATCCAACTAAATCATATCTATCAATGTCAATAAGAGCGTGTTGAGATCAAAGCAGGTGTCTAAAAACCGGTGTAAAAACAGGTGTCTAAAAACAGGTGTACTACAGTTCTACAGCACACTATAGCTATAGTGGAGTCGACTAGACTGTATTAATATTCCATATTTATACCACCGTCTTGTTGGGCACTGCTGGCCACCTGCTGCAGCTCGCACACGTGCATACTGTATAGCCTACTGTATAGCCTACGTGCGTAATGAATGAACAGTAGGCTTATATTATTCTAATGACTTGTTTTATTAGGAGATCGCAGATACTGTATGCGCTTAAATTAGTATTTTTTTTTATTAAATCAACTTGAATATAACTCGTCAGTTTCGTCAACATAAATAATCCAATAAGGGCACGGTTGGTACGAAAGTGATGGTGACGTCTTGATGGAGCGCCGAGCGGATGCAGACAGGCTACATCATTTATGATAAATGTTTTAGTAAAAATGTTATGACGAGTCATATACTAATATAGTATAATATTAGTGTAGCCTAATCTTTTTTTTTTTTTTTTTACTTTTTTTTTTTAGCGTTTATCGCTTTTTCTGGTCAAGCATGACCGACAGAAACAGGTTGAATGGGATGTAGAGTAGGGGAAGACACTCTGAGAAAATACGGCGGGTCCGGGAATCGAACTCGTGTACCCCAGATCCGTGACGAGCACGGTTGTCCCCGACGCAGAAATAGCGCCGAGGTACGCGGTGAGCTACGGGAGCTCGCCATGTAGCCTAATCTTTATCTAATCTAATCTAATATTTACCCCCATTGGTTTAAACAGAATGAATACACATAAAAATATATATAATAGAAAATATATAATAATAAAAAAGAAAAATGTATTAAATTAAAGATTCATCGGGCGGCTACGTGGTGCAGTGGGCAAGGCGCTCACCATGAATACTGGAGACTGGGCTCGAACAGGTTCGCCTCCCTGTTCGAGCCCAGCGCTCCACATTGCTTTCAGTTTAGCTGGTCGTCCACACTAAGGGGCCTTTCTCACTCACCTTTCGGGGTCGAATCAGCGCCCCCGGGGACGGGGGGGGGGACGGGGGTGTTCTCACTCAGACGGACACACCCCTTTTGGGTGCGAAGCGGCGCTGATTCGTACTACCCCCCCGAGTGACTGTCACCTCGAGTATCGGAGGGGACTCGTGCTACAGTATGACTTAGTCCACATTGCAGCCGGCTTGTGGGAGGCAAGAAACAGCGTTCAAAGACAGGGGAGGGTTGAATTGGACGATACGAAAATTGGGATGGGCGAAAAATAGAAAATGGGAGAAAAAGTGGATCAAAAAAAAATTTAAGATTCAAATGTTGATTTAGAATTTGAACGCCAATGTAACGAACGAAGGTCCGAATGTTTGGGCTCAGCCCTACTTCAGACTATCAGCTTCTATTATTGTTCTTCTGTCTTCAGACTATCAGCTTCTATTATTGTTCTATTGTCTTCAGACTATCAGCTTCTATATTGTTCTATTGTCTTCAGACTATCAGCTTCTATTATTGTTCTTCTGTCTTCAGACTATCAGCTTCTATATTGTTCTATTGTCTTCAGACTATCAGCTTCTATATTGTTCTATTGTCTTCAGACTATCAGCTTCTATATTGTTCTATTGTCTTCAGACTATCAGCTTCTATTATTGTTCTACTGTCTTCAGACTATCAGCTTCTATTATTGTTCTATTGTCTTCAGACTATCAGCTTCTATATTGTTCTATTGTCTTCAGACTATCAGCTTCTATTATTGTTCTACTGTCTCTATGTGGTCTCACTACGTCAAGAAAACACCACCACTCAGAGAGAGAGAGATACAGATATATATATTTATAGAGAGAAACAGATAAAGATAGAAAGACAGAGAGAGGGAGAGGGAGAGAGAGAGAATGTGTGCGTGTGCGCGTGTGTGTGATTGTTATCAAGGCCTCACATTCCCATGTAGCACCCAGAGCAGGCACGCCCATCCTGTCTCAGGACAAACACACACACACCAACACTAGTGGTCGACCAATATGGGTATTTCAATGACTAATGCCAATATTTAGAGAGCAGGGCGGCCGATGGCCTATATATAATAATGATTAATGATATATATAATGACACAATGATACATAATGCTATATTTTAGGGATGCCCCGATCGATCGGCCACCGATCGTTATCGGCCGATAATCAGTATAAATATGCGATCGGGGAATTCCGATAATTAGTCATATTCGCCGATCGCGGAAACTGATCAAGTGGATATCTCACTCGCTTGTCTCAGACGCACAGGACCTGCAAACTGCTCCTCCTCCCTAGCCCCGCCCGTACCCGTGTAGAGTTTGTAAACACAGAGGAGGCGGACCTCCTCTGCTGAGTCTAGATAGTGCATTCGACCTGAGCTAACGTTAGCTAACTAGCTATCGTTACTGTTTAAACAAAATTACCCAGTCAACTATTCACTTTTAGTAGGCATTGTCTAACGGTATTTAGCCAGCTAGCTACCGATAGCTCCTGATATCAACAAATGCTCCAGCAAGTCTTGTAGTGCATGTTGATATCTCCGTTAGCTTGCGTTAGCTTGCGTTAGCTGACGTTAGTTCACGGTTCAAAACGAAATGTCCGATTGAACTAAATAGTTGTCTTAACGTCATCTAGCCGGCTAGCAGTAGCTACAGAAAGCTCCTGATATCAATGTCTTATAACATTGATTGAATGCGTATTCGAGCTGAGGGCTTGCTGAATGTGAAATGACCAAAGCATAACGTTACCAATAGGGTCCCGCTGCAGCGCCGGAGAATCCTTTTTGGAGCTAGGGCTACTAGAGTACACACAGACAGTGGAGCTTTTTGCAGATAGCGAGCATTTTGACTTGTTGCGTGGTGGCGATGTCTCGCAGATAATACAAGTACAAGTCTAATTATATAATATATATATTTTATTAAAAAAGAAATTATATAAAATAATTTTTAATTTCTTTTTAATCAAAAACGATCGGATCGGTATCGGCCGATATGGCTCACGACGATCGGTGATCGGTATCGGTGGCAAAAAACGTGATCGGGGCATCCCTACTATATTTCATTTAATTTCATTTTAATTGTTCTGTTCATGGCAATGGACAGCTCCACAAACAGCATAATATCATATATAACGATATATAATGATATACAATGATACATAATTATACATAATGAGATATGATATGCAATGATATATAATGAGATATGATAATAATGATATATAATGATTAATGATGCATAATGGTATATAATGAAATATAATGACAATGATTAACCTCTTAACAGGCAGGCAGAAAAGTGGCAATTTTTTTATTTGAATTTGAGGACTGCATACTTTTTTTGCAAAGCTTAGCTTTTTATCCTTATAGCACATGCATGAGCCTGGTCTCTTTTGAAAGATAACAATCTAAGTTAATAATGCAAAAAAGGAAATCACTTTTAGTGCTAATGAAATAGAGTAACAGAGGTTTGAACTTGAGTTGAACTTAAACTTGTGTACTCACATTTTTCTTTAGCGGTTGCAAGATTCCATATTCAATTATTATTAGGGGAGTAACGTTAGGAGTGGA
>NC_140166.1:221746320-221766320 GCF_963971535.1 Notolepis coatsorum
TGTGTGTGTGTGTGTGTGTGTGTGTGTGTGTGTGTGTGTGTGTGTGTGTGTGTGTGTGTGTGTGTCCAGTCCTTTCAGGATTTCAGTTTTTTTTTTATGACTGTTGCAATCAAAAAGTGTAGGTAGTAGTAATGTTAACGTTAGGTAGTAGTAGTAGTAATGTTAACAGATTGTCTGAAAGAGAAGTTAGCCAACAAAGATATTATTACATCAGAGAACAAATTAATTCACAAAATGAATCAACATTCAACATTATTGAAGACTCCTGTGACCGATACGTACTAGGGCTGTCCCCGACTAAGGATTTGGACTTTGATTGGCCAAAATTAGCCGATAGTCGACTATGAAAAAAAAAGTATAATTATTATTATTATTATTTTTTTGTATCATTCCATTTGGGCTGTGGGGGTGCTTAACCCTTTTCTCGCCAAGAACGTGTTACCACGTCATTGCTCGCCATGCGTAATCTGCCAATGACGCCGTAAGGCGTCTTTGAGATCAATATTTTAAAAATCTGTGATGGCAATCATATTTCACCCACGGAGACTTGAGACTTGCTGTTGATCTCCTCTCAACTCTCCAACGGTTCAAGACCGCCATCTGGTGGCCGATCGGCGAATCGCCAAAACCGGAAGTGACGCGCCGGAAGTGGTGCTCAACCATATTTCGTCCGGGCACTCGCTATCGTTAGCGGGACTCCAGCTCGACACACTGGACAGCGATCCGCCGCCAATAACTCGATAAACAACATGATTTGGACGCATATATTATTATACAACCTGGACATGGATCGCATATATCAACATCCCATAATCGCGTACTTTCTGCTCCACGCTGATCAACCAACGGTCAGAGGAAGCTGCGGTAAATTTCAGCGTGTTTGAATATTATGATCCATATAAACTGCTGTGATCTATGTATCGCCCATACTACATGAATGATTTAACGTCGGCCACGGACTTATAAACCCCCCCCCCCCCCTCCGGTCACCAGCAGATGATGAGGCATGACGTTTAGGACCTTGTACAATTGAAATTTTTAATCTGACGTCAATCGGTATCAAACTACATTTGATGATGTAATATATGTATTTATAGCTATAACTCGCGTTCTGCAGAATGCTGCAGAAAACGATAAAAACATATTTATACTTTAGACTGTATTTTAGTATGAATATGTGAATGAAAAAGTAGAGCGTTGCTACATCCTAAACGATAGATACTTGACGTTGAATGGGCCATAGTAATGTCAATTTAGCAATACAATTTAAAAGGTTATAGCCCTGCAAAGAAGGGGAACATCTCCATAGATTTACAGTACTGGCAGACAGTGGATTAAGATCAGAATAATCCCTGGCAGATAAAGGGTTAATGTCTGAAGGAGTCGACTGAAGGCTCCTTGTCCTCTGCAAAAGCATGCAATTGGTCCACTGATGGATACATCTTGATATTTGTCTAGTCTAGTGTGTTCATTAGATGGGTGAAATCCTCTTTCAGTGCCTCTGTGCCTGTTTTCTTAGGCAGTTGGCCTCTGGTATGCGTGCCATTAGCGTTAGCCACGCTTCTAGGCCTCTTTTCTTTTGGAAAGAATGATACATTAAAAAAAATTTAAAAATAAAAATAAAATAAAATTTCATTCGACTAAGAGGTTGGCAGTCCACTACGGCTCCTTTCGATCGATTAGTAGACTAATCGACTAATAGGGATCAGCCCTAATACGTACTCATGATTGCTTTACCTAACCCTTAAGTACTTAAGATTACTTTTCCTAATTAAGTACTTATGGTTACTTTCTCTTACTTTCTCTAACGATAAGTACTTATGATTACTTTCTCTAACGATAAGTACTTATGATTACTTTCTCTAACGATAAGTACTTATGATTACTTTCTCTAACGACAAGTACTTATGATTACCCCCCCCCCCCCCTTCATTTCTTCATGCATTTCTTTATGGCCGACACATTTTACTGACACATTTTGCTAGGTATTTTTTTATGTATTTAATTTATATACCGGTATTTAATCCTTTTGGGCAATATTGCAAATCTTACAGAGATCGGTTGACCTTGCATTTATTATTGCGATCGCAAGATCGTGATTTCCTGGAGGGACTGTGTCTCCTTGTATGTTAATGTATGTCTCCTTTTGTGCATATTTATGGATGTGTGTGCGTTTTGAGGGAATACAGTATTTGTATTTATATTTGTATTTGTATGTTCAAGCATGCACACGGTTCGATTCCCGCTCCTCCCCGGGCAGCGTGTCGAAGATCGAAGTGTCCTTGAGCGAGACACTTTAACCCCTAACTGCTCCCGATGAGCAGGTCGGCACCTTGCACGGTCGCCTCCGCAAAGCGCTTTGGATCAAGGCTCTCTGTAACTAAAAGCACCATCTATGTTCCATCATGTCTGCCTCACAACGATGTGCTGGTTGTTCTGCACCCTGCAGGCGGTGGCGACGCTGGGACCCACCAGAGGGATGAGCGACTCGGACGGCTCCGTGTTCCCCTTCAGAGCGGAGCGGAACAGACCTATACTCAACTGCTGAGCCACGCGGCAACACTGGACACACACACACACACACACGCACGCACACACACACACACACACACACACACACACACACACACACACACCCAAAGCTGCCTCTGAGTCTACCAGGGTATAGTATCGTATACACTCCTCTTGTAGATCAGTAGGTCAGCTGTTCTAGGAAGCTCCCTGGTGATATTATCAGTAGGTCAGCTGTTCTGGGAAGCTCCCTGGTGATATTATCAGTAGGTCAGCCGTTCTGGGAAGCTCCCTGGTGATATTATCAGTAGGTCAGCTGTTCTGGGAAGCTCCCTGGTGATATTATCAGTAGGTCAGCTGTTCTGGGAAGCTTCCTGGTGATATTATCAGTAGGTCAGCTGTTCTGGGAAGCTCACTAGTGATATTATCAGTAGGTCAGCTGTTCTGGGAAGCTCCCTGGTGATATTATCAGTAGGTCAGCTGTTCTGGGAAGCTCCCTGGTGATATTATCAGTAGGTCAGCTGTTCTGGGAAGCTCCCTGGTGATATTATCAGTAGGTCAGCTGTTCTGGGAAGCTCCCTGGTGATATTATCAGTAGGTCAGCTGTTCCTACTGCGAACCAGCACCACAGGACTCATGGGGACAGGCGTTCTTCTAGGAGGCGTATTTCCTCTTATCATGAGTGACACCCGTCACATCCACTCTGGTTCACCTCAGACTTGTGCCATAAACAGTTTTTTTTTTATTGTTGTTTTTAGGACTTCACCAGGGGGCGGGGCTTACTGGGTGTACACACGCAGCGAACAACAGGGTTCATAGGTCATATTTACCAGCACCGCTCTTTTTCTTCCCTTGTATTGAATCATGTTTTTGGTGGCTGTCGGCGTGGCAACACACCTGTTGAGTGAACACCTTTTATAAACGTGCAGTACATCAGGTAGGCAGTGTTCCTGGCTTAAAAGAAAAAAGGCACGGCTAATTGATGAATTAAAGCTAATTGCTTGAGTATCGATGTGATTTTTTTCCCCCCTGCACCGAAATAACATTTCATGACTGCGCCAGATCCATACCAAGACTAAAGACGAGGCAAAACCCATCCTCCATAATGCGTCCCCTTTAACCCTCTCACTACCACGCTACAGAAGGTTCCTGGCCAGTCATGGTAACGCAGCGTTGCTGGTTCAAGGTTAGGGGGCACGGTCACATTTGGACTAATGAATTCTTGGTGTCATTCGCCAACATTAAAAACCACACAAAAAAAACGGTGGTGCGCTGTTCACCTTCCGCTGTGAATAAAATGCTGCTTCGCTGGCTTGGGTCAAAGTTCAAACTAGTTCCACTTTGACCTGCGAAATTGCACGACACACCTACGCTCATCCAATGAGGGAGCAGCTGAGAGGATTTGGGCTGATGAGCGGTGAATGTGATTGGCTGAACACCGAGCAGCGTCTTTTCCAGTATGGCCCACTTTTGTACCAGCATGCAAGGAAACTTGGGTGTGGCCAAATATCAGTATGACTGTTCCCCGTGTGTCAACATCCTGTGTGTCAGAGTAGATGTGTCAACATCCTGTGTGTCAACATCCTGTGTGTCAGAGTAGCTGTGTGTCAACATCCTGTGTGTCAGAGTAGCTGTGTGTCAACATCCTGTGTGTCAGAGTAGCTGTGTGTCAGAGTACCTGTGTGTCAACATCCTGTGTGTCAGAGTAGCTGTGTGTCAACATCCTGTGTGTCAGAGTAGCTGTGTGTCAGAGTACCTGTGTGTCAACATCCTGTGTGTCAGAGTACCTGTGTGTCAACATCCTGTGTGTCAGAGTAGCTGTGTGTCAGAGTACCTGTGTGTCAACATCCTGTGTGTCAGAGTACCTGTGTGTCAACATCCTGTGTGTCAGAGTACCTGTGTGTCAACATCCTGTGTAAAACTATTTAGCAAGTTGCAAATACGAGTGAAAATGTAAACTGAATGACGAGTGAAAAGGGATTATTAACAGAGCTGAATCCTGACAACATGGGTTTGGTGTCGTTCACTTCTCACAGCGCAACGCACACCTAGCAACGTGCGTTCAGTCGTCCTCGTAAAGTCTGACCTGGCTGTAACGTTTAGTCGGTCCTCGTAAAGTCTGACCTGGCTGTAACGTTCAGTCGGTCCTCGTAAAGTCTGACCTGGCTGTAACGTTCAGTCGGTCCTCGTAAAGTCTGACCTGGCTGTAACGTTCAGTCGGTCCTCGTAAAGTCTGACCTGGCAGTAACGTTCTGTCGGTCCTCGTAAAGTCTGACCTGGCAGTAACGTTCAGTCGGTCCTCGTAAAGTCTGACCTGGCAGTAACGTTCAGTCGGTCCTCGTAACGTCTGACCTGACAGTAACGTTCAGTCGGTCCTCGTAACGTCTGACCTGGCTGTAACGTTCAGTCGGTCCTCGTAACGTCTGACCTGGCAGTAACGTTCAGTCGGTCCTCGTAAAGTCTGACCTGGCAGTAACGTGCGTTCAGTCGGTCCTCGTAAAGTCTGACCTGGCAGTAACGTTCAGTCGGTCCTCGTAAAGTCTGACCTGGCAGTAACGTTCAGTCGGTCCTCGTAAAGTCTGACCTGGCAGTAACGTTCAGTCGGTCCTCGTAAAGTCTGACCTGGCAGTAACGTTCAGTCGGTCCTCGTAAAGTCTGACCTGGCAGTAACGTGCGTTCAGTCGGTCCTCGTAAAGTCTGACCTGGCAGTAACGTTCAGTCGGTCCTCGTAAAGTCTGACCTGGCAGTAACGTTCAGTCGGTCCTCGTAACGTCTGACCTGGCAGTAACGTTCAGTCGGTCCTCGTAAAGTCTGACCTGACTGTAACGTTCAGTCGGTCCTCGTAAAGTCTGACCTGGCTGTAACGTTCAGTCGGTCCTCGTAAAGTCTGACCTGGCTGTAACGTTCAGTCGGTCCTCGTAAAGTCTGACCTGGCAGTAACGTTCAGTCGGTCCTCGTAAAGTCTGACCTGGCAGTAACGTTCAGTCGGTCCTCGTAAAGTCTGACCTGGCTGTAACGTTCAGTCGGTCCTCGTAAAGTCTGACCTGGCTGTAACGTTCAGTCGGTCCTCGTAAAGTCTGACCTGGCAGTAACGTTCAGTCGGTCCTCGTAAAGTCTGACCTGGCAGTAACGTTCAGTCGGTCCTCGTAACGTCTGAGGAGTTTCCCACCAGGAAGTTGCACTTGAAGAGCCGAAGATTCATGTCCCACTAGACTAGAGCAGTGATTTGAAATGAAAACCAAGCAGTATTTCTTACAGGCTGAAGAGAGAAATGGCCTGAAAGGTTGTTTTCTCAGTGTTTTATTTAACAATATGAACTCTGATAATTAAACATTGAATCAAAAGTAACACAACAGTCAAGGTTGTAAATAACAGTAAATAAGATCACGGTATTTACTAGAACATACTGTTCTGTTGTTTAAAGAGCAGGTATCGTTGTACACGTAGCTGTATGCTTTTCTATTAACCCTTTCACTGCGACAATACGGAGGGTTAACCCTTGCGCTTCCACGCGACAAAGGGTTAACCCTTTCACTACCACACTACAGAAGGTTAACCCTAACCGTCTGTAGTGTGATAGTAAAGGGTTAACCTTCTGTAGTGTGGCAGTGAAGGGGTTAATTGGGTTGTATTGAGGCAGAGGAAAGCCGCGTGTCGTTGTCGTTCTTTACCTGAACCCCATTCCCAGGTTCCCAGCTTTATACTGTGGCTCCTCCCACCACGAGGTGCGTTCGTTTTGTTGAACCAGTGTTAATGTGCTGAAACTAAGCAGGTTTTTATAGAGGAGGAGGCCCGCGTTAATTATAAACAGGTAGGGTGGTCAGGTGGCGTAGCGGAGATTGCGTTCGTCACCAACGCTGGAGACGCTGGGTTCGCGTGTTCGAATCCAGCTCCCGGCGTTGTCACCAGCTTGGCTGGCCGTTCACACTAATACAATTGGCAGTGTTAGGGGGTGGGGAAAGCTGGCGGGTGGGTCCTGGGCGTTGTGGACAGCGACCCCTACAGTTCGGTCGGGGCACCTGCTCAGCGAGGGTAGGATCTGGAGAGAGGTAGTGCGGCCTCCCACACGTTACACTCTCCCAGTGAGAGTCTGCGCTGCCAGGCTGGCTGCCGGCTGGCTGCACATGCGTCGGAGGAAAGCATGTGACAGTCTCCGGCCTCCCGGACCAACAGTAGGGGAAAGTGCGCAACAACCAGGAAGGGGGTTGGGAATTGGCATAACGACTAACAGTGGGATGGGAGAAAAATCGGAAAAAGGAGGGGGAAAAAGATATAAAAAAATAAAAAAAATTATAAACTGGTGATGATTTGAGGGCGTTTGTGTGAACCCTTTATTAAGATTGAGAGGACATTTTAGGAGAAACCACAGTTAATGTACCTATTATCCTTTATTTAAAGGAACTTAAAACGTCTCCAGAGTCGGGACAAGAAGATGGATACCAATTTCCTCTCTGTGCGTTCAGTAGAAAGCTACCCATTCCGCATTCATTTGTTTAAATGAATGGAAAAAGCTAGCCTAGCTTGGCACAAATTAATGGAAGCGGATATGGACCAGCTAGCCAAAAACACCTCTCCCGGAGTTTTAAGCTACGCTAGTGGTCTGTATCCACTTACATTAATTTGTGCTAGCATAGTTTAGCACACTAGCTTACCACATAGCTAGCATAGCAGCTGGATAGCTTTCTATTGAACGCACAGGAAGAAAACACAGAGGAAATTGGTGTCTGACTCTGGAGAGGACAGTAAGTGCATATCCCATAATGCTGGCGTGTTCCTTTTAGAGTGAAAAAAGTAGTAGAGTCCAACTGAAATCAAAGCAGGAGAAATATCATTTTTCAAAAGCCGATCTATAATAGTTCCACACTCCATTCATCTGTAAGATATGTGACTCTACAACTGGGTAAACAATGTTTGTCCTCCGTGTCTCCCCTGGCTGGAATGTGCATCCAGTGATGTCATCGATTATGTGGATTCATTTTAATTTAGCCAATCGACTAAATGTCACCATCTCTTCCTTCTTGAAATCAGTATTCATGTCTGAACTGAATGTTGCCTTTCAAAACTCCTGGGCTCTGAAGTATAATTAAAAATGATTTAGTGGGAAAAGAAAAAATGCAACGGAAGAATATTAATCTTAAATCTCGTTTCAGTTGGACTTTTAAGTTTAGTCGTCAGCACATGAATGACCTGCTCAGTATCCCCTCTCAGGATGAAGACCAGTGAACAAACAGACTGCCGTTCATCACTCGTTGATTTAGTAAAGTAGTCATGTTTGTGGAATATGATTTATTGTTTAGTAGTCATGTTTGTGAGGCGGCTCTGTGGAATATGATTTATTGTTTAGATGCTCAGTGTTGGCCTCCGGTACATTCAGGTCTAGAGGTCGTTTTGTGGTGAAAGTTGTGGATATGTGATGCTGTTTTATAATTAAAATGTTTCTTTTTGTATATAAAGTGGTTTCTTTGTTTCCTTTCAGTTGTGTGTGTGTGTGTGTGCATGTGTGTGTGTGTGTGTGTGTGCGCGCATGCGTGACGCAGGACGCGTGTATCACTTCCGCAACGGATTTAGTCGGATTTCGGTTTCCGGGTTGGCCTGATTGGCCGCGACGGCCACGTGACCCACGCCGCTATACGCCCCTCTCTGCCTCTGCCGCTGCCTGTGTGTTGACGCGAATGTTCGACTTCACTGCCGCTTTCCCACTTCAACGCCAGAGCAATATTGTCGCGCCATCTTCTGAGTGCAGACGCGCTGCTGTTTAATCACTTTTCCCAATTCAATGACAGAGCTGCTGTTTAATGCTCACTTTTCCCACTTCAATGACAGAGCTGCTGTTTGATAATATTGTCGCGTTGTGGAAAGCAGGATGAGAGAGCGTAGATTTCAGTGTGTATCATTTAATCATTTAACATTTGAAAGGCATACATTGTTGTCATACAGAAGTACAGAATACTTTTATCCAAAATGCTTGTTACTGTTAGAGACTGTGCTAGACAAGATAAGTATGAAATAAAATAGTATAGCATGTAAAATAGAAGTAAAAATAGAGGTCACAGTGTTCAGTATAGACATATGTACAATGTTCATTGCAGAATAGAAGTAACTGAGTTACCATACAATATACTGCGCAATGTACTAGTAATATACAATACGCTATAGTGCAAAGCAGAAATGGGATGAGGTACAATTTACAGTAAGGTGTACGAGTTGCAGTGCAAATGCTTCTTACTGGCGCGCTCCAGAGACTGTTACTGTACCATACAATATACTATGTTTACATGCTATACTATTTTATTTCATACTTATCTTGTCTAGCACAGTCTCTTAACAGTAACAGTAAGAAGCATTTTGGATAAAAGTATTCTGTACTTCTGTATGACAACAATGTATGCCTTTCAAATGTTAAATGATTAAATGATACACACTGAAATCTACGCTCTCTCATCCTGCTTTCCACAACGCGACAATATTATTAAACAGCAGCTCTGTCATTGAAGTGGGAAAAGTGAGCATTAAACAGCAGCTCTGTCATTGAAGTGGGAAAAGTGAGCATTAAACAGCAGCTCTGTCATTGAAGTGGGAAAAGTGAGCATTAAACAGCAGCTCTGTCATTGAAGTGGGAAAAGTGAGCATTAAACAGCAGCTCTGTCATTGAAGTGGGAAAAGTGAGCATTAAACAGCAGCGCGTCTGCACTCAGAAGATGGCGCGACAATATTGCTCTGGCGTTGAAGTGGGAAAGCGGCAGTGAAGTCCGGCAATGCTTCCGCGTGGGGCGTGCCACAGCGTGTCACGTGGCCTGTCGCGGCCAATCAGGCGAACCCGGAAACCGAAATCCGACTAAATCCGTTGCGGAAGTGATACACGCCCCCAGGACAGGAACATACACCGCTGTCTCCTAAAGTTAGAACTCTAGACTCTTTGTGAAAAAAAAATAATAATAAATGATGTACATTATGTTATGAGGTGGTGAGCAACTTAACATTACACTCTGATTATTGCTGTGATGTACTTTTATAATTCAATAAATACATTTCATATACATTTGAAATTCATGGTTTGTTGTGTTCTTTATCAGTAGTTTATATGTATATATGTATGTTATGGCAATTCATGATGTATTTTTGTAAGTTTGGGTCTCGGGGGGGGGGGGGGGGGGGGGGAACATAATTTCTCTTTTGGGTCTCGAGCTGAAAACGTTTGGGGACCCCTGCTCTCTAGAGAGAGAGTGATGTCACTGGGTTGTGGAATCTAGAGAGAGGACGCTCCAATCAGTGATGTAGTAGTTTATTCAGTCATCATCTCACACAATAAAATGTAAAACGTAAATGCATTTGTGGTGGGCTTGACTGATAATAGCTTCAGGGATGAAGCCAAGTGTAGGAAACACTTTGTGCAGTTTTTAGTGGCAGACATTTGATCCAATCCGATCATTTTTGACATTTTGAATGTAGTCGTTAGGGCTGTCCCCGACTAAAGATTTGGATGGTCGACTAGGATTGGCCAAAATTTGCCGTTAGTCGACTATTGGTCGACATAAAAAATAAAAAAAAGTAATATTTTTAAACTTATTTTTTATTTAAAAAAATGTATCATTCCATTTGGGCTGTGGGGGTGCTTAATGTCTGAATGAGTCGACTGAAGGCTTCTTGTCCTCTGAAAAAGCATGCAATTGGTCCACTGATGGATACATCTTGATATTTGTCTAGTCTAGTGTTCATTAGACAGACAGGTGAAATCCTCTTTCAGTGCCTCTGTGCCTGTTTTCGTAGGCAGTTAGCCTCTGGAGTGCCTGCCATTAGCGTTAGCCACGCTTCTATGCCTCTTATCTTTTGGAAAGAATGATACATTTTTATTTTTTTATTATATTTGACTAAGAGGTTGGCCAGTCGACTACGGCTCCTTTCGACCGATTAGTCGACTAATCGATTAACACTTTGGATGCCACACCCGAGATTTCTCGGGTTTACCCCCCGACCGTTGAATGCCCATCACAAGATTTCTGTTTTTATTTTATTTTTATTAGCGATCTGAAATCATATTTCATCAAGCGAGCCTACCGTTGGATATCCAGGCACCGCCGGCGCTCCGATGTGAAAAAAGCGCCCCCTATCTCCCAGATGGTAAATCACACTTTTGGATTGGACTCAATGAAAGTGAATGGGAGAACGGATTTCTGACTTCACATTTTACTTCTCACTGATGTAACCGGGGTCTACCAGAGTTCATTCTGGAACCTTGGTGCCACGGCGAATGTGTTCTACTGTACACACAGTGGATCAATACAATTATCGATTTTTTCGAATGGCGATCGGAAATTGGAATAAACCATTTGGATACCATCTGACCTCAGGTAAGGAATCTATGTTATCAGTCTTAGGATAATCAGACTCGTTTTCACGGCGATAAGTGTTTCCACTATATGTGATATAGCTGTTTTGACTGTAAAAGCCATCAGGAAATAAGAGCAGCGATTATCAGCGCACGGCACGAGCGTGCGCACACATACTATCGATCATCTAGCGTTTATTTGAAAACGATTCATAAATAGGCCGACAAATGACAACGTTCTGGAATATTCCAGTAAAAGACGATTATCATCATAGGGTTGTTTTTTCCGCGAAAACGAGTGATTTTCAAAATGCTATCAAACGGAAATGAAGCGATAAAAAAACAATCTGCCTTGACAATGTTGACTGGAAAATGAGTCTTTGATAAGCGACGGGCAGATTAGACACAGCCATAATTTAAAACATAGATTAGGCGATATTAAGCTAACATTGGAGTGGGTTTGGGCATCAAGGGGGTAAAAAGGAAAACACGGCGTGGCATCCAAAGTGTTAATAGGGGTCAGCCCTAGTAGTCGTTTACCTTTCTTCAACATACACACGTCACATTTTGGTTGTTGAGAAAACAAGAGTTATTTGTAACGCTAAAAGTACAATCTAAAGGGAGCTCCAGTAGCTCACCGCATCTCTCGGCGCTATTTCTGCGTCGGGGAAAACCGTGCTGCGTCACGGATCTGGTGGACACGAGTTCGATTCCCGGACCCGCCGTCATTTATCAGAATGTCTTCCCCTGATCTATATCCCGTTTCAACCTGTTTCTGTCGGTCATGCTTGACCAGAAAAGCGATAAACGCTAAAAAAAAAAAAAGAAAAAAAGGACAATCTAAAAGTATCATTGAGAGAAAGACACACGCAATGTACAGTTTCTTCCCCCTCAAATGTATATACTCTTTTTGTACTCAAACAGTACTGTATATTTGTAGATCTGGTATGTCATAAATGTCTAGATGTAGCAGTAGTCTTGTATGTCATGTATGTTATGATTAATTGAAAATGGGGGACCCTGATGTAAAGACGAAAGTCTTTCTCTGGCCTGCTTCTAAGTTCAGTGGCCTGACAAAAAAATAAATAAAGAATTCGATTTATTTATTTTTTTAATCTCGCTGCCCTCCCGTGGTTGCTCGCGGCCCACCTTTGGGTCGCGACCCCGACTTTGGGAACCACTGCCATAGATAACATTCAGCCACTAGATGATGTACTAGAGTGCCAGCATGTAATTGATCCAATCAGGTGCGTGCATTCCACGTGGGGAAATGGAAAGTAGGGAGGGGATACATGCACACAACATGTAAACAAAAATATTCATTTTGGACCCGCAAACATTTTTGAAATGATAAATTAATTAATCAATCAATTTCTTTCTTAAAGCTCTGTGGATGTAGTTAAAAAAATATATATTACTCTATACGTTTTATCTATAGCACCTTCAATCTTTCATCTACTACAAAATTATATTCTAATGATACATTGTTAGTTTACATGTTCAATCAAACCACCACTAGAAAGGTTTATGTCTCTGGAAATAAAACAGTCATACTTTGTTGTCATAAAACGTTTATTACATTGTATTGTTGCTGTATTGTATCATGTATCAAAGCAAATCTTCCTGTCTCTTAACAAACAAAGCCAGCAGTGCCATTTACTTTAATCTCATGATGTCCCTTAATAGGCTTTACAGGTATTTCTATGCTTCCTCATAAGTGCGTCTGAATCACCATCAAATCAACGTTTCATAAATTTTTTTGGGGGGGGGGTGCAGGTCGGAAAAGTCACACGAGCTCCGGAGAACCCTCTCCTCACAACCATTTCCGCCAAGTTGCAGGACAGTTCAGAGTCTCTCACCCATGGCATGTTTGCTGCCACCTGCTGGACTCATCTCTGACCTGCAAGGCATTACCAGTTTATTTTTCTCCGGCCCCTTGGCTGTCCGTCAGTGGAACCATGGAAGGCGGGATGATATCGGCTGTTCCGATAGGCTGTCAGACGCACCTCTGTGGAACCACACTGGGGCCTTTACATGAAAATGAACATGTCCATCCTTTAGTGTCTACAGACTCCGTCAACACAGTCGTTACAACCTTCATACTGCAGTTGAGATGAGAGAACGAATTTAATTTCATGATTAGGCAAAAACAAATGAGGTGACTAGCCTATTTTTATAAGCCACGTTGCTAAATGCTAAAAAAATAAAAGAGTGGATGTTGCGATTTCATTACGCCTCCCGCGAGACTTGGGCGATCTATGTTAACCCTTTTCACCACCACACTAGAGAAGGTTAACCCTTTCACTACCACACTACGGATGGTTAATAATAATAATAATAACTTCATTTTATATAGCGCCTTTTAACACTACGGTCGCCAAAACCGCCGTACCACGTCTTTCCTCGCCATGCTCATTCTGCCAAAGACGCCGTACCACGTCTTTGATATCAATATTTAAAAAATCTGTGATCGAAATCATATTTCTCCCCCGGACACTTGAGATATACTGTTGATCCCCTCTCAACTCTCCAACGGTTCAAGAGCGCCATCTGGTGGCCGATCGGCGGATCGCCCAAACAGGAAGTGATGCGCCGGAAGTGGTGCTCGGCCATATTTCGTCCGGGCACTCGCTATCGTTAGCGGGACTCCATCTTGATACACTGGACATCGATCGGTTGCAAATAACTCGATAAACAACATGATTTGGACGTATATACTATTATACAACCTGGAAATGGATCGCATATTTCTACATCCCATAATAGGAAAATGTCTGTTCCACGCTCATCGCCCAACGCTATGAGGAAGCTACGGTAAGATTCAACGTTATTTTTTAACGTGTTCGATACTAACTGCTCTAATGATCATATCACCCACACTAGATGAATCATATAACGTTGGCCACGGAATTATAAACGACCCCCCCCCCCCATCCGGTCAACATCAAATGATCACTAGTAACTTCTAGAAGCACGTCCATTTGAAATTTTTTATCTCGCGCAGATTCCTATCAAACTGTATTTCATCATCAATATAATGCATTTGGAGCTATAAATCACGTTCTGGAGAAAGCTGCTGAAAACAATAAAAACATACTTATACTTTAGACCGTATTTTAGTATGAATATGTGAATGAAAAAGTATAACGTTGCTAGACCCTGAACAATAGATATAGGACGTTGAATGGGCCATAGTAATGTCAATTTAGCAATACAATTTAAAAAGTTATAGCCCTGCAAAGAAGGGGAACTTCTCCATATTAAATAGGGCTGGCGGAGGATGGTAAATTATGAATTTAAGCCTGGCGATCAAAGTGTTAAAAGACCCAAGGTCGCTTTACATAGGGAGGGAAATAATAACAAAAGTAACAAACAGTGGACACATACAAAGTGAGAAAAACAGTCTGTAGTGTGGTAGTGAAAGGGTTAACCTTCTGTAGTGTGGTAGTGAAAAGGGCTAAGCTAGTTTAAGCTAGCACTTAGGGATGTGCGTAATGGCTATTTTGAGAGCCGGCTATCCGCCGTGAGTAACTGGTTGAAATCCGGTTTGCCGTTTGTTTGTTGTTTACACAATGTTTTCCCGGTGATCTGCCGTGTTGCACAATCTGTCCATTTCAGGGTTTCCACTCGAAATTATTGGTGTGTCTGGGAAGATTTCAATGTCCTGGACAAATATGGCATAAATTCCGGTCAAATATTATCCATTTATTGAGCTTATATTGCAATAATGTTAGACCCAATGCTTAATACTTAATCAATAAAAAAAAAAAATTATAATTTTTTTTTAAATCATTAACATTGCATTACCTCCACTCATGTCTGCACTGTTTGGGTCCATGTAACTCAAGTTAGCCACAATTTCGGCGTGTCTCGTCTGTATCAATGCTAGTAATTAACTTTAATAATAATAATAATTACTTGCATTTATATAGCGCTTTTCTAGACACTCAAAGCGCTCCCCACAATGTAGGGTATGAAATTGCCTCCTTCACCACCACTGGTAGCACCCAACCTTACACAGGCTCAATGGCTGCCATACACTGGCACCCGGCACACATCACACTGGCTGAACGGCTCAGGAGACAGGGATTGATATCAGCCAATTAAGGGGAAGGGGTGATTAGGTGGCCTTGATGTCAGAGACCTCCACTCTGTCTGCACTGCAACAGCTCTCTCCCACCACTAGGGGTGCACTGCAGCAGCAGCAGCAGCTCTCTCTCCCACCACTAGGGGTGCACTGCAGCAGCAGCAGCTCTCTCCCACCACTAGGGGTGCACTGCAGCAGCAGCAGCTCTCTCCCACCACTAGGGGTGCACTGCGGCAGCAGCAGCTCTCTCTCTCCCACCACTAGGGGTGCACTGCAGCAGCAGCAGCTCTCTCCCACCACTAGGGGTGCACTGCAGCAGCAGCAGCTCTCTCCCACCACTAGGGGTGCACTGCGGCAGTAGCAGCTCTCTATCCCACCACTCATTGAACAACAGATTCCTTGAGAAAGAAGTAGTGTGTTGGTGCAGCGGCCTCCTCCGCCATATTGTTTTTATCCTTTTAAATTACACCAAGGTAGTATTCCTAAGGCTGTATGCCAACACAAAAAAACGTTTAGTGGTAACGTTACTGTTACTTTTCTAGTCCGTTAGAATCCTTGTTTGTTTTCCTGGCTCACACACGCACACACACACACACACACACACACACATCTCGTGCATCCAGCCGTAAACGCACACGTCACGGGATTTCAGTGCAAGATTTCAGTCTGTTTGAGCTAGATTTCCGTTGGAAAAAAAACAAGCACATTCAGTCAGTGGATGTACGTTACTTGGTAACCAAATAAAAAACGAGAGGGACTTATTTTCCCAGGACGTTCTGACCCGTGGGCGGGAGGGGGGAGACCAAACCAGAGAAAACATGATAGAAGTCGCTCCATTCCTTCCCGAAATAATATTGTAAAATGCTAATTATATATTTATCTCGCTCTCTTTATAAAAATATCCGGTTAATTTAAAGTGTACTGGTTAACCGGCTAACCGACTGGTTAAATGACTGGTTCACCGCCTAACCAGATATCCTTGCACATCCCTACTAGCAATTTCTCTCAATTATTAAATAAAAATAAACTGGCTTTGAAATCCCAAACCCCCTCATCCCGACAGTTACTATGGATACAGCACCTTTTATGCTCATCAAACTCCAGGACTTTTCCATGATAGTTTCAATCTCCAGGAGAGTTTCAATGATACAATATTCGTTTTTCAAATGCTGAATAGCTAAGCAATATAAGTTTAATGTTCATGATCTTACTTTTTTTGTTGTTGTTGTTGCCATCTACAGCTATTGGGACACATGACATTAAGTAAACGTGTTTCACTTTTTTGAATGTTGTCATTTTCCAGTGATCTTCCAAGCCTGGAAAACTCAACATTTTCCACAGGTATCCTGTGGGCCGTAGTGTAATGCTCGTCTGAACCGTGTCTGAACTGAACACACTTCAGACACAGTGCTTAACCCATTTAGACCTAAAACGCCTGCTAAAAATCCATTATATATAGCCTGCATATACACACACAAATGTGTTTCCCGGGTTGCAATGGGTTAACAGACGCCGCTGGAGAGATGCTGAGTTATGGAGCGGGTGAAGAGAAGGGAGTGGGGGGGGAGGGGGGGTTGCTTCAAAATACCAACGTCTCTCTGGTCCCTCCGAGAGGACGCCTCTCTCGTCTGCCGAGAGGACGACCTGGAACCTTCCGACCTCCCAGGATCCATCACCCAAAACACATCCATGATATTTCATCCATCGCAGGGTTTCTTCCAGGACGCGGCGGCGCGGCGGCTCCACAGCGACCTCAAACCGTCCCGAGGCGGGGTGTCGAGTGTGTGCCCGGCTCGGCCCGCCACCACCAGGGCCCGGGTTCTTCTCCTTCAGTCGCCCTCCCACTTACAGTCGCACTCCCAGAAGGCGTTCCTCTGGCGCATGGTGGTGACCACGTTGATCCGGTGGTTGGAGAGCGCGCACAGCTCGCTGATCAGCTCCTGCACGTTGGGACTGGGCCAGGGGTGGCCGTTCAGGTAGTCGCGCAGGATGTAGGAGCGCTCCACCAGGAGCTCCAGGCGCCGCAGGCTGCGCAGCCGGTGGAGGCTCAGCAGGTCCTTCTCCGGCTCCCTGCGGAAGAAGCTGAGGCACACGAGGGAGAGACGGCTCGTAAACCTGGGAGCTGGAAGGTTTCATTTAGATAAGACATGGTTTGGTTCATAGTGAGCACCGGTACAACAATGAGCTGGTTGGTTTGTGCGTAACAAAAAAACATGAACACATCAGCCCAGTTTTGGCCTCGCTCCACTGGCTGCCTGTTCGCTTTAGGATCGATTTTAAATTAGCCCTAAATGTTTTTAAATCACTAAATGGCACGGCTCCTCCCTATCTGTCTGAGCTCTTGCACCGCCACACCCCCCACGATCCCTCAGATCAGCTGACCAGCTGCTATTGGTGGTGCCTAGAACTAGGCTCAAGACTAGGGGAGACAGAGCTTTCTCCACCGCAGCGCCTAGATTGTGGAACAGCCTCCCCCTCAGCGTATGGACCGCCCAGACCGCGCAGGCTTTTAAATCACTTTTAAAAACCTACCTGTTCTCCTTGGCCTTCCCCCCCCACTTAATCACCACTAGACCCCTGGCCCTCTATCCTCTTTGTGTTACTGTGTCCTACCAGTTTTTATTACTTTCATTGCTTTACTATGTTTTTAATCTTATATCCTGCATCATATTATTTTTAGTGCTGTCAGGCGATTAAAAAAATTTATCTAATTAATTACAGGATTTGTAATTAATTAATCAATCTAATTAATCGCATTTTAATCGCATAACCATTTTATGCCTGATATTCTATATTCTATAATCATATTTCAAATTGCATGTGTCCAGATGGCAGAATTCAGTACTGTATCTACAAAACCTTCTGTTTAATCATCTTCCATCTATTAATTTGCTTAGATTTTTCAGGTCTGGTCAATTTGAGCATGGTGTTATTCACAGTCAAAGATAATAAAAAAATGTATCGATATTCTCATTTGGTTCATTACAATTGACTCAAAATAAAATTTTCATTCAATCAATCACCGCGCAGATTGATTGATTGAATGAAAATGTTATTAACAGATTGCAGAATGGGTACAATACAGTACGGCTCAATATACACAATTGTTAAGGGGATGCAGACCAGAGAAAGACTTTCTTCTTGTTTACATCAGGGTCCCCCATTTTCAATTCATAATGAATTGTAAGTAAGGGTGCAACTTGCACCGTGCAATCCATTCTTTGTGGATCTAGCCCACAGTATTTCTGACACTGGGAATACTGGGAATACATTCCCTGAGATTCATAGATGTCCCTAGAATCAGATACCAAGAACATGCAAATGGACCATATTAAAAAAAGTCTGTAAATGTGTATTCTACATTCTTATGGAATGAATGATATACAAAAAAATATATATAAAAAAAAAATTAAAAGAAATTACTTTCTTTTTTTGTAATTAATTGTGAGTAAATTTTCACAACGCGATAATTTGCTGTGTAATTAACTAATCTAATTAACGCGATAAACTGACAGCCCTAATTATTTTGTTTTTATTACTTTCATTGCTTTACTATGTTTTTAATCTTATATCTTGCATCACATTATTTTGTTTTATCAACCTGCCTGTGAAGCACTTTGGTGCCAGCTGCCGCTGCCTGGAAATGTGCTATATAAATAAAATGTACTTGACTTGTAAGGGGTGTAACGATGCATCGAAATCGATTAGAAGAATACAAAAAATGTATTATTGTTTTTATTGACCTATAGTCCATTCATGCCGAGTGAATCAGTTCCCCCAGCCACATTTGTGTATTCAACATTTTTGGGGGAATTAACCGATAGAAAATGGATCGAATAGAATCGTGGTCAAATGAAGAGATTTCATGATGCATTGAATCGTTGCCTGAAGAATCGTAATCGAATTTAATCGTTGTGAGGTCGCATCGTTACACCCCTATGGTTGGTTAGTACATACTGTATTATCTTTGTAATTATTTATCTTTTGATGTAGTGGATAGGTATATTATATATATTTTTTTTATATCTACTTTTTCTCCCCATTTTCTATTTTTCTCCCATCCCAATTTCATATTATCCAATTCTACCCTCCCCTGTCTTGAACGCTGTTAGGCCACGCCTCCCACTGGTCGGCTGCAATGTGGACGAAGCCTTGCATCACGTGTCCCCTCCGGTACACGAGGAAGCAGCAGTCGCATCTTTTCACCTGCACAGCGCGATCTCTCAGCGTCGGGGGTCTGCGTTTGGAGGGCACGCCGCCCCCGTCGCTTCCTGATTCTGCTGCGCAGGCGCACCAACCGACCTGTAGGAGTCGCTGTCCACAACGTCCGATCCCCACCCATCAGCTTCCCACCCCCTAACACTGCCAATTGTATTAGTATGAACGACCAGCTAAGCTGATAGCAATGCGGAGAGCTGGGCTCGAACGCCAACGTAACGAACGAAGGTCCGAACGTTTGGGCTCGGCCCTAAAGGAGAACCCACCGGATGCGTAGGGTCCTGAGGTGGGGGCTCGGCCCTAAAGGAGAACCCACCGGATGCGTAGGGTCCTGAGGTGGGGGAACGGCCCTAAAGGAGAACCCACCGGATGCGTAGGGTCCTGAGGTGGGGGCTCGGCCCTAAAGGAGAACCCAGCGGATGCGTAGGGTCCTGAGGTGGGGGCTCGGCCCTAAAGGAGAACCCACCGGATGCGTAGGGTCCTGAGGTGGGGGCTCGGCCCTAAAGGAGAACCCACCGGATGCGTAGGGTCCTGAGGTGGGGGAACGGCCCTAAAGGAGAACCCACCGGATGCGTAGGGTCCTGAGGTGGGGGCTCGGCCCTAAAGGAGAACCCACCGGATGCGTAGGGTCCTGAGGTGGGGGCTCGGCCCTAAAGGAGAACCCACCGGATGCGTAGGGTCCTGAGGTGGGGGAACAGCCCTAAAGGAGAACCCACCGGATGCGTAGGGTCCTGAGGTGGGGGAACGGCCCTAAAGGAGAACCCACCGGATGCGTAGGGTCCTGAGGTGGGGGAACAGCATGGGGATGCGCCGACAGAGGCTCCCGCTGGAGCGGTTCTGCTCGATGTCCAGGTGGAG
>NC_140166.1:221776320-221825842 GCF_963971535.1 Notolepis coatsorum
CCCACGACAGGTGCGTGAGTTTCTGCAGACTGTTCAGCATGTGGTGGAAGACGGGCATGGGCAGCGCTTTGCGGGCGTCCGTGATGCCCGCCTCCTGGTGGTACAGGAGATACTTCAGGTTGCACAGATTCGACACCGCGTTCATGAACTTCGTCGGGCTGTCGAGGCGCACGTTGCAGACGCTGAGGCGAGTCAGGCGCAGCTGAAAGTGTCCCGTCAGGTCGCTCCCCAGCATGGAGTCGCTCCAGGCGGTGTTCCTGAATGAATGAATGAATGAAAACTTTATTTAACAGATTGCAGAATGGGTACAATACAGTACGGCTCAATACACACAATTGTTAAGGGGATGCAGACCAGAGAAAGACTTTCGTCTTGTTTACATCAGGGTCCCCCATTTTCAATTCATCGTATGACATACACAACATACATGACATTTATGGCATAGGGACATACAGGTAGTACTGTTACATTTGTGACATATACGATATGCAAATAATATACAGTAGTACCGTTACCCAGAGATCCTAACAGAGATTATATACATAATGATGGGGAGGCGACTGTACCTCACTCCCAGTCGGTCCAGGTTGGGGAAATTCAACATGTTATCGAAGTACTTCTCCTTGTAGACGCGGTCCCCGCCGTCCGTGAACACCACCGACGCCATGTTGGACAGGTACTTGTTGAGCCGCTTCCAGTCCTTCTTCTTGACGTGCTCCACCGACACGGCGGCTCTGCGGGCGCGCAGCGTGTTCCAGAAGCCCGAGCTGTAGCGCCGCCACTCGCGCAGCACCACCGTGAACTCCTTCCACAGCGACGGGTGGTCGATCAGCTTCTTGAAGTACTTGATTGATTGGATTGATTGAAAATGTTATTAACAGATTGCAGAATGGGTACAATACACACAGTACGGCTCAATACACACACAATTGTTAATAAGGGGATACAGACCAGAGAAAGACTTTCGTCTTGTTTACATAAGGGTCCCCCATTTTCAATTCATAGTGACATTTATGACATACATGACATACAGATAGACAGTACTGCTACATCTATACATTTATGACATACCAGATTTACAAATACAGTATTGTTTTTGATACAAAAATAGTCTAAAAAAGAGAGTATATACATTTGACGAAGAAACTGTACATTGGAGGAGGTTGGGTAGGTGGGTTAGGTAGGTGGGTTAGGTAGGTGGGGTAGGGTGGGTTGGGTTAGGTAGGTGGGGTAGGGTGGGTTAGGTAGGTGGGTGGGTTAGGTAGGTGTGTGGGTTGGGTTAGGTAGGTGGGTTAAGTAGGTGGGTTGGGTAGGTGGGTGGGTTAGGTGTGTGGGTTGGGTTAGGTAGGTGGGTTGGGTAGGTGGGGTGGGGGGTACTGTACATGTGAATACCGACCTTGCAGCAGGTCCTCACGGCGTGCTTCTCCTCCGTCGCCAGGTAGGTGAACACACACACCCACACCTCTGGTGGCAGCTGCGGGGACTCGTCCATGAGGAGCATTACCTCCTCGTAATGTGTCCGGATTCTCCTTTTTCTTTTTTTGGCTACCTTTCGTTCCAAACGAGACTGTAGCGCCGTTGTCCGAAGACAAACTGTGCCTGTTAGAAAGGGACGTTTCAGTTGGGCACGAAATATGATAAATAGTTCTGTGCGACACGAATTATGGATGAAGCTACATGCTTACCTTCGGTTGTCATAGAATTATGTTTGGGTTCTTGGCCCGCCTTCGCCGCACTTCCTTTCGTACGACTTTGTCGCGCCGGAAATTACGTATTTTGTTTGGGGAAATGATGAAAGGGTAAGTCTTCTTCTGTGGTGCCGATAGCGAGCTTCTTCTGTAGTGGGCTGGGAGTGCTCCCCCTGCCGGTGTTATGTCGCGTTCTGCATCGTTGCACCCTCTGTTTATTTCAACCAGGAAGACAGGTTAGTTATTTTTTTGTATATATTTTTTCTCTTAAATCATACATTTACAGAAACACGAGACATTTTATTAACATTTAGGCATTTATAATATATTGATGATCAGGGTTTACATCAGAGAAATAAAATCAAATATAAAACTTAGTTTATCGAGACACTACAGGTGAATAGGGTAAAAAAAATTAACTAATAGATATCACAATGAAACTTCGCCAGTTGATTACTTATATTAAGACAAGACTTTTTTGTATTACAGGTTTTCTGAAATTGTATGTTTAAATATGCAAATGGCGCATGATCTACTTAAATATGCACAAATTTGCATATAATTCCAGGACAGAAATCTGAACATTGGATAAAGCCATTTTCAAAATTATAGTTTCATTTTGTTGACATATTAGAGCCAATGGTTATTACAGAGGGGATTTTGGATATCTCTTTTTATCACTCCATAAATCAGAAAATACTCCATTGTCCATTTTTCTGGTAAAATTCCATATTTCGCCATGTTTTTAGGAATAAAATGTGATATAAATCAGGGTATGAATGCGATATCAACAAACCCTTCTGTAAATACCTTCAGAACATAGATATGAATATAACTGGAATGTTTGGTGTATGTGAGTGGTACTGAATTGGAGATTTCTGGCTCAGAGTATGAGGAGAAACTCATTAAAACTCATTTTTGGGAAAACACCTTCAAAGTTCTGTATTGTAAAATGCCATAATTTTTTTTAAACAGCTATTTACAAACACAATACATAATCAAACCATTAGTAATTGACAACCTAAACACATGCCTGATAACTGAATAATAATAATAATAATAATAATAATAATAATAATAATAATAATAATAATAATGTTATTGAACTGAACAGAACTACACACAGGCTACAAACAGTGTAGTACAATGTAGTACCCCCTAATGGCAAAAAATATTTGAATAGATATCACTATGAAACTTCCCCAGTTTGTTATGTACATATAAACTAAGAAAAAATATATTGCAAGTTTTCTGAATGTTATGTTTATATATGCAAATGAGGCACTTCTCCATTAAATATGTGCACATTTATGGATGCAATAAGGCAAAATGAAGTAAAATAAACAACTAAATGTGTGTTATTGACGTTTTATTGTCACTAGTTTCATAGAAGACATGTTTAGGAAGCAAAATATAACAATCTCAAAATCAACAAAAAATGTGCCTATTCACCTGGGGTGTCTCGCCTTACGATTAAAGCGGCACGGTGGTGTAGTGGTTAACACTGTCGCCTCACAGCAAGAAGGTCCAGGGTTCGATTCCCACTTGGGGACCAGGTTTCCATGATGCCAGGTACTCAGGTGGGGTATCTCCCAGGCCCTTCTGTGTGGAGTTTGCATATTCTCCCCGTGCTCGCAAGGGTTCCCCCCCCCCCGATAATATAAACCCAATGGAAAAACATGCACAACAACAGATCGCTAACGCCTTGACGAAGATGGGCAGGAGCACTTGGATTGGTCCCCGGGGCACGGCTCACGTTGACGCCCTATCTGCTCCCGGCTGACCATGGGGGGAAGGACAACGGGATGGGTTAGGCGCAGAGACTCAATCGCATCGGCGACTGAGAAAAAGACAATGTGTGTGTGTGTGCGTGTGCGTGCGTGCGTGTGTGTGTGTATCCCGGTGTGTGTGCCACTCCAATTGCATGTCCAGTTCGTTGCATGCCGAATAAAGACCCCTAAAGAGGTCCTGCATTATTATTATTATAGATTGGTTTTGCATGTCATTCCAAAATACAATACTGAAATCACATTCACAAAAAATTATGTTTAATAGTTTCCACATTTTCATTACAGAAACACAGCACAATGGATCAACTTTTAAAATAAAATGTAAATCAAGTAACAGGGGTAACAAGTATGATACTTCTGTTACCTGGTTTGTAATCATATCATATAATATACCTGTGAGGGGCAGACGACAGACCACACTGTGTCACGTGACATTATAAGTCCAAATGTTTCCAACAGGACATATTTAATTAGGTCTGGTTTTATTCCAGACTTGTATACTGAAATCTAAGGATCTGATGTTGGACTTTGAAGAAAATGGTCCGTCTGTAGGTATATGGGCACTTTCACTACTGGCCCCGTCTTTTTGCATTGTATCCATCTTCTGAATGTTTCTATTGTGTTATGTAAATAATATATTGTCTATATTTTTTTTCTTTCTCCCCTTTTAGTTTAGGTTATTTACCATTTAGTGTGACTGTCATCTAAATGGTTGACTGTGTAAAGCAGCTCGACATCCCTACCCACCTTCAAAACCGCTCTCAAAGAGCACCTACGGAAGGCTGCAATTCGAAACTGGCCCCTGTAAATATCCAAACCCCCTCCAATGTACAGTTTCTTCCCCCTCAAATGCATATACTCTCTTTTAGAAACTCTGTATCTTAAACAGTACTGTATATTTGTATATCTGGTATGTCATAAATGTCTGGATGTAACAGTACTGTTTATCTGTATGGTGTATGTCATATATGTCACTATGAATTGAAAATGGGGGACCCTGATGTAAACAAGACGAAAGTCTCTCTCTGGTCTGCATCCCCTTAAGAATTGTGTGTATTGAGCCGTACTGTATTGTACCCATTCTGCAATCTGTTAATAAAGTTTTCAATCAATCAATCAAACTTTATTCACCAAATCTGGTCTGTTCTACTAGATGTAGTTTGTGTGGTGTGTCCTTGTCAGTAAGTTCCATGTGTTTATGGAACCACGAAAAAGAAAAATTTTATGAGTTATATTTCGGAATTTCTTTCCAATAACACTAACATTTGACAGATATACCACTGGACACTGAGATATTTAGGGGGTTTAAACTATATGACTTTGTAGGAAAACACGAGTATGAAATTCACACCAAAACAGCCCAGGATATGTTCTGGTAAAACCCTTTGATTAATATGATCAAACTTTTATTTGAAGTGTCATTTACTGAGTGTTAAAGGGACACTTAATGAAAATAAAAATAAAAGATATATTTTGCACATAATCTCACACACATTCAACAACTCTAAACAGTTTTGCACACATTCATCTAGGTCGACTTGACCGTTATCTTGAGAGAAAATGACATTGAATCCTGGTGTTAATTACAGCACCATGAAAGGATAAGGCAGCAGTTCCTACAAGACAAGGTGTCGCTATATTCATTTAATTGAGCTGTAATTATTATATTACATGTAAATATAATTAACACAACACAAGGAGTCGATGTCCCCGATGACATCACTGTGGTGGCTATAATTCAAGTGCCCCTTTAACCCTTTCACTGCCGCACTACCAAAACGGTTAACCCTTTCACTGAGATCATTACATCTATCAGATTCACACTCTACTGTCTCACCCACTATAGTCCAGCCTGTCTCACCCACTATAGTCCAGCCTGTCTCACCCACTATAGTCCAGCCTGTCTCACCCACTATAGTCCAGCCTGTCTCACCCACTATAGTCCAGCCCGTCTCACCCACTATAGTCCAGCCCGTCTCACCCACTATAGTCCAGCCTGTCTCACCCACTATAGGCCCGACTACAGCCTGTCTCACCCACTATAGTCCAGGCTACAGCCTGTCTCACCCACTATAGTCCAGGCTACAGCCTGTCTCACCCACTATAGTCCAGGCTACAGCCTGTCTCACCCACTATAGTCCAGGCTACAGCCTGTCTCACCCACTATAGTCCAGGCTACAGCCTGTCTCGCCCACTATAGGCCCGGCTACAGCCTGTCTCACCCCACAGGGCCGGTGGCCAACAACATCCTCATGTCCTGAACCCAGACGGAAAGAAAAAGGCAAACCACACGTTTTGCTTGCAGTTGCTCTTTAATATAAACGTACACGATAATACTCCCATCTACACCAGAACATACTTAATCCCTTATCATTAGCTGCCCTCTTTTACACACACACAAAGATAATTCCAAAATAATTCCAAAACAACATAAATAAGATCATGTAAATCTGTACAATCAAAACCTAGAATTATAGTTGTGAGGAAGATACGTTGGGTTTACAAGCCACCCCCCCCCCCCCCGGCACATGGAAACATTTGGTTTATTTTTAGCTTAGCTTATTTAGCTTATTTTTATTTGGTTTACATATTTGGTTATTAATAATAATAATAATAATAATACTAATACTAATACTAATACTAATACTAATACTAATAATAATAATACAGGGGGGGGGGGGGGGGTCGTCACATGGTCTGTATGTAGTTTCCTGAGGATTTTCCAAGTAAGCCAAGGGAAAAACTATTGGGGCAAAATTCCATATATAAGGGTCCATATCTACCATCTTTCCCAAACGGCATCATCGTTTCTTTTTTGAAACACTTACAAAGTACTGATCAAGTACCTAGGAAATTACTGAACAAGTAATGATTAAGTACCAAGGAACTCATGAGGTAATGTGTTTATCAACAAATAATCTGGGGAAGTTAAGTAGAAGCTATTCTGGAAGGATTTATTAACACTTTATTACATGGCGTTTTCACATTCGCCGAAATGCTTGCTTGTGATTGGTCAATAGCGCTCGTCAGAGGTCCGTTATTACTCGATAACGGACCTCTGCCGAACAATAATGACCACTGTGCGCAGCTGTTCGCAATCAAGCCCACTGACTGCATCAGTGCAGCCAATCAGACACACCTGCCGACTGCACTAACAAGCGGAGTGTGTGCGACGATGACAGCGGAGCCAGAACAGAACTGCGTCTGCATTTGATCTCGTCTTGTCGATGTAAAATGAATTAGGTATATTGTTAGTAAGTTAGCCATGTAATAAGCGGGATAATGTATAGCTATACTCGATCATTGTCGCAAAATAATTGACCTTCACTGCGTTTAGAACACCTCGGCGAGGCGCCTCTGTATTTTAAACTCTGTCGGTCAATTATTTTGCGACAATGACCTTGTAGCTATACATTATCCCTTACTTATTGAGTAACTAATGGTTAATAGGTGGTTTGCTAACTGTATCGAGTAACTTGATGGTTAATGGATAGTTTATTAACACTTTATTGAGTAACTGATGGTTAATCCATGTCTCATTAACATATAGTTCATCATTAGTTAGCGTTGTTACCCCAACATATTGTTATACGTTGACGCCTATGCATTCTGACATTTCACAACGCCCCCATCAATGGTTTGACTTGGTCCCCCGATACGGTTTAAATCGACCATTGTGACTTCACACATTAGATCACAGCAGGGGGATCTCAAACTTCTCCAGCCTGGGATCCAAAGTGGGAGCCATGACTCATCATCACATACTGGTATCCTCAGTAGGGGCCCTGACTCATCATCACATACTGGTATCCTCAGTAGGGGCCCTGACTCATCATCATCACATACTGGTGTCCTCAGTAGGGGCCCAGACTCATCATCATCACATACTGGTATCCTCAGTAGGGGCCCAGACTCATCATCACATACTGGTGTCCTCAGTAGGGGCCCTGACTCATCATCATCACATACTGGTATCCTCAGTAGGGGCCCAGACTCATCATCACATACTGGTATCCTCAGTAGGGGCCCTGACTCATCATCACATACTGGTATCCTCAGTAGGGGCCCAGACTCATCATCACATACTGGTATCCTCAGTAGGGGCCCAGACTCATCATCACATACTGGTATCCTCAGTAGGGGCCCAGACTCATCATCACATACTGGTATCCTCAGTAGGGGCCCAGACTCATCATCACATACTGGTATCCTCAGTAGGGGCCCAGACTCATCATCACATACTGGTATCCTCAGTAGGGGCCCAGACTCATCATCACATACTGGTATCCTCAGTAGGGGCCCAGACTAATCATCACATACTGGTATCCTCAGTAGGGGCCCTGACTCATCATCACATACTGGTATCCTCAGTAGGGGCCCTGACTCATCATCACATACTGGTATCCTCAGTAGGGGCCCTGAATGGAACGTTTGTGTAGTTCTTTCATCCAAGCCGACCGGCTGTAACCGTTGGCAACCACCTTCAAAAGAAAATGCCTATTTAAAAAAAAAAAATCGCGATCTCAATTCATAGACCTATGCGATCTCATTTCAAAATTATAACGATCAAATATATTTTTTTTTAAATATATATCTTTTTTTACTTTACTTTTTTTTAATTATGAAAAACAGGAATCGTAGCGGCTAGGTGGGGCGCAGTGGGCAAGGCGCTCGCCACCAACGCAGGAGATGCTGGGTTCGAGCCCAGCTCTCGGCGTTGCTACCAGCTTGGCTGGTCGTTCATACTAATACAATTGGCAGTGTTAGGGGGTGGGAAGCTGGTGGGTGGGGATCGGACGTTGTTGTCAGGATCCTAGGCCCGGTCATGGTTGGACGGGTCAGGATGGTAACTTTGAGCAGTGCTCTCCACCTGACAGTGGGCAGTACCCTCCACCTAACTTTGGGCAATGCCCTACATCTGACATTGGCCCTCGGCCTGATATTGGCGCCCTACCACCCTCTAGTGGTCACAAACAATTGGTGCACGCTACAATGACAAATATCTTGACCACTGTATTAACAATAATTAATTGTGTAATCAATGTGGTGTCCTGGTGTGTGCTGTCATTGTCTTTCCCTTCCCTGGTGGCGACATTCCTCCAGTTACCCCCTGTTCCTCCACGTCGTGTCGCATCGTTCTCCCTCTAGTAAGTCTTAGTGTTTGTTGTTTTGTATTGTGAAGTTTGTTATTTAGTTTCTGTATTTTCCCTGTATTGCACTGGATTCTACAGTAAACACCCTTCTCCAAGCTTCACTCCTCGCCTCTGCCTCCTCCATTCTTTCCCTTTCTGTATTATTGCATTCTACCTAACCCCATCGTGACAGTTGTGGACAGCGACTCCTACAGGTCGGTTGGTGCGCCTGCGCAGTAGAATCAGGAAGCGACGGGGGCGGCGTGTCCCTCCCACGCAGACCCTCGCCGCTGAGAGATCGCGCTGTGCAGGTGAAAAGATACCGGAGGGGACACGTGATGCAAGGCTTCGTCCACATTGCAGCCGGCTTGTGGGAGGCATGGCCTAACAACGTTCGAGACAGGGGAGGGTAGAATTGGACAATACGAAATTGGGGACGGGAGAAAAATAGAAAGAAAAAGTAGATAAAAAAAAAAGAAGAAAAATAGGAATCGTGATCTCAATTCTTAAGAGAAAAATCGTGATTCACATTTTAGCAAGAATCGTGCAGCCCTCATTTCTATGCAGTGGTATAGCGGGTAAAACGCTGGAAAAGCATGATATTACCATTCCACTGTGACTCGTTTACAAGATCCAGTAATTAGACACCAAATGATTACATCTGTCAATATATTTCTGTTGTTTCTTCCAGCATGGAGCAAGATTCTTGAAAAAGGGCCTCTATTCCCAAAGCTCCGGGAGTCGGTCTAACGAGCCCGGGTCACGGTGGAGAATTCAAGGTAGTGCCAGTGTACTTCAACCGTATCAGGGACACCCATGCATATTCACCTATAGGCGTAGCTCAACCGACTTCGTGCCAGTCAGATTCAGGAGTTGTATGGGGAAGGAGTAATTTTTTATATTCTGCAGCTGTCTTTTGGAACAGTCTGCCCAGTGACCTGAAGATTGTAATCAGTGCCGTTAGATTCAGGTCCAGCCTGAAGACATGGCTCAAAAGGGACTATAATTAACCCAGATACTCGGCTAAAAGGCACCCTTACATGTTTTTATGCGTCTATGTTATGTATATGTGATGTGATGTCTGTATGATGCATGTCTAAGCATTTCGTTCCCCTACAAGGACCACAATGGAAATAAGCTCCGAGCTTTTTTGTGTCCATCCTTGGCAGAACTGCTGAGGGTTGAGTCTTATTACGACCAGGCCAAACCCCTACTGGAAACTCTGCAGAACTTCACTCTCTTCCAGGACTTTGAGAAGAGGCCCAACGACCCCAACCGCTTCTCCAACCGTGGGGGAGCTCTTCTTAAAGAAACCAAGGAGAGAGCGACGGTTCAGAAGATACTCCCAAAGCTGAAGGAGGAGCTTCCGTTCAGCGACAGAGTTCTATGTGCGGGGTGAAAAGGTCATGGCCTATATCAGCAGACAGTGGGAGGAGCATGAACACCAAAAGAGCAAAGTGAGGCGGCCGGGTTGTTAAGTTAACTTCTACTGCAGCCTTTACGGTAATCTGTGAAGAGGTGAATGGGCGCTGTTGTTGTGCGTCACTTGTTTTGGACTGTACGGAGGCTGTGGCCACTACGCTGTGGAGAGCGTGAAATAAACTTGAATGCAAAGAAAACAGTAGTCTTATTTGCAACCTAACATGGTAGCAGAGGATGTCGGCCTCTAACGTTACTAACTACAGGCTGCCGCCTGGACTGGACGAAAAGACGTCTTTTGAGAAGTGGAAGAATGAAGTGGAAATATGGAGTCGGTGACGGATTTAGTCAAGAAGAAACAAGCGTTGGGTGTTGCTCTATCGTTGACGGGTAGGGCGAGGGATACTGCGTTAGAAATACCTGTCGATGATCTAAATAAGGATGATGGAATGACAACTTTGATTCGGGAACTTGACATGGTGTTTTTGAGAGAAGAGAAAGAACGGGCTTACGAAGCCTATTCGGAGTTTGATCAGATTTCGCGAGAAGACGGCGTCTCCATGGTGGACTATATTGTTGATTTTGAACAGAAGTACAACCGGATCAAGAAATTCGATATGGTTCTACCCGACGCTGTTTTAGCATTCAAACTACTGGATACAGCAGGCCTCGACATAAAAGACAAACAACTGGCATTGACTGCCTGTGGTAAGCACACCTTTGTTGATATGAAGTCAGGACTGAAACGTATATTTGGAGAAAAAACTGAGAAAAAGGCAGGGGCCATTACTGTGAAGCAAGATGCAGCTTTCTACACAGATCAGAGACGAGAGCAGCAGAGGCGGGAGCAGCCGAGAGCTCAAAGTGGACAAGTTAGAGGGCCATTCGCAGGCACAAGTCCGCTTGATAAATTTGGAAGACGAACGAAGTGTGGGATTTGCCAGAGCACATTCCACTGGGTGAAAGATTGCCCAAACAAGAAAGAATATGTAAAGGTGACGGAAGAAAATGAAGAACCAGATGAGTGTAATATAACACTTTTTTCTAAGGAATCGGATACGGAAATATTCATGGTTGAGGCTCTGGGAACGGCCGTCGTTGATACGGCGTGCACACGGACTGTATGTGGTGAAAAATGGCTGGATAACTATGTTGGGGGACTAAATGAGAAACAAGTCAAAGGATTGGTTAGCACAGAGAGTAGCAAACCTTTTAAGTTTGGGGATGGGCGAGTTGTACATTCTACAAAAAAGGTCAAGATACCAGCCAAGATAGGAGAAGGAGAAACAAAACAGAAGTATTGAAACAGAAGTAGTCTCATCTGACATCCCTTTACTGCTCAGTAAAACGTCGCTATAGAGCGCAGGAGCCGTGTTGAACCTGTAAAACGATACAGCTATAATGTTTCAGAAACCAGTAGCTCTGGAGTTGACTTCATCTGGACACTACTGTCTGAACATACTGGATAAAGAGTCCCCAAGTGAAGCATATGAGAATGTGGTGCTGGCCACCACAGAGAATATGACCAGTGTGGAAAAACACAAAGCTTTACTTAAACTTCACAAGCAATTTGGACATGCATCAGTTGATAGACTGAAGAAGCTGCTGACAAATGCTGGAAACACGGATGATGAATGCACTGCTATTCTAGGGGAAATAGTAGGAAAATGTGAGATACGTCTCTCAAGTACAGCAAGGCTAAGCCCAAGCCTGCTGTTGGTCTGCCCATGGCCTCCAGGTACAACGAGACTGTGGCAGTTGATCTACATGAGCTAGAACCAAATGTGTGGTACATACACATTATCGACCACTTCACTCGCTTTAGTGCGGGTAGCATCGTGACCTCAAAGAAGCCAAGTGTGATAAGTGAAAAACTTTGTACATTCCTGGATCAGTGTCCATGGTCCACCTGAGCGTCTCTTCAGTGACAACGGTGGAGAGTTCAATAATGAGGAAATAAGAGACATGGCGGAGAACTTCAACATCGAGATCAAGACGACTGCTGGCTACATTCCATGGAGCAATGGTTTGCTGGAACGCCACAACCAATCCCTTACAGAGATACTACTGAAGGTAAAACTTGACAAAGGACTTGACTGGAATACGGCTCTTGATTGGGCACTCATGGCAAAGAACACAATGCAGAACGTGCATGGCTACAGTCCACATCAGCTGGTGTTTGGACAGACCCCGAACCTTCCCTCTGTGTTTGTTGATCAGCCACCTGCTTTGGAGGGAACTACAATGAGCGCATGGGTGGGAAAGCACATAACAGCATTACATGCAGCAAGGAAAGCTTTCACGGAGGCAGAATGCTCAGAGAGAATCAGACGAGCTCTTCGAAAGCAGCTTCGTCCAACAGATGAGAAGTATGAAACAGGAGACAAAGTGTTCTACAAAAGGACAGACTGTGTTGAATGGAAAGGCCCTGGGGTTGTGATAGGGCAAGATGGGGTGGTGATTTTTGTACGTCATGGTGGGACATATGTCAGGGTTCATCAATCTAGGCTGCGAAAAGTGCACCCTGGGGAAAGTAATACTGTGGGCAATATCGATGTATCTGTTACTGATAGTGATGTGCCTGTTACTGACAATGATATGAATAGTAACAGTGGGGACATGCCCGTTACTGATGGTGATATAAATGGTGACATGAACAATGACTTAGAGGTAGCGGGTGTAGCAAACCAGGATATAGATAACTCTCATGGGATCAATCAAGAAGATTATCACCAGACAGGCATAAAGGTAAAAAACCGGTCAGACAATCAGCTTTGTGGATAATGTATCAGGTGTTCCTCACACAGCTAAAGTTATGGGACGAGCAGAAAAGGCTACAGGAAAACACAGCAACTGGTACAACCTACAGTACTTAGAACCTTTTCACATCACCGGTACTATGGGGTCAGATGATCTTACTAAAGTAGACCATTTTCAGGTTAAGCCACTAGATGGTGTAGAACTATGCTCTGATATGCAGGACAATGATGTATTAGTAACAGAGGGTGTATCATTTGATAAGGCTAAACAAGATTAAATCAGTAGCTGGAAGAAAAATTAGGCGTTTGAGGAGGTGAAAAATGTGGGTCAAAGACAGGTGTCAACGAGATGGGTGTGTACGCCTTAAAGAAACCCCTGATGGTATCATACCCAAAGCGCGGCTAGTGGCTAGGGGTTTTGAAGAATTTAACACTCAAGATCTACAGAAGGACTCGCCTACATGCTCATCAGAGTCCCTTCTTAGATTACTCATGTCAGTTCTGTGTCAGAAAACATGGACATTGAACTCTATGGACATAAAGTCAGCTTTTCTTCAAGGAATGGAGCAGTCTCGGGATATCCACATCCGCCCTCCTCCTGAGGCTAAAAGTGACGGGACACTGTGGAAGCTGAAGAAATGTGTCTATGGACTCGCTGATGCCTCTCTCTACTGGTACAACAGAGTAAAAGCAACGATGGTCGAAACAGGGGCCACTATGTCACAAGTTGATCCTGCTGTATTCTACTGGCTTGATGAAAACTGTAGTGTGACTGGTGTTCTTGCCTGTCATGTGGATGATTTCATCTGGGGTGGCTCACACGCATTTGCCACGACGACCATCCCTCACCTCAAAACAGTTTTCCAGGTGGGACGTGAGGAACAAGACAACTTTCGCTATGTGGGGATGGAACTCTCCACAGTAGGTGGAGAAGTGCTTGTGCAACAGGAGATCTACATAAAGAACCTTCAGCCCATTCTCATAGACCCATCAAGAGCGTTGCACCGTGATGCTCTTCTCACAGAGTGTGCGACTGACAACCTAAGGTCGAAAATAGGACAACTCTTGTGGGTGGCTAGACAGAGTAGGCCAGATATCATGTTCGATACATGGGTCCTTGCAACCAATCTAAAACCAATCTTTTGATCCAGAAAGCCGAATACTCTTAAATTTGCCAGACAGAGAATGTACGAACACGGTGACAGGCCTGGTAGGTGCCTAGCTAACTTGGCAAAAAAAAGGGCTGACACCCAAGTAATAGCCTCAATCTCGGACTCCAACGGGGTCAGGTCCTTTGACACCAAAACTATTAATAAAGAGTTTGCCTCTTTCTATGCCCAAATGACCCGACGGTGCTCTCTCTGACATGCAAGCTTTTTTCACTGACTTGCACCTCCCTAAGGTATCGAAAGATCAGAACTTGCTCCTTAATGCCCCAATTACGAAGGAAGAAGCTCTGGGCGCTATGCCATCTGGTAAGGCTCCGGGCCCGGACGGTTTCGGATGAGAGTTCTATAAGGAATTGGTCATATTCTTTTGGATCCACTGCTGGCAATGCTTAATCACTCCTCTGAGGTGGGGATATTACCCCAGTCCCTACGGGAAGCTAATATTTGCCTTCTCCTTAAGAAGGGTAAATGCCCTGAAAAGTGCGCCTCCTATAGGCCTATAGCCCTACTTAATTCGGACCAAAAATTGCTCTCCAAGATCCTGTCCATGCGCCTAGAAAAAGTACTTCCTTTTATTATTAACGAAGATCAGACTGGTTTTATTAAAAGGTAGGAACTCTACCGACAACATGAGACGGCTCCTTAATATCATCCAAATGACTCGTGAGACAGACCACCCCGCGGTGGTTCTGTCTCTCGATGCGGAGAAGGCATTCGACCGTGTAGAATGGCCGTATTTGTTTCTAACCCTCGCTGAATTTGGCCTAGGAGACACTTTTATTGACTGGGTCAAGGTTCTTTACAACTCACGGATGTCGGCGGTCCTGACTAACGGACTTAGGTCTAACAACTTTCCTCTACAACGGGGGAACCCCCAAGGGGATCCTCTTAGCCCTTTACTATTTGACATGGCCATAGAACCACTCGCTCAGGCCATAAGGCAGTCAGCCGAGATCTCAGGTATTAGAGTGGGCGAGAGGGAACACAAAATCACTCTTTACGCGGACGACGTACTGATCTTCATATCTAAACCCGACTCTTCTATCCCATGCCTAACCCGCATGATCTCCACATTTGGAACCTTCTTGGGGTACAAAATTAACTTTTCCAAATCCGAAGCAATGCCACTTGGGACACTTAAATCCATTCCGATCCTGCCCGAGCCATTCCCACTTCGCTGGTTGCCCTCCGGCTTTGTTTACCTAGGAGTATTTGTGACACCCACCTATGATACATTGTTTAAGGCCAACTTTCCCCCCCTTTTAGACACCATAAGGGCAGACTTAGTTAGATGGGCCCCTTTACCAATCTCCTGGCTGGGTAGGATAGCCCTCGTCAAAATGAACGTACTCCCCAGACTATTATACCCTCTCCAAATGATCCCAGTGCTGCTGACAAACAAGGTTATCAAGGTGCTAGAAGGCTGGCTAAGCTCATTCATTTGGAATGGGAAGAAAGCGCGTCTGAAAATGGCCAAATTACAGATGGATAGTGAAGATGGGGGTCTAGACCTACCTAATATTAGACATTACCAACTAGCAGCACACCTTAGGGTACTTGTCGGCTGGTTCAGATCAGACCCACTGTCAATCTGGCTGGACATTGAATCCTCGCAGTCTAAGTGGAACCTACTATTTATCAAAGACTTTAAGTCCGTTAGGAAAATATGCTCCAACCCCATCACTAATCACAAATCTAAGATGGCGCAGTCTTATGGCCACATGGTGCTGCTTGCTCTGTGTTTGTCTGTTTTCTCCATGTGTTTCTCGGAGGGTACGTGTCTGAAATATGAAACGATGGAACTTTTAAGGATACGTTCTGTGCTGCCGGACATTGAACCCAAGTTACTTTATTCTTCAAGTGACTTTGTTCAACAAACCGGCTCGGGTCCACACAACGGCTTTGCGCCTAGGAGACGGGCTGGCGTTCTTGTGCGTCACAGAAGACGCAAGCACCGCTCTGCATTACCGAGTATAATACTCTCAAATGTGCGATCCTTACCTAACAAACTGGATGAGCTGGCCATGTTAACATCATCTCGGAAGGACTACGCAGACTGCTCTGTCATGTGCTTCAGCGAGACGTGGCTTCACTCTGGCATACCCGACTCCGCACTGCAGCTAGACGGGTTCTCTTTCCACCGGGCGGATCGCACTTCAGAGTCGCTGAAAACACAGGGCGTGGCCTTGGCTGTTACGTCAATTAAAGGTGGTGTACTGACACGGAAATTATGAACCGGTCATGCTCCCCTGAACTAGAGACAAGAGACAGTCGCCACCCGATGCAGACCGTTCAATCTACCGAGGGAATTCGCCTCCACGTCAACTTGAGGAAGTCGGCTCCCAGGTACAAACAACAAATATTCGCTGCTACCAGAGGCGAAATAACACTCGACCAATGTTACTGTACAATTTCTCGGGCGTTTCACGCCATGGTGCGCTCCCCTCTCGGTCAGTCTGACCATAATATGATTTTTTTAATCCCTCAGTACCGTCAGCAGTTAAAGACTTAATTGTCCGGCCTATGAGGCAGTGGTCGACTGAGGCTGCTGATATGCTCAGCGACTGTCTGGAGCTCACTGACTGGTCTGTTTTTAGTGAAGCATGTGATGATTTGGATGAATACACAGACACAATATCCTCATACATCAACTTCTCGGAAGACGGGTGTATCCCATCAAAGATGATGACCGTCTATGGCAATAATAAGCCATGGTTTAATAAAGAGGTTAAAAGTATCTGGGTTAAGAAGAATCAGGCTTTTAAAAGTAGAGATGCAGATCTCTATAAAATTGCCAGGTATGAATTTGAACGAAGTGTGAAAACAGCTAAGGCTAAATACAGAGATAGTCTTGAGGACAAATTGAAAGCTGGGGACGCAAAAGGGGTTTGGCAGGGTCTACATATGATTACTGGGTTCAAGAATAAACAGTCAGCTCAGAATGCGGACCCCCTACTCCCTGACAAGCTTAATGAATTTTATTGCAGATTTGATGTGCACTCAGGTGTTCAACCTAGGGTAGCTGATAGAATGGGTCCTGTAACCCCCCCCCCCCCCCCCCCCCTTTGTAGTCGAGGAGCACCAAGTCAGAGCTTTACTCCGCAAACAAAATGTTAGGAAGGCCGCAGGGCCAGACAATCTACTTTTACCCTGAAAAATGGTGCTGACCAACTTGCTACTGTTTTTACAGACCTTTTTAATTGGTCTCTCAGCACACTTAAAGTACCGGCATGCTATAAATCTGCCATAGTCATACCTGTGCCCAAGAAATCTAGCACTGCTTGTCTGAATGATTACAGGCCCGTCGCTCTGACCTCCGTCATTATGAAGGTGTTCGAGCGGCTCGTCTGTGATCATTTATCTAGTATTGTTAAATTAGACATGTATCAGTTTGCTTATCAGCCCAACAGGTCTGTAGGGGATGCTGTATCTATGTGTTTACACACCATCCTGCAGCACCTGGAGGCCTCTGCCACTTATGGACCAATTTTGTTTATTGATTTTAGTTCAGCGTTTAACACGATTGTGCCTTTTAAACTATTTGAAAAACTTAAATTGCTCGGAATTGATGAGTCTCTGTGCTATTTTATTCTAGATTTTCTCTCAGACAGAGAACAAGTGGTTAAAATAGGTAATTTGTTCTCTAGTTCCAGGACCTTGAACACCGGGGCCCCCCAGGGCTGTGTCCTCTCTCCTCTGCTCTACTGTCTATACACTAATGACTGTGCCTCCCACTCTGATTCTGTCCAATTTTTTAAATACGCGGATGACACAACAGTAGTGGGACTAATTAAGAACGGGGATGAATCGGCCTATAGAGCTGAAATCGATAGCTTTGCTGTATGGTGCAAGGAGAACGACCTGCTTTTAAACATCTCTAAGAGAAAAGGAAATTATAGTTGACTTCCGGCGCGGGGAGGCAGTCCACCCTCCTCTGTACATAAACGGCCAGCAGGTGGAGAGGGTAGACCATTTTAAATTCCTCTGCATCACCATATGTGATCATTTAAAATGGGAAGTTAACACCAGCCTCATAATTAGCAAAGCCCACCAGAGGCTCCACTCCCTGCGCCAGCTTAAAAAGTTTGGTGTGTCCAGGGAGGCGATGCTCAGCTTTTACAGAGCCACTGTGGAGAGTGTCCTTACCTTCTCAATGACTGTGTGGTACGGAAACACCACCGTCCATGATAGGGGACATTTAGAACTAACTGTACGCACAGCGTCAAAAATCATCGGCTGTGAGCTCCCCTCTGTGGCCTCCATTTCTGCCACACAAATCAGGCGGAAAGGGGAAAAGGTGATCAGGGACCCTTCTCACCCTGCTTACGACCTCTTTAACCCCCTTCCCTCTGGCAGAAGACTCCAAAGTCTCAGGTGCAGGACATCCCGTTTTAAAAACAGTACATATCCCGAGGCTGTCCCGTCACCTGAACTCAAGTACAAATGTACAGGCACTTTGCACCACAAGGGCTAGCACCAGCCGACATGCACTTTAAGGCAATATGCACTTTAAACTGGAACACTGAGCAATTTATTTTAGGTACTGTTGCATTTTTCTCTTTTTAATTGTTTGTGTAAAACTTTTATTGTGGGGATTGTATTGCATGTATTCTTGTGTTTTTTATTGTATGTTTTTATAATGTCTGTACTGTATGTGGCACCAAGACAAATCCCAATCAACCATGGTTGAAATGGCAATAAAGTTTTCTATTCTATTCTATCACACTATGCTCCGTCAAGGCCTGGAAGACTGTCCGTAAGGTGGAGGGCCGAGCCAAGCTGACCTCTCCTCTTACCCCGATCGTAGGCAATCCTGACTTTAAGCCAGACCAAATTGGCGGCGGCTTCAAGACCTCGCATAAGCAGGGCATAACTGATCTTGGCCACCCGTTTGATGGCCAGACCCTAATGTCCTTTACACAGCTGCAGCAGCGGTATGGCCTATTGAAAGCGGATTTTTTTTAGATACCTACAAATTAGGCAGTTTATCACCAAGGACACCTCACTTTTAACTAACAGCTCCACCTCGCAGGTGGAGAAAGCCCTCTCCTTGCAGATCCCCAAAAAACAAATATCTATCTTCTATAGTACTCTAAACCTTAATTCATCTTTATCTTCCCTTGTTACTAAACAGTCCTGGGAAAAAGACCTGGACATAGAGATCACAGATGCAGACTGGCAGGATGCATGGACCTACGCAAAGAAAGTCTCTTGTTTGCATCCGCACCAAGGCTATTCAAGTTAGAATCTTGCACCGCATTCATATTACCCCTGCCCTTAAGAGTAGAATGGATCCCAATACATCCCCACTTTGCTTTAAATGCAAGATAGAGACTGGAAACCACATCTACTGCTTTTGGACCCGTGTAAAGCTTCAGAGCTATTGGATCGACATCGTAGAGGAACTATCTGACATATTTCACACCCCCATCGAGCTGGATCCCCTCTGCCTTTTGCTAGGCCTCCCAGATATTCATATTGCCAATTTCAAACATAAGAGACTGTTTAATCTGCTGACATTTGCTGCTAGGAAGAACATCCTGTTGTTTTGGATCAAGGATGAGGTCCCGTCAAAGAGGTCATGGCACAATATTATAATGGAATGCATGCCCTGTGAGTATATCACGTGCATGCTGCATTCCAAGTTGGACACTTTTTATGAAATATGGGACCCTTATCTGTCACATATTGGACCTGCGCTATCCACCACTGTACTCACTGGATTTCCCCATTACCCATAACCTCCCAATAGACCAATGCTGCCTTGTTTTGTCCGATTGTGCTGGCATTGTTGCCAAGGGAACCGTAACTGATGCGAAGGTGCTTACATATACATGTACACACGCACACACCACACATATACGCATGCACACACATAGAACACACGTCACTCACACACATGCAACATGCAAGCGTAAATTACACAGGCATATCAAACATTCACACATAAAACACGCACATAGGTAAGGCACACGCACACATGGGTAGGTAGAACACATATATATAGCACACAATGCACACATAAGAGCCACATTTATTTTTAATTTTATTATTTTACTTTCTTGTTTGCCTGTCTTGTGCAGTTATTATTGTTGTCGTCTTTGTTATTGTTACTATTATTATTATTATTATTATTATTATTATTATTAGTATTGTATTGTGATGTCTTGTTCTATGTTGAAAAATTTAAAATAAAAACATTTATAAAAAAAGAAAAAAAAAGTTAACTTCTACTGCAGCCTTTACGGTAATCTGTGAAGAGGTGATTGGGCGCTGTTGTTGTGCGTCACTTGTTTTGGACTGTACGGAGGCTGTGGCCACTACGCTGTGGAGAGCGTGAAATAAACTTGAATGCAAAGAAAACCGTCGTCTTATTTGCAACCTAACAGGGTAGCACAGCGGACTAAGCGTCTGTCTACCACCACAGAGACAGTGGGATCAAATCCGGCTGTGGTGCTTCCGGCTTGGCCGACCGTCCACACCAACACAGTTGGCAGTGTTAGCGGGTGGGAAACCCGGCGAGGGTGGGTCCTGGTCGTTGTAAACAGCGACTCCTACAGTTTCGGTCGGGGCGCCTGCACAGCGAGGGAAGGATCTGGGAGAGGTAGTGTGATCCTTCCACACGTTACACTCTCCCAGCGAGAGTCCGCGCTGCCAGGTGAAAAGAAGCGGTGGGCTGGGTACACATGTGTCAGAGGGAGGAAGCATGCGATAGTCTCCGCCCTCCCGGACCGACGGTAGGGGGTAGAGTGCGCAACGACCAGGAAGGGGATTGGGAATTGGCACAACGACTAACATTGGGAGGGGAGAAAAACGGAAAAAGGAGGAAAAAGACAATAAAAAATAAATAATAAAAAAAATAGTGAAAGAGGAGAGGGACAAGACTGCCAAGAAAGGGGAGGCCACTCCATTGAGGAGACCCAGTGAGAAGAGGGCCCGTGGGAGTGTGAGCGGACTCAGTCACGTGGTACCTGTAGGGCAAAGCCAAGCAAGAGGAGCCGGCAGCTCTGGTCCAGTCGCCCAATTCTAGCAGTATGTCCCGACTGTGCGTCTGCCACATGTTATTTTATATATTGTCAAATAAAGTAATTCATTCATTCAACCACCAGTGCCATCGGCCAATTGTAACATGGTGTTATTCACCGGCAAAGAGGCAAAAGAAAAATAATCATAATTTATATTCTCCTTCGTTTCATCCCAATTTACTCGAGCCTAGTAACAGACACAATATTTCTGACACTGGGAATACATTCCCACAGGTCCCTAGATGTTCCGAGATACCAAGGACATGCAAAGCAATCTTCCATTTACTTAGGCATGTACCTTTAGGCGAAATCTCTGAAAATAGGGCTACAGCTTAACAGGTTAAAGGAACACTACAACATTTTGGGAAGTTAGCTTATTTGCCATCTACCCTGGAGTTAGACAAGAAGATACATACCTTTTTCTTCTCTGTGCGTGCAGTAGGAGTAGGAAGATGCGCACCGTTAGCCTAGCTTAGCGTCTGTCACTGGAAGTAGGTTCCTCCATTAGCCTAGTTCCCAACGTCTTCCTACTCCTACTGCATGCACAGAGAAGAAGTTTAAGTTTAAAGTTTATTTGGATCCCCATTAGCCACAGCAGTGCTGGGGCTATTCTTCCTGGGGTCCATAACATGTAAAATACAGTTACAGACTTATACACTCACAACATTCACATGGCATACAGACAATTAAAACAATAAAAACCCTAATCAAATTCATAATACAATACAACAATATATAAGTCTTATGAATTCATAATACAATACAATAATACCTACTCATAATTAATTCATAATACAATACAGCATAATATACTATTTAGCTTTTACATGCATTATCTATGTTCATATCAGCCAATTATACAATATTTTAATAATATATCCCTATCAGACACATACCTTTTCATCTATATATACCCATCTCTTTATCAGACACATACATTTTCATTTACGTACACACTATTAGGGAATGTCAATTTAAGAATGTCAAGGTATGCATCTTCTTGTCTAACTCCAGGGTTCCCAAAATGTTGGAGTGTTAAGATGCATACCTTTTTCTTCTCTGTGCATGCAGTAGGAGTAGGAAGACGTACGCCGTTAGCCTAGCTTAGCGTCAGTCACTGGAAGTAGGTTCCTCCATTAGCCTAGTTCCCAACGTCTTCCTACTCCTACTGCATGCACAGAGAAGAAAAAGGTATGCATGTCAGGGTTCGAAATTAACGGGGGGCTTGGGGCAAAATGCCCTCGAAAATTGACCAAATGCCCTTGAAAATCTTTTAAGGGGGACCGCTGCGTGTTACACACAACACGGAGAAATGTCCAAGCGTCTGGCTGCTTCGGTGCGTCGTTAACGTCGGAAGAAATTCCCCACTAAGCCCTAAATTCAGAGCAGAGCAGTATCCTAATGACTTTTATGCTTCAGTCGATAAGGTGTTTTGCAAATTCTGTCAACATACCCCGTGGACTGGACCCGCAAAAACACGTGCGAATATCACTTCAAAAGCCATGTCAGGAACAAGGACTCTGCTTCCCAAAACACACCAGCTCTCTAACGATGATCCCTGGTGATCACAATAGATACAGCTAGATCACTGACACTATTGTGATTTAAAATAGCTATGTAGCGTTACAGTACATAGGACTATAGATGGAAATGATAGCTTCTTGCTGAATCTGGTGCACCCATCTACAGTATTTGTAAATTATTATCAGTAGGCCTACACTGTCCTTTATAAATGAAATAAACTAAAGGTGCATAAATTATGCATTACTATATTCCATCACAATAGAATATATATAGCTAGGCTACTCTACTGACATTGTGATCACTTGAAATGTGTATTTTTATTTTGTCACAATATTATTTGAAAAATATTGTGTAAAATTGAACTGTATTTCTGAGTTGCAGCACTTAAAAACATTAACTGTTATATCTTATTAAATTGTGGACATTTATTCATTCCCACTTATTAGACACCATTTGTGATGGTAAAATGGGCGTAAAAGGCAAAATACAGAATTCTGAAATATTAAAATGGAAAAAACGGAATTTGGGGAAAAAAATTATGGAATTTGGAAAATAATAAAAATGGATTTCATAATGGCTCTACTATCTGTGTGTGTGTCTCGCTCTCTCTCCCTCTCTACATCTCTACATCTCTCTCTCCTGAACCTATTTCATTCAAAAGGAAGACATTGATGGACAGTAGCTATAGTATAAATTATAGCTCAGTTGTAGCTGTAACAGAATAATTGTATTAACTATTAATGAACTATTATTCAATAGCGTTTCAATTATAATGAATTAAATAATTGTATAAAGAATTTTCAATGTTCCGTCATCTAATAATATATTCCATTGCCTTTCCTATCTGTATCAAAGTCAAAATGTTGGTATCGTGACAACACTACAACATACAAAAGCAGCTTGACAACCGATATCCTTTGAGTCTAGTAGGCATGGGCCAATTTGTGATTTTGGTGGTATGTGCTATTTGCACAGATGTTTAGCCCTTGAATGAATGAATTAATGAAAACTTTATGGGTACTAATGGGTACAATACAGTACGGCTCAATACACACAATTGTTAAGGGGATGCAGACCAGAGAAAGACTTTCGTCTTGTTTACATCAGGGTCCCCCATTTTCAATTCAATACTATTTTTTTTTTATGACACTCATTCCATAAGGACGTAGAATAAACATTTTTTTTTTTTTTTTTTAATGGTCCATTTGCATGTTCTTGGTATCTGAATCTAGGGACATATATGGATCAGTGTCAGAAATAGTGTGTATGTTACTAGGCTTGAGTAAATTGTAATGAACCAAAGGAGAATATCAATTCTATTTAAAAAAATATATTATATTTGACTGTGAATAACACCATGCTAAAATTTACCAGACCTGAAAAATCTAAGCAAATGAATAAAGGGAAGATGATTAAACAGAAGGTTTTGTAGATACAGTACTGAATTCTGCCATCTTTTTTATAATGTAAATTTCTCCACCATTTTTCATCGTATTGCAACACCGTTTTTTGCAAGATGTTCACAGAAAGGTAGAGAAACTAACTGCGTTCTGTTTTATGGCAATAACGTTCAGGTTTGTGGGAGATAATCCCAAAAAATAAGAGAAATAAAAAAGTTAATCCAGAAGTCAGATGATTGACAGGGGCTGGTGTGAGCTGGGTAGGGTAGTTTTTCGAAATTCGAAAGCCCTGAGTCTCTTCCTTCAAAAGACTATACACTCACTTATCGATGTGCCATTTCCCCCTGTCAATATGCGCCGGTTTCCGACTCAATGCTCTGAGATTTCTATAATCTTATACAGTTAAAATAATTGGTAAACAAACGTAATGCTGAAAATATACACTTTTACTGTCTATCTCGGGCTTAAGAGGTTAACCCTGTGAGGCCCAAATTAAAAAGACATTAGCAACTTCAGAGGCCAGAGGGTGGGACATATAAACACATTTACTATCAAATAGCATTGTGAGGCTGAACAACAGGACCAATTGACTATATATGTGCTTAATTTTTTTTTTAAATAAACATTCTTTTTTTAAATGGCTAAAAGTGATTTTGTAATTTTGCAACCGTGGGTCTCACAGGGTACCTTTAACCCTGTGAGGCCCAAATAAAAAAGACATTAGCAACTTCAGAGGCCAGAGGGTGAGACCTATAAACACATGAAGGGTGCCGTGACTGAAAAAAAAGGTTGAGAAACGCTGGTATTATGGTGTGGCTCTTTGTGGTACCACAGTAATTTTTGTGGCTCTTAGTCTGACTGGTTGGCCACCCCTGGCGTAGAGCCCTATATATGGAGACATTGACATTACGTTATCAAACATACGGACGAAGACTGTAAAAAAAAAGTGTCAACAATGTTTTATAATCTTTATGTTAATTTTCATCATAAAAGTTCTGTGCCCCCGAAATACAAAAAAGCCCCCAAAAATCAATTAAGGGGGGGCAAAAAAAGCCCTGAATTTTTAGTTTTTTTTTATTTCTAACCCTGATGTATGTTCTTGTCCAACTCCAGGGTAGATGGCAAATAAGCTAATTTCCCAAAATGTTAAGAGTGTTAAGGCGGTCAGGTGGCGTAGCGGAGATTGCGTTCGTCACCAACGCCGGAGACGCTGGATTCGCCTGTTCGAATCCAGCTCCCGGCGTGTCACCAGCTTGGCTGGCCGTTCACACTAATACAATGGGCTGTATTAGAGGGTGGGAGAAGCTGGCGGGGTGGGTCCGGGTTGTTGTAAACAGCGACCGTCTCCTACAGTTCGGTCGGGGCGCCTGCTCAGCGTGGATAGGATCTAAGGGGGGTAGTGTGATCCTTCCACACGTTACACCCTCTCAGTGAGAGTCCGCGCTGCCAGGTGAAAAGAAGCGTTTGATTGGCTGGACGTGTGTCGGAGGAAGCATGTGATAGCCTCCACTCTCCCAGACCGACTGTGGGGGGTAAGTGCGCAGCGACCAGGAAGGGGATTGGGAATTGGCATAACGACTAACATTGGGATGGGAGAAAATCGGAGGAAAAAGGATAAAAAAAATAAAAAAAGATAATAATAATAAAAAAAAAAAAATAGTAAAAAAAAAAGAGTTCCTTTAAGACCCGGTGCCGTCGAGAGTTAGGAGGACAGACCGCACAGCTCCTCGCTCACGTCCCACAGCCTCCGGGCCACGGCGTCGTCCCGCGCCCGCTGGGCCACCTCCTGCACGGCACAGCAGGTGAAGTAGCGTCCGCTGAGGGGCTCGATGCCCTCCTGCAGGGCGCAGTGCAGCGACGTCTGGGCGCCCGTCGCCGGGTCCAGGAACAGCAGGTGGGCGATGGGCTCGATGAACACCTTCTGCCAGAGGCTGACGTTCCTGGATAACTCGGTCCGCACGACCCCTGAGGAACACGGGTGATGTTGATGACCGTTACCTCTCACTGGAACCCAGACTAATGTCATCTAACATGGCTAGATCATATATTTAAATGTCATCTAACATGGCTAGATAATATATTTAAATGTCATTTAACATGGCTAGATAATATATTTAAATGTCATCTAACATGACTAGACAATATATTAAAATGTCATCTAACATGACTAGATAATATATTTAAATGTCATCTAACATGGCTAGACTATATATTTAAATGTCATCTAACATGGCTAGATAATATATTTAAATGTCATTTAACATGGCTAGACAATATATTTAAATGTCATTTAACATGGCTAGACAATATATTTAAATGTCATCTAACATGGCTAGACAATATATTTAAATGTCATCTAACATGGCTAGATAATATATTTAAATGTCATCTAACATGGCTAGACAATATATTTAAATGTCATCTAACATGGCTAGACAATATATTTAAATGTCATTTAACATGGCTAGACAATATATTTAAATGTCATCTAACATGGCTAGACAATATATTTAAATGTCATTTAACATGGCTAGACAATATATTTAAATGTCATCTAACATGGCTAGATAATATATTTAAATGTCATCTAACATGGCTAGACAATATATTTAAATGTCATCTAACATGGCTAGACAATATATTTAAATGTCATCTAACATGGCTAGACAATATATTTAAATGTAATTTAACATGGCTAGATAATATATTTAAATGTAATTTAACATGGCTAGACAATATATTTAATGTGTGAAAATAGGGCGGCTAAGTGGCGCAGTGGGCAAGGCGCTCGCCACTAACGCAGGAGATGCTGGGTTCGAGCCCAGCTCTCTGCGTTGCTTCCGGCTTGGCTGGTCGTTCATACTAATACAATTGGCAGTATTAGGGGGTGGGAAAGCCGGTGGGTGGGGATCGGACGTTGTGGACAGCGACTCCTACAGGTCGGTTGGTGCGCCTGCGCAGCAGAATCAGGAAGCAACGGGGGCAGCGTGAGCCTCCCACGCGTTACTCCTCGCCGCTGAGAGATCGCGCTGTGCAGGTGAAAAGATGCGACGGCTGCCTCCTCGAGTACCGGAGGGGACAGGTGATGCAAGGCTTCTATCCTCACTGCAGCCGACCAGTGGGAGGCATGGTCTAGCAACGTTCGAGACAGGGGAGGGTAGAATTGGATAATACGAAATTGGGATGGGAGAAAAATAGAAAATGGGGAGAAAACGTAGATAAAAAAAATAAAAAAAATAAAAGTGTGAAAATAGGTGATGAATCTGAACCACTGCTGTAGCTGAAAACAGGTGTACCTGGGTGCACGCTGTAGGTGATAAAACAGGTGTACCTGGGTGCACGCTGTAGGTGATAAAACAGGTGTACCTGGGTGCACGCTGTACTGTAGGTGATAAAACAGGTGTACCTGGGTGCACGCTGTACTGTAGGTGATAAAACAGGTGTACCTGGGTGCACGCTGTACTGTAGGTGATAAAACAGGTGTACCTGGGTGCACGCTGTAGGTGATAAAGCAGGTGTACCTGGGTGCACGCTGTACTGTAGGTGATAAAACAGGTGTACCTGGGTGCACGCTGTACTGTAGGTGATAAAACAGGTGTACCTGGGTGCACGCTGTACTGTAGGTGATAAAACAGGTGTACCTGGGTGCACGCTGTACTGTAGCTGAAAACAGGTGTACCTGGGTGCACGCTGTACTGTAGGTGATAAAACAGGTGTACCTGGGTGCACGCTGTACTGTAGGTGATAAAACAGGTGTACCTGGGTGCACGCTGTACTGTAGGTGATAAAACAGGTGTACCTGGGTGCACACTGTACTGTAGGTGATAAAGCAGGTGTACCTGGGTGCACGCTGTACTGTAGGTGATAAAACAGGTGTACCTGGGTGCACGCTGTACTGTAGGTGATAAAACAGGTGTACCTGGGTGCACGCTGTACTGTAGGTGATAAAGCAGGTGTACCTGGGTGCACGCTGTACTGTAGGTGATAAAACAGGTGTACCTGGGTGCACGCTGTACTGTAGGTGATAAAACAGGTGTACCTGGGTGCACGCTGTAGGTGATAAAGCGGGTGTACCTGGGTGCACGCTGTAGCAGGTGACGTTGGAGCCCCTCAGCCGCTTGGCCAGCTCGTGGGTGAAGAGGACGTTGCAGAGTTTGCTGTTGCAGTAAGCGTGGAAGAACTGCCAGCTGTAGCGGCCGGTACCCAGGTCTTTATTAAGAGCGAGAGCCTACGATGATGATGATAATAATATGAATAATAAATCATTTAAATAATAACCGTAATACTAGTGTTAATAATAATAATAATAATACATCATATAATTATCATCACATTTACTTATATTGCCATTCTACAGTTACAGAATAACTAGCAGGGGTAATAATAACCATTAACTGGTGCAATGGATGGATGCATGGATGAAATGTACTATATTATGAAGGTATAGGGAACATAAATATCATGCATCATGGCCCCTAAAGAGTATGTATATATATGTGTATAGTATAGGGAACATAAATATCATGGCCCCTAAAGAGTATGTACTATATATGTATAGTTAGTAGAACATAAATAGCATCGCCCCTAAAGAGTATGTATAGTATAGGTATAGGGAACATAAATATCGTGCTTCATGAACCTAAAAGAGACTGAACTAATTTGAAAACAAACCTCAAAGTCGATGCTCCCCCAGCAGTAAGCCATGGAGGACAGAGTGACCACCCGCCCCCCGCCTCCCTCCTTCAGTCTGTCCAATAGGAGGGCGGTCAGCAGGAAGTGACCCAAGTGGTTCACGCCGAGCTGGATACCAAACCCGTCCTCGGTACGCCCGTCTGCCACCAGACCTAAACACAACACAAGCATGGTGGTGAGAGACTACCCAGGATGTCCACTAGGGCTGGGAGGAATACAACAAACGAAGGTTGAAAAAACGTCATTGTCTTTCGACACCCCGCCTCAGACTCCCATTTTATCCTCCGCTAGCTACGGTAGCATTCCATTGATAATGATTTCACTGGCTGTATTGGAGCTGGCGGGCTACCAACGTGCGTTGTACTTGTAGCGTCACAAACCGTGCTAATGTTATGGCAAGTTGTAGGCCTATGTAATGTTAATGCCAAATGTTTTATGTCGTAATGAAGATTGATTTATATTGCGCTTGCCATTTCCACACACTTTCTACGAACTGACGGCACCTGCTGCTGCAGCCAGCGCTTCGCCTCTCCGTGCCAAACGAAGACAACTTGCATCCCCCGAACCGAACAATACCCACACGCCCCGAACCGTGGAGGTCGTGCCGAACGGTGTACGGTTCGAATGCATACCATTCCACCCCTAATATATATATATAAACTAAAAGGAGAAAACCTTCAAGGGAAAGAAGGGACCGCACACTCCACAGGACTGGTTTTTGCTTATTTATTGTTGCACAACGCGTTTCGCTATCGCTTCCTCAGGTGCTATATATATATATATATAATATAGGCAACAGTGGCTCAGGAGGTAGAGCAGTCGTCTGGTAGTCGGAAGGTTCCAGGTTCGATTCCTGCTCCTCCCGAGCAGCGTGTCGATGTGTCCTTGAGGAAGACACTTCAGTAGAAACCACTGATCTAGGGCGAGCGTTTCAGTAGAAACCACTGATCTAGGGCGAGCGTTTCAGTAGAAACCACTGATCTAGGGCGAGCGTTTCAGTAGAAACCACTGATCTAGGGCGAGCGTTTCAGTAGAAACCACTGATGTAGGGGTGAGCGCTTCAGTAGAAACCACTGATGTAGGGCGAGCGTTTCAGTAGAAACCACTGATCTAGGGCGAGCGTTTCAGTAGAAACCACTGATGTAGGGGTGAGCGCTTCAGTAGAAACCACTGATGTAGGGCGAGCGTTTCAGTAGAAACCACTGATCTAGGGCGAGCGTTTCAGTAGAAACCACTGATGTAGGGCGAGCGTTTCAGTAGAAACCACTGATCTAGGGCGAGCGTTTCAGTAGAAACCACTGATGTAGGGCGAGCGTTTCAGTAGAAACCACTGATCTAGGGCGAGCGTTTCAGTAGAAACCACTGATGTAGGGCGAGCGTTTCAGTAGAAACCACTGATCTAGGGCGAGCGTTTCAGTAGAAACCACTGATCTAGGGCGAGCGTTTCAGTAGAAACCACTGATCTAGGGCGATCGTTTCAGTAGAAACCACTGATCTAGGGCCGAGCGTTTCAGTAGAAACCACTGATCTAGGGCGAGCGTTTCAGTAGAAACCACTGATCTAGGGCGAGCGTTTCAGTAGAAACCACTGATCTAGGGCGAGCGTTTCAGTAGAAACCACTGATCTAGGGGCGAGCGTTTCAGTAGAAACCACTGATCTAGGGGCGAGCGTTTCAGTAGAAACCACTGATCTAGGGCGAGCGTTTCAGTAGAAACCACTGATGTAGGGCGAGCGTTTCAGTAGAAACCACTGATCTAGGGCGAGCGTTTCAGTAGAAACCACTGATCTAGGGGCGAGCGTTTCAGTAGAAACCACTGATCTAGGGCGAGCGTTTCAGTAGAAACCACTGATCTAGGGCGAGCGTTTCAGTAGAAACCACTGATCTAGGGCGAGCGTTTCGGTAGAAACCACTGATCTAGGGTGAGCGTTTCAGTAGAAACCACTGATCTTTCAGTAGAAACCACTGATCTAGGGCGAGCGTTTCAGTAGAAACCACTGATCTAGGGACGAGCGTTTCAGTAGAAACCACTGATCTAGGGCAAAACAGTAACATTTTACCCTCAATATTCTTCTTGAAATCACTTGTACGGATAAACACCTACCGGCGTTGTTGATGAGCAGGTCCAACCGGGCCTCGGTTTTGAGGAAGTTCTCTGCGAAGGTGCGCACCGCCCTCAGACTCCCCAGGTCCAGCTGCAGGTAGTGCACGTCCGTGCTGCCGGTCACCTGAGGAAACAAACGTTCGTCGAGACGATGTCAGTTCAGTCGGCTGAAATGATAAAACAACATTTTGTTGCTTAGGGTTTTATTATTATTTACGTCGGGGGCGGGGCTAGACGGATACATCGGTCGGACCATAATATTGACCTTTTACCGCTATGTCTTTACCGGCTAAAAAGTGTGATGAAATGTTCCACCTTTTCTTGTTCTAAGAACATGCCTCGTTTGATTAGAGAAAGTTAACCTCAAACAAAGTTTTGCTAAAATAATTTAAAAGATAATTGTTCATACCCCGTTATTTCAGTATAAAGGTACCTCTACTGTAGTCAGACATCTCATTCATACCTGTTATTTCAGTATAAAGGTACATCTACTGTAGTTAGACATCTCATTCATACCTGTTATTTCAGTATAAAGGTACCTCTACTGTAGTCAGACATCTCATTCATACCCGTTATTTCAGTATAAAGGTATCTCTACTGTAGTTGGACATCTCATCAGGGGTGTAAAGTACTTGAGTAATTGTACTTTGTTACAATACTTAAGTACTGTTTTGGGGGATTGGTACTTTACTCGCGTATTATTAGGTTTGTATACTTGTACTTTTACTCCATTACATTTCAGAGAAAAAATACATACTTTTTACTCCTTATATTTAAAATGCAGACCAATATAAGTACAAATCTCACAGGTCCAACCATTTTAATTAGTATATTTGTTTCTTTGGCCGAACTAACGGTAACGTTATTAATCCTGCGGCCGCGCTTTATTTAAAAACAGCCAATCAAATCCCCATCAATGGAAAATTAACCCGCCCATACCCCTGCTGATTGGTCCTTGTGCAAGACTAGAAAGCGGGGATCTTTGATTAAACACCCGCTATCAGAAGAATAGACTGTCAGAAAAAAGTTTTTTTTTTTTTTTTTTTTTTTTTTAAACTTAATTTTTTTAGCGTTTATCGCTTTCCTGGTCAAGCATGACCGACAGTTGCAGGGTGAAACGGGAGAGAGAGCAGGGGGAGACATTCGGCAAATGACGGCGAGTCCGGGAATCGAACTCGGAGTCAACCAGATCCGTGACGCAGCACGGAGTCCCGCGCGAGCGCGGTAACATGGTGTGCTACTGGAGCACCCTGAAAAAAGGTTTTTACTTTTGTTGTGAAGGGCCAGATTAAACCGAATATATATATTTATTTATATATATATATTTAATTGTATTTGTATATTCTCTAATATTCCCTGATATCCCTTGTATATTCCTTGTACAATATGCATTGAATATCCATTCTAGCCTACTGAACATCCCATAATAGTCTCCATTCTACTATTGGTCGAGACCTTGGTGCCAGGCTGCCATACCCCTCAGACCCAGTTCAAACGTACCGCTCCACATGTACGAACAAGTCCTAGTTCCGCGTAGGAATCTCGCTACCGCACCACTAATGGGACTATTTGTTCATAGTGCGTATATATACTGCGCTACTAAAGTAGGACTTTCTTTTCAGTCCAGTTTCTTACCCTCCAATAGAGTCACAGACGTAAAGCCTCCCCGCGACGCCACGTGTGGGAGTAAGGCCAAGTTCGCCTACCATCGGTATTGAGACATCGTGTATATTAATATTTGAATAGTCATATTTGGCACTATATCGTCGAGTTGGACGTAGTCTATTAAGCTAATAATAGTCTGTTAATATATAGTGCTTCGTGCGGTGAGAATACTACCGTAGTCAGTACCCCATCGTTTCGGGCAGAGAACTGGCTGCTTACCCAGGGTGGTTGACCCCATGTGAAGCTGCACCCGAGGAGCCCCAGAGCCGACGAGCGAGTGGACCTGTATACCGGATTATTCTACCGACGACAGCCCGCCTTCCCAGGCACGGATTATGCTTTGTATACTTTGATTATTCCATGGATAAAGACCCCCGACACTGCCGTGTGTTGGAACCCCCCCCCCTGGAGAGGACGCAAGGTGAGGAGACGCTCTGCAAGACGAGGTCGCTTCACGTCTCTCCCCCGTGGACCGGAGAGAGCCGGCCCACAAAGAGTCCACCTGCTTTCATCTGTGGTCCAAGGATCGCCGGCGCATTGAACGGCACTACAGTGGGTTCACCTGGGATACCCTTGGCCGGACGAGGCAGCCGGATTCTACCCCCCCCCCCCTCCTACTCCTGTCGGCTTACAAGCGACCGGATTAACCCCCTCTAGTGTATCTAGTATATAATCATTAAAGTATCATTGCTGTTATTCCTTAACTATTCCAGGTCGTATATTTACCACCTGCGCCTTCAGAGATTGGACATTCTCTATTGATATACCGACGAATACTCTTTGCCATAAAAGTGCATACTATTTCAATTCATAAATGTAATTAAGTGATTAAGTGCTTGTTCTACACACCATCGCTGTGTAGAAATAAAGACCCGTTTCGACTTCGTACATTTGTGTTGGATCCGTTTCATCTACGTGAGAGTGTTTATGATAATATATTTATGCCGTGTACTGGGTGGCCGAATATTAAGTACAAAGGTAGTGGTAGTAAGTATCATATCTAGTAATACAGTCAGGGAATTGTACCCCTCAGTTACAACTTTAGTACTTTTACTCAAGTGTGTTTTTTTTATCTACTTTTTCTCCCCCTTTTTCCGTATTTTTCTCCCATCCCAATTAGTCGTTATGCCAATTCCCTTCCTGATCGTTGCACGCTTCTGCCCACTACTGTCGGCCTGGGGAGGGAGAAGACTATCACACGTCTTCCTCCGATACATGGAGTCAGCCAGCCGCTTCTTTTCACCCGACAGCGAGGACTCTCACTGGGGGAGTGTAATGCGTGGGAGGATCATACTATCTCCCCCCGATCCCTTCCCCGCTGAGCAGGCGCCCCGACCGACCAGTAGGAGTCGCTGTTTACAACGACCAGGACACATAACCCACCGGCTTCCCACCCGCTAACACTGACCAATTGCGTTAGTAGGGACGACTGACCAAGCCGGAGGTACCGCTGACAGCTGGATTAGATCCCAGAGTCTCTGCGGTGGTAGGCGAGCGCTTAGTCCGCTGCGCTACCCAGCCGCCCGTACTCTGACTTTTACTTGAGTACGATTTTGAGACGGTACCCATACTTTCACTTAAGTATAATTTCTGGGTACTTTTTACACCCCTGCATCTCATTCATACCGGTTGTTCAGTATATAAAAAGGTATCTAGTGAAGGCGGCTACGTGGTGCAGTGGGCAAGGCGCTCACCACGAATGCTGGAGACGCTGGGTTCGCCTGTTCGAGCCCAGCGCTCCACATTGCTTTCAGTTTAGCTGGTCGTCCGCACTAATACACATTGGCAGTATTAGGGGGTGTGAAACTGATGGGTGGGGATCGCACCAACCTACAGGTCGGTTGGTGCGCCTGCACAGTAGAATCAGGAGGCGATGGGGGCGGCGCCCCTCCAAAGCGCAGACCCCCGACGCTGAAAGATCGAGCCGCGCAGGTGGAAAGATGCGACTGCTGTTACCTCGAGTATCGGAGGGGACTCGTGCTACAGTATGTATGACTTAGTCCACATTGCAGCCGGCTTGTGGGAGGCAAGAAACAGCGTTCGAGACAGGGGAGGGTTGAATTGGATGATACGAAAATTGGGATGGGAGAAAAATTGAAAATGGGAGAAAAATTGGATAAAAAAAAATATATGTATCTAGTGTAGGTTCCTACCTGCTGTATTTCACGTATAGCACCCTCCGCCTTCTCTTTGTTACGGCAGGCCAGGATGACCCGGGCGCCTCTCCTAGCCAGTTCCAGAGCAGTGGCCTTACCGATGCCAGTGTTGCCACCTACAGGAAGGAAAGAGAGATGCATCATTAAAGATCTCCACTAAAAAAAAACAGTTTGTTTTATGGTCAACTCCTCGTGTGAGGTATGACTTAAGACAGAACTTTGTGCAGAACTCGTCACCAGAGCACCCGTTTCACATTCTTCATTCTACTTTTAAAAAAACTGAGAATAAACACTGAACTAGGAAGAACTGCTTTTTCAAGCTTCGCACCTTGGGCATGGAATGGGCTACAGGACCATATCCACTTAGATACCCTGGTCTCCCTCTGCGAGTTTAGGTCTGTATTACATAACTTCCTACAGGAAGAGTGTCGCTGCTTTCTCTAGTCGGGTCCCAGCTGCAAAACTGCAGAGTTACTGTATTGCCCTGTATTTTACTGTTGTACACTTTTACTGTTATGTAGACTGTTCTGTTTTGTGTTTTTATGTTTACGTGTGATGTATTGTGTACATGCACTTTTATTATGTTCTTGTGTGATGTACCGCACATTTTATTGCCGTCTGATGTTTGCGGGTGTTATTGCTGTCATCTTGGCCAGGTCTCCCTTGCAAAAGAGATCTTGTATCTCAATGAGACTTCCTGGTTAAATAAAGGTTAAATATATAAAAAAAAAAAAAAAAAGGAGAGCTTTGCTGTACTTCCCTGAAATCGGAGTTGCATGTATGATGTCACTAATATGTCACACCTATCACGGTCGAATTATGTGGCAACTTGACACCTTTAGCTTCGGGTACACAGAGAGTAGGTATCGACACGACGCGTCTTGAAATAACACGAGCTGCCGACTTGGGATTCCTGGTAAGTTATCAATGGGTGCTTGTTGCCAAAGTGCAAAGGCCTTTTCGGTAGTTTATTGAATCATTTGGTGAGAAAAAAAATAAACGCATTTTTATACTAATTGTGATTCAATATAGAAAATATTCTAGGGTTTAAAATACATCTGGAGGGATCGTTAAGGCAGACATAGCATCAACACAGGGGACCGTGCAGACCTCGGCAAACTTCCACAAGGACACGCCTGTGTGTGTGCACCGGTCACGACTCAAGAGATTTATTCGTCACACAGACACGAGACATGTAGTGAACTGAAGGTGGCCACGCCCGCCTTGATCGTGCAAAAATACAAATAATAAAACAGAATAGATAATAAAATTGACATGATAAAAAGTAATACGCTGAAAATACTATATGTAAAGGTAATGAGTACTATATACAATAATATACATTTATGTTTTTTAAAGTGACCTTTTTTGTATCCACTTTTTCCCCCTTCTTTTTCTGTTTTTCTCCCATCCCAATTTAGTCGTGCCAATTCCCCCCTCCCCTGTCTTGATTGTTGCTCGCATGTGCCCCCCACTGGTCGGTCGTAGCCGGGAGGGTTGAAGAATCTATCGCATGTCCCCTCCGATACATGAGGAGTCAGCCAGCCACTTCTTTTCACCTGCCAGCGCGGACTCTCATTGGCGAGGTGCAACGTGTGGGAGGCTCACACTACCCTCGATATCTCCCGTCCTTGCTGTGCAGGCGCCCTGACGGACCTGTAGGAGTCGCTGTTTACAACGACCAGATTACCACCCATCGACTCCCCTCCCGCTGACTCTGCCAATTGAGTCAGTATGACGGCCGGCCCAAGCCGGAGGCAACGCCGACAGCCGGATTCGATACCGGTGTCTCACGCGTTGGTGATGAACGCTTAGACCGCTGCGCCACCCAGCCGCCCTAAAGTGACCTTTTTTGTAGTGTGTGTGTGTGTGTGTGTGTGTGTGGAGAGATCAATGTTCAGTGTTCTGATGGCCTGGGCGAAGTAGCTGAGTCGGAGTCAATCGAGTACCTCAGACAAAAAACATAAATAGGTCCATTTGGCATTTTCAGAGTTACAATGTTTTCAAACTTTATTATCTAAATATGATAAGTTGTTGTAGAGTATTGTGTTCATTTATAGTTCAAGACAGTAGAGGTCGAGTACTTTCTGGTGTTATGTGCCTTATACGCTTTCAGTAAATAATTTACTACTTTATTTGACCTTACCTCATTTTATATTTGATCTTACTACTACTACTACTTATTGTTACCACTCTTGTATTCATTGTTGTTTCTTAATTGTGCACCGTTGAGTCCGAGCTCGAAAAACACAAAAATGTCATTGCCTGCAATGCCCCTGTATTGTTGTGTATTTGACAAATAAAGAACTTGAACTTTAACTATTCACATTGATTTTATAAGTGCAATTAGATGGGCTGTGCAAAGAATTTAAAAAACGTCTGTTTGGGCATTCCTAGCAATTTTGTTACCCAACATACTGGCGTCATACCTTGGTTAGGTTGAGAATGTACTGTACTTGTGATGGGGCGTAGGACGGCGCTAGGGCTGTCACCATATGAGATTTATATGTAGTAGTATGGTTATTGTGTGAAGAAATATATATATATAAAAAGGTACTGATGTCATTAGGGGTGGGAATCACCAGAGGCCTCACGATACGATAGTATTGCGAGTCCAAATATATTGCGATATTAATATTGCGATATATTACCTTTTTTCCAACTGCAAAGTAAAACTTTGTCAACATGGTTGATCTAATAAAATAAAGTTTTCAGTCTGTTCATCTCACTTCAATCATTTTTATTGCAGCAAATGGGAGTAGCAGACAGATGTCAACACTGTAATCTGTGTTGCATGTACCTGACAAACTGAACCGTTTGTATTACAGTCATATTCCAACTTAACTGAATGCACACGTGTGTGTGTGTGTGTGTGTGTGTGTGTGTGTGTGTGTGTGTGTGTGTGTGTGTGTGGACTACTGTACTATTACAGGTATTGAAATGAACAATGCAACTTCCTTATACAAAGGAAGCGCTTCTATACTGTATCAATATTTTCCCCACCACTAAATGTCATACCTAGCATTAACATAGTGGTGTTATACCAAGTATTCATGTACCCACTACCGAACGTACTGATGACATACAAAATATGGCTTGAAGAGCCGGTACGCCTGGACTATGAATGACAAAGGACTGTGGATCAAGCATGTATCCTGTACCACACTATATGAGAGCCCTCATTGATGGCAAATACTGGGCCAATACCAGGCTAAAACAGGGTATTGGTTATCGGAAGTACTAAACTTTGATGCCAAGAGAGAACCATGTGGAACATACTTTTGAACAAGTGACTTGATTGATTGATTGATTGAAAATTGTACAGATTGCAGAATGGGTACAGTACAGTACAGCTCAATACATACAATTGTTAAGGGGATGCAGACCAGAGAAAGACTTTCGTCTTGTTTACATCAGGGTCCCCCATTTTCAATTCATGATAACATTTATGACAAACATGACATACAGATAGACAGTACTGCTACATCTATACATTTATGACATACCAGATTTACAAATACAGTAGACAGACTTAATTTTCTACATTTTTGGCCACCCACATCATATAAACGTTAATGTTATTAGCCGTTTTAAGAGTATACATTTGTAAATATATATTAGCTATATGTCGTTGTGAAATTTCTTTGTAAGTTGTAGTTCATGCAAGACAAATTGTGAGAAAGAAATTGCCAAAAAAAACTCCCACCTCCACCATAAACAAATGTGGCAATAGATCTCTCCAATAATCTCATACTACGGTCTAACTACAGTATGTCTATTAGCCCTACTGTGTGTGACATAAGATTAATATATTCCACTGTTGCATTTATTGTACATACACAGGAGAGCAAATTATGATTTAAGATGTTTGTAAGCTAAAACAGGGATTCAAATGAGATGTATTTCTATTGTTGGGGTTAACTTGTGGAACAATGCTGATATAAATAATAATGTAAGAATGAGTCATTTGCTTTTGGTTTGAAAAATGTTTTTGTAGCTATTTTGAGGGTTGCAAATGTGAATAATAATCGCCCAATAAGATGAATGAATGAATGAATGAAAACTTTATTTAACAGATTGCAGAATGGGTGTACAATACAGACAGTACGGCTCAATACACACAATTGCAAAGACGTTCGTCTTGTTTACATCAGGGTCCCCCATTTTCAACTCTGCTACTAAATAATACTCAAGACAAACCATGACATGATCGTTTTTAAACCTTAAAAATAGTGGGATCGTTTTGGGGGAAATGTGCGTTTTGTTGTGTTCAGTGTTAACGACGTTACACTGCTATATAGAACGACTTGGTCCACAAGTTTAAAACATTCTGTGTGTATCCATAGAGTTCAGTTTCACCCGTTTCACTGACATCTGGTTGACGTCACATGGGTTCAGGCGCGCTAATATTGAATTAACTGAATATTGATCATATTTAACCGACTTCCATGTAAAAGGACATAATCTATAGCCCAAATGAATGACAGACCTGCGGTTAGATTAGAAAGATACTCACTGCTGTTACTTTACACTCTAAACTCAAATCAAACCAAGGGCGTACTTTGAATAATAAAAGTCGCTAAAAAAAAAAAAAAAAAAAAAAAAAAAGCGCACCTACTTTATAGACAGATGCGCTAGACACAGACAGATCGATAGATAGATGGATATATAAATCGATAAATCCCCACCTGTTATAATCGCCGTCTTGCCAGCCACCACTGTGTTTCCTTTGCATTTGGATGTTTTGAAAAGAGTCTCGACCAGAACAACGTAAACCACCAGGATCACACCCGCCGCCGAGATTAGAAACCACATGGTCTCTGTCTGTCTGCAGCGGCTTGTTGTAAATAAACCACCTCAGATCTGGAGTTCTGGTGAATGTCCTCCTGACAACAGCACGTATAAGTAGAGTAGACTGCTGCTTGCTGCTGATTATATAACCTCCTTTCTTGGAGAAGCCGGTTCTACCTGTTGTTGTCAACTGAACAGAACAAAACCGGTTCTACTGGGAGATTATTACTCGTCGCTGGAACACCTGCTCAATCAGAACAATCAGTGTGACGCGCTGGTGAAGCCCTACGTACTCTCTGACCTTTGACCCAGAACCTCTTCTTTAACCCTTTCACTGCTGCCAGTCTGCCACACGACAGGAGAATGTTAACCCTTCCTTTACTATCACACACCGACGGTTAACCCTTTGGTGTGTGTGTGGCAGTGAAACGGCTAAGCTTCTGTATTGTTGCAGTGAAAGGGTTAACCATTTGGTAGTGTGTGTCAGTCAGTGTGTGGTAGTGAAAGGGTTAACCTGCTGTAGTGTGGTGGTAGTGAAAGGTTAACCTTCTGTAGTGTGGTAGTGAAAGGGTTAACCTTCTGTAGTGTGGTAGTCAGTGGTGCAGTGGCAAATTGACAGTAGGTCAAACGCTGCATGCTTCTCCGGGAGTCCGGTTGGATAATGCCATGTAAAAGCGATTGCGCGTACTTCAGCCTCAGTGAGTGAGGTATCACAGAGTGATACCGAGTGATACCAGCACTGCAACACTGGTGGTAGTGAAAGGAGAAAGGGTTAACCTTCTGTAGTGTGGTAGTGAAAGGTTAACCTTTTGTCGTGTGGCAGTGAAAGGGTTAACCGGCTGTTGTGTGGCAGTGAAAGGGTTAACCTTCTGTGACTTGTCGCAGTGAAAGGGTTAACCGTTTTGGTAGCGCGGCGGTGAAAGGGTTAAATACAATTAAAAATTTATTGTAAACAGTGGGCCTATAAGGCAATCATTGCGATTATAAAAATGTCCATTGTCTCTAGAATGATGAACAGACACATGAGACATAAAACATTTACACAGATACAACATAGTATCCAAAATAAGACGTTATTAAATAACCATAAAAAAACGATAATAAATAAATAAATAAATTCATTGAAAATAAATAAATAAAAGATTGTTTCTAAGACATTCCATTCGTCAGATGGTTTTCTAATAATATTGGATTTCATTCATTCAATGTCAATTTCATTATGTGAGGATGGGTGGGTCTTTATACACATATAGCCTTGTGAATAAATAATTGGACTAATGAGCAAAACATTGACCATTAGGTCAAAATGTCTGTCTTCTAATAAGACACCAAGAATATATCTATTATGAACTATAACAGGCAGTACTGTGGTTTTGTTACTTAAACATTCGGTGTTCAGTGTTTCAAGAGTGTGAGAGCACGAGACAAAGGCTGCTTTGTTGTTTCAACGTCTTTACAGAAAACACATTCATCATCTTCTCAAAGCCAACTCTTAACCCTTTCACTACCACACTACATACGGTTAACCCTTCACTACCACACGACAGAAGGTTAACGCGTGGGAGGATCACACTACCTTCACCAGTTCCTTCCCTTGCTGTGCAGGCGCCCTGACCGACCTGTAGGAGTCGCTGTTTACAACGACCAGGATACCACCTGCACCGGCTTCCCACTCACTGACACCGCCAATTGTGTCAGTATGACGACCGACCAAGCCGGAGGCACCGCTGGCACTGACAGCCGGATTCGATACCAGTGTCTCTGCGGTGGTAGACAGACGCTTAGTCCGCTGCGCTACCCGGCCGCATGAAGGTTGGCTTTTTTGTACAGAAACAAAACCAGTTTTGAGAAGGAATCCATTCTGTTATGGATTATAGACATAGTTTAGAGACATGCATAGATTGCAGCTTTCACTCAAAAGCCTCTGGATTCTATATCATTGATTCTTGAGAGTCGGGACAAAACACTTTTTAATATTATATTTTGAAAATGCACACTATATTGATTAGAGTTGTATATTCATGTGTAAAGGTCTGAGCTATTTAACCATGTAAAGGTGCGGGCTCTACATCGAAAAACATTTTAAACAAATTCACATGTTTCCCTTTGAAACTTGATTTGGGTTAACTCCGTCAGACACACAAAAAAGTATATAATTCTAATTATTCCAGTCCAACAAGAATCTAAAGTCCTGAAGTATGTTGTAATAGTGTTTAGTTACTCTGGTATGCAATCAAATATAATATATAAACCTCAGGTGTAATTTCACACTATTCTGAAAACCCAGATTTAGAAATATTTGCATTTTCAAACTTTGTTTTTAATTTTGATATGATACAAAAAATATCATTAAAGGATAACTCCACTATTTTGGGAAATTAGCTTATTTAACATCTTCCCTGGAGTTAGACAAGAAGATACATACATTTTTTGTCTCTGTGCGTGCATTTTAGCTTTGGGAATAGACGCTCCGTTAGCATAGCTTAGCTTCATCACTGGAAGTGAGGCAGGACAGTAGCCTTACAGTGCCTTACAGTGTATTGCAAGGTCTGACATTGACCAAACTTGATATGCATGACCTTGGTGGGCTCTAGGTCAACTCCTGCAAAGGGGGTCAATGTCAGACTTTGCAATCAAAAGTTAGGGGGCTAATAACCCTTGCCATAATTTCAGTGCGCCCCCTAACTTTTGATTGCAAGGTCTGACATTGACCCCCTTTTCAGGAGTTGACCTAGAGCCCACCAAGGTCATGCATATCAAATTTGGTCAATGTCAGACCTTGCAATACACTGTAAGGCACTGTAAGGCTACTGTCCTGCCTCACTTCCAGTGATGAAGCTAAGCTATGCTAACGGAGCGTCTATTCCCAAAGCTAAAATGCACGCACAGAGACAAAAAATTTATGTATCTTCTTGTCTAACTCCAGGGAAGATGTTAAATAAGCTAATTTCCCAAAATAGTGGAGTTCCCCTTTAAGTAAATAAGACAAGAGGGTGAAGATCTGATGCTCCTTTATTACTTAAACAACATAAACTGAAGAAGAAATGAGTATTTTCCCCAAAATTGGCAAAAACAAACATCTGACGTGTTGACAAAGATCTGACGGTGTTGACGAGAAACTGACGGAGTTGACAAAATCTCTGATAAATGAACACATGCATTTTTTAAACAGATGGAAGTGACAATGATAAGAACTAATAACTCCTTGTCTTATACTGAACATTTTGTTAACTCAATTGTAACAAACTTTACATACACCGTTTCCAACTATTACAAAATGCACTGTTTCCAACAACAAAAACAGTAATGGAGACCAGGAGCCCTTCTTCTCGTCCCTGTTTTCATCTACCTCTTCTACACCACTTCCTGATCTCCACTTTCTCACCCACTTCTCCTCTTCGTTTCCTTCTGCATTTCCGATTAGTTTCACTATGATATCTTGAACTGGGCAGAAACAGAACCTTTTCTGTTGGACCATGGGGATGCAGAAATTCCACTTTCACATCTTGTTGATCAGTATCCACATCGATGGTCTTGGCTAGCCACCAGTTGTCATCATATTAGGGCGGGCCATACTTTTGTGCAAACATGAATTTGAAAGAAATCTTAACATGAGGGGTGTCTAAAATATGTGTTTCTTGTGGGGAATTCAAATATAGGAATTTTTTTTCGGATATGACAACTCTAACCTACATCATTTTGGATTTCAAAATGGCAGATTTGACCATTTTTCACCCCTTCGCAGGGCCGGACTGGGGGAATTATTCAGGCCAGGAAATATAGTGCGAAATATAGCCCAAGTCAGGCCACTTTTTAAGCAGTGGGTCTGGGGGTCCCCCACCACGAAGATTTTTGTTACAAAGACTTAATTCCCTGCATGCTGGTGCAGGACCTTTAAAATGTTTACCCTTTAAATGCCATTGTTTGTGATGGCATCACAAATTATTGTTAAAAAAACACACAAACATTTAAATATTTTCAATATATCAAATGCAAAGTGGATTTTTCTGGGGGGGATTATTACAGGCTAATAATTGTTATAATCATCATGTGTCAATGATTTTTCAATGTTCAAATGTTTGTTTTTGTAATGTCAGACTTAACAACTCTTATCAGAAAAGTGAGAGTATTTCATTTTTAATCTGACATTACAAGAAAAATAAAAATGGTTATGATCAGGACTGAAGTTGAATAAAAGATTTATGGGGGGGGGGGGGGGAGTGACGATGATGCATGGTAACGTTAGCTATGTTAGCTAGCTAGCATGTTTATTTTTATCACTGACTAACCTGGTGGTCCCGTGGTGCAAAAAAACATTTGCACAGTTGGATCAGTTACTTACCGTCGTCTGTCCGTGGTCCTGTCAACTGATGTGTCAACGCGGTTTCATTGCTGGGTTAAGTACTTCTATTCTATTCACATATATGCTTACCACTTGTATCTATTGCTATGTCCGCCCACTACAATCACATGAGCTGTCTAACGCCTGTCCCGTCTCCCTGTCCCCCTGTGAGTTGCTGTCCTGGAGTGCTGACCAGAGTGTCGGACGTCCCGTGATGAAGGCCGGGAGGATGCGACCCTCTCTGCGTGCCCTCCTGTCTCCGGAGGTCTCGTAGTGGTGACCGGAGTGCTGGACGTCCCGCGATGATGTCGGGGAGGTCGCGACCCTCTCTGCGCCGCCCCCTATCTCCCTGTCTCCGGCTGTCCCTGAGCAATGACCGGAGTGTTGAATGTCCCGTGATTAAGACGGGGAGGACGCAACCCTCTTTGCGCCGCCCCTGTGCCTCAAATAGATTCGCTATCAGCTCTATCTTCAATCTTTCAAAATGTTCAGTTGCTATCGCTATCAGCTCTATCTTTAATCTTTCAAAATGTTCAGTTGCTATTGCATGCACTCATCTGTGTTTCACTACACACTTGAGTGCATGCTTACCAACTGTTAGTCTGCAACACTACTATCACCGACATCTAAGAAGGGAGATCCCCCCTTGAATGGCCCTTCTAAGGTTTCTCTCCTCCACACTGCCTGTGGAGCATTTTTCCCTATTGTTAGGTTTTAGTGAGTTTTTCCTTACCTTCGCGTGGGGTATGTCTGGGAGTGCTTGCATTCTTTCATTTATTTGCATTTATTTTAAATTTGTTGGACCTTATGGTGTTCTTGTTCTGTTCTTGACTTATTGTTATGTTTTCTTCTTGACTTGTTTAAGAAGACATGTACGGCCCATGGGGACATTAACGTGTGTTGTCGGGCCTTATAAATAAATTTGATTTGATTTGATTTGCCACATTTAGCGGCATCTCCTGCCAGGGCCTTTATTTTTATTTCTCTCTCCCTCTCTGCTCCATGCTTCCTCTTTTTTTCACTGTTGAAGTGTTGAAACATTTAATTTCCAGTAATTTCCATCTGACTGTTCTGTGAAATACAAGCAGTCAGCAGTATGTATTTTTCTCTCCCTCCCTCTCTGCTCCACCTTCCTCTTTTTTCCACTGTTGAAACATTTTATTTCCAGTAATTTCCATCTGACTGTTCTGTGAAATACAAGCAGTAAGCAGAATGTATTTTTCTCTCTTTCCCTCTCTGCTCGATGCTTCCTCTTTTTTCACTGTCCATTTTCAAGCGCAGGTTATGCTTGACATTTTTTGTCTTTCGCTGTCTCTCCCTGTCATTTTGCAGAAGTGCCATCTGCCATTCCATTCGCCATCTCCACTGTCAATCAGTTGTATGGCCTGGTCCCGCCTCCACCAATCACATGCCGCTCCCTTTGTGTGTGTGTGACAGACAGACAGAGCTCCCGATGGCCAGTCCGGGCCTTCGCCATGCATGGATGCCAACATGAATCTGAAGGAAATCCTAACATGCAAAGTGTCTAATGGTGTGTTTCTTAATGGGGAATTTAAATATGGGATAGGATAACTCTAACCTACATAATTTTGTATTGCAAATTTTCCAAATGTAACCATCCCCTTTCGAAGATTTTTAAAGATATGGGAAATCATTTATAATGACAAAGCCATCATTAGCACTATCCATCGTCACACATCGTCACACGTGCAGAGTTCAGGAAGAAATCCTGGACATGGACAGTCTGTGTTATACCCTGTATGAATGTTGGCTTTTTCTGAGGATGCTCCCTTTCTCTCATTAACTTTTTTTTTTATCCACTTTTTCTCCCATTTTTCTATTTTTCTCCCATCCCAATTTTCATATCGTCCAATTCAACCCTCCCCTGTCTTCGAACGTTGTTTCTTGCCTCCCACAAGCCGGCTGCAATGTGGACTAAGTCATACATAGCACGAGTCCCCTCCGATACTCGAGGTAACAGCAGTCGCATCTTTTCACCTGCGCGGCTCAATCTTTCAGCGTCGAGGGTCTGGGCTTTGGAGGGGCCCCGCCCCTGTCGCTTCTTGATTCTACTGCGCAGGCGCACCAACCGACCTGTAGGAGTCGCTGTCCACAACGCCCGATCCCCACCCTTCAGTTTCCCTCCCCGTAATACGGCCAATGTGTATTACTGTGGACGACCAGCTAAACTGAAAGCAATGTGGAGAGCGGGGCTCGAGCCCAGTCTCCAGCATTTGTTCCGAGCGCCTTGCCCACTGCGCCACGTAGCCGCACCCTTTCTCTCATTAACTTATAGGTTAACCCAAACTCTTTCATTTGTTGAAGAAGACGATACTTTTTAAGAATCGTGCCTGATGACACACTCAGTGCTGGTTTTTGGCGCCGTGGGCCAGGAGTTTGTTTGTTTGTCTTCAGCTCTCTTCTGAGGATGTGGTGGAATAGCAGGGCCTTTTGGATTTTCTGATTCCTTACTTTGCTTCCTGATAGCATATTCTTTGTTTTCGTGCCTGGAGTGTCCAGTGGTGATATTTGTATTTTGTAGCCTTTTTTCAGCACATTATTGTTTTTCTCAGGTTGTTTTGTTGCTTTGTTACATTTGTAATCTTCTCTTTTAAAGTTTGTATTTCTCTTGAATGCCTTTTTCACGTTTTACTTAGTTTCTGTTCCTGTCTGAGAGACTCTCTGCGCTGTCTGGCATTGTTATCTAGAATATTCTGATCTGGGGGGGGGGGGGGGGGGGGGGGGTGTCTGCCTCCAGCACCGCACCTTCAGAGGACCTTTTCTATCTGCACCTTTTCTGGACCACTCTCCAATATTTTCTCCGATACCTCTGTGCCCTGTCTCCCATCTTGTCTATTTCTATAACTTTTTTGTCTTGAACCCTCTTTTTCCACCTTTGTCGTTCCTGCTCTTGCAAGGCATGTTTGCTCTCTTCGTCACTGTGTAATTTTTCTCTTCTCTTTCATTGGTACTCTCTATTTCTTCTGCTTCGCTCCTCAACTGACAATTTTTGTCTAGCCATGCTTTCCTATAATACAAAAGTCATGAAAATGTATTAGAATAAGACTATAAAATCAGGTGTCTATTTACTAAACATGATTAATTGATTGACGCTAAAGCTGCAGTGCGTGGTTTCTACAACTAGATGTTGCAAACATCTTCACACTGGCTTGGCTTGTGCAGACAAAATCCATGTTCAGTGGAAGCAGTGGGAGAAAATTCAAGAAGACAGTCATTCCAATATTCCTGGGGTATAATACAACTGATAAGATTGTGACAACTGACTAGGAAAGAATTATCCTGTTGATTACTCCATACCATAATGTATTACACTATGGATGGAAAGTCAGAGAAAGGATGATGCAGCAATCTAGACATGCATGAACCAGTCCTATATTAAGAATTATTATAAAGATATTAAGATGAAATATCCACAGTTTACCACCGTGCACCTTTGCTCTGATGATCTAAGTAAACAGTATAATAACAAGAATAACTGTTTTCTTCTGTCTACGGGAGACTGCAATTCGAAACTGGCCCCTACAAATGTCCTAACCCAGTTGTACAGTAAAGACCAAGTATGGCTTTGTCAGTATTCCAATGTACAGTGTACAGTGTCCCCCCCTACACAACCCCCCCCCCCCCCACCTCCAATGTACAGCCCCACCCAACCTACCCAACCTACTCCAATGTACAGTTTCTATGTCAAATGTATGTCAGTATTCCAATGTACAGTGTACAGTGTCCCCCCCTACAACAACCCCCCCCCCCCCCCCACCTCCAATGTACAGCCCCACCCACCCAACCCCACCCCACCTACCCAACCTCCTCCAATGTACAGTTTCTATGTCAAATGTATATACACTCTTTTTCTGGATTTTTTTGTATCACAAACAGTACTGTATTTGCAAATCTGGTATGTCATAAATATATAGATGTAGCAGTACTGACTATCTGTATGTCGTGTGTGTCATATGATTAATTGAAACAGGGGGACCCTGATGGAAACAAGACGAAAGTCTTTCTCTGGTCTGCATCCCCTTAACAATTGTATGTATTGAGCTGTACTGTACCCATTCTGCAATCTGTTAATAAACTTTTCAATCAATCAATCAATCAATCAATCAATCAATCAACAATAAACACTGTTAGGACTATCTGACTCTTAACGTTAGCTAGCTAGCTAGCTTGATATCAGCTTGCCGTGACGTCGTTTGGCGACAGCCTAACAGGCTGCCTACTGGTAAAATTTATGTAGTTTTTTTTTACGACATTAAAAACCTTATAACTACCTTTATTTCAACCAAAAATGCTTAAACAATAATGTTAGTGGTAGAAGGTCGCAGTCACGCACACACATTTCCACTCTCTATTGTGTCCAATAGACGAGCGCCCTTTTCGACCGCGTGACATTGTTCCGAAAGTTTGGTGCACTTGACAAATTGCAACTTCACCCCCTGAATCGCACAGAGTCCGCCAAAACTATATGTGAAAGCGCCCTTGCCTGCCAATACACAGCGTTCTGAAAAGCGAAATGGAACGAAATCGTTTTGGCTATAATGTAACCGCAGCCTTGAGACTGAGGCATCGTGCACGTGAGAGCACGGTCTTTATACATTGAGGCGTCGTGCACGTTCTCAGTGAAACACGACACATCGTGCACGTTCTCAGTGAAACACAATAAAGCGTATGGTCCTTTAGAAAATCACATCTACAGTTACAAAATGCTTGAATGTTGTTTTTAATCTCGACACAAATGCAAAAGAATCACCCTTTGAAACAAAGTGAACCAACATTGCTCTTAGAGGAAGCTAAAGGTAGCATAGATATATGGAGGGGAGCAGCACTTCAGACAAACAGATCAGTTATCGTTTCATTAGCTCCAGGGATTCAGGTTTTCCCTTTGTAACACTATGTATTCAATACTACTAAATATATATCATACTTTATGTATCGTCACAAACGGGTCAATTGTGACAAAAAGGGAGTCCACACACGTGAAATTAAGTTTAACACTTATTTATTTAGACCCATCTAAATAAACAAAGATTCAAATAAACAAAGAATATGTAATAGCCATGTAATAAGTAAGGGATAATGTATAGCTATACTCGGTCATTGTCGCAAAATAATTGACCGACACGGAGTTTAGAACACAGAGGCGCCGCGCAGAGGTGTTCTAAACGCAGTGAAGGTCAATTATTTTGCGACAATGACCGAGTATAGCTATACATTATCCCGCTTATTACATGGCTAACTTACTAACAATATACCTAATTCATTTTACACCATCGACAAGACGAGATCAAATGCAGGCGCAGTTGTTCTGTGGCTCCGCTGTCAGCCCAAATAAAGTTATTAATATTATCATCGCCGGCAGCCGGCAGGTTTGGACTTGATTGCACTGATGAGTGCAGCTGTGTGTAACCGGTTCTATCTGAACATGCCATGAGTGGGAGTCGAACCCCGGTGTCCCGCACCGCGGGGGGCGACATCACAGACCTCTGTACCAAGAGGTGAATTCACTTCTGAGCACTCAGTCTGGATGCCTCTGGGGAGTGAGTTTTACTTCCTGGTACCGCTACTGTGCAACAGTCACTTCACAACGTCGGAAGTCCTTCGTGACTGGGCTTCGCGGTACCATCCGTTACATGATGTGCATAATGGTAATGCTTAGCGTTCGTGACTGCAATCTAAATGCTCGATTGTGATTGGTCAATAGCACTCTGTTACCCGTATCACCGGTGATTATTGCGCGTTGCCCGTGGCAGCGGTCAGTTATCGAAAAAGAATTCACCGCTGTCAGGGGCAACCGAGCGCTATTGACCAATCACAATCAAGCATTTCGGCGAATGTTAAAAAACGCCA